>NW_020664544.1:798341-809616 GCF_002925995.2 Terrapene triunguis
GTAGATGGAGGGGATGTGCCGGAAAGCTTCAGCCACTGCCATGCCTGCAGGGAACAGAGCGTGAGAGGAGAAACAACCCGTCAGAGTGAGGAAACTGGTGCGTAGAGATGGAGCCGCAGAGGCAGCCACAGGGCTCCCAAGACAATCAGGGGCTGGACAGCTGTGGTGGAGCATCACTCCCGAGAGCGGCTGCCCCAAGGGTCTTCACAGCATCATCACAGAGCTGACTAACGAGTCTCTGCACTGCCACCTCCCTGGGAACGATTCAGGTGGCAGTGCCCACTGTGGGCACAGAGAGGCAATCTTAACCCCCCATCCCTCCCTAGGCTAAGATCCCCTCCTCCTAGTGCCAAGCCCTCTGTGCCCACACCTCCAGACAGTGCTGGCTGGCAGTAAAACCTGCCAGTGATTGGAACTAGCCGGCTAATGTTTTGTCTGGCTCAGCTGGGTTACTGCATTTCAGAGCCTGGGGAATAAGGGCTTTGCAAAGGCATGTGCCTAGGACACGCGGTCTGGGACTACAAATGCAATCATACAATCATAGACTTTAAGGTGAGAAGGGACCATTTTGATTGTCTAGTCTGACCTGCACAACGCAGGCCACTGAATCTCACCCACCCACTCCTGTATCAAACCCCTAACCTATGCCTGAGCTATTGAAGTCCTCAAATCATGGTTTAAAGACTTCAAAGTGCTGAGAATCCTCCAGCAAGTGACCCGTGCCCCACGCTGCAGAGGGGCAGTGCAGCGCAGTGTGGCCTAGCCACAGCTTACACCTCAGGGTCTGTCCTGTGATATTTCACTCGATGCAATGCACTGCCCAGGACACAGGCTATATAACTGGAGAGCGTTCAGAGAAGGGTCACGAGAATGAGGAAAGGCTTAGAAACAGGCCGGACAGAGAGAGACTCAGGGAGCTCGATCTATCTACAGTCGTTTGAAAGAGCAGGTTTAGGGGTGACTTGACCACAGTCTGTAAGTACCTACATGGGGAACAAATACTCAATAATAGGCTCAGTCCAGCAGACAAAGGCCTAACATGATCCAATGGCTGGAAGTTGAAGCGAGACAAATGCAGACTGGAAATAAGGCGTACGTTTCTCATGGTGGCAGTAATTAACCACGGGAACAATTTGCCCAGGGTCGCAGTGGATTCGCCCTCACTGGCAATGTTTAAATCTAGATTGGATGTTTTTCAAGAGACCAGCTCTAGTTCAAAAGGAAGGACTGTGGGGCAGTCCCATGCCCTGTGTTACTCAGGGGATCAGACTCGATGAGCACAACAGTCCCTTCTGGGCGTGGCGTCTATGAACAGCTGGCGGGTGGCCCCTGCGCCCATTGCTCAGAGTGACAGTAACCGTGCGGTTTGGACAGGGAGAGGCGACGGTGCACACGATCACTGACCTGAGATGACCCCTGCGATGACTTGGTGAGGAAAATGGGCAGCAATGAAGACTCGAGACAAACAGACGCAGACCTGGACGGCCCAGAATCCCGCCCACAGCGCTGTCCGCAAGAACCTGCCGCAGAGAGACATTCTGGTTAGACGCAAAGGTCAGCGGAGCGCGGCTCTGCGCTCAGGGGAACAGGGAGGCTGAGAACTCAGACGTCTCTCCCTGCTGGTAGGGGCTGAAGTTCCAGCCGGTGGAGAAGAGGGAGGGTCACGTTATAAAGCCCCGAATGCCAGTCCCAGAATGGAAAGTGGCATTAAACAGCCCCTGTGGGGTGGCTAGAGGTTCAGAACCAGGGATTTGCCTCTGCCATGATCCAGGGAAAGCTTAAACCTCCAGGAGGGGCCCCAAAGCCCTTGGAGCTGGCCTCCCTCTGCTCCCACTGACAGCAACTGCAAAACTCCCATTGACGTCAGTGGGGCAGAGCTCCTCTGATCACCCCACTCCCCTAAACCCGTCGTGGCCTCATCCAAAGTCTCCCATCAACTTCAGTGGGCTTTGGATCAGGTTTTAGTCCAGGCCCTTCACTTCCTTCCCAGCCACTGCACCAGGCGTTCAGTCTAGGGGAGGCATGAGATGCGATTCTCTTTATCTAGGCGTTAGCTGGCTCAGCTGCCAGTGGGATTCGTGCTCATGCAGTTATTCAACCCCTTCTAAAACCCCGTGTCTGTGTGTGCGTTGGGGTGTATGAGCCTGTAGCGCTGCCGGCCTCCTGCAGCAGTGAATTCCACAGCTCCACTGCACGCTGCATGAAGACTCATTTCCTTTGGTTCAAAATGCACCTCCCTCCGGCCTCAGGGCACACCACTGACCCTGCAGACACAGGAGCACAACAGTCTGAACGCTGCTTACTGGTCTTTAATCGTCGGCTGCTTCTTCCCCAGAGCAATGGACAGAATGGCTGTCACCATCACATAGTAAACTCCTGCAGAGCCCATCGCATGGCCGGAGGGACTCCCTGGGGGAGAGAAAACACCCGCGTTACACCTTGCCCTGGCCACTAACAGCAACCTCCTACCGGGTGCCTAGAGCGCTGGGATCACCCAGACTAAAGGCCAAGAGGCTGCATCAGCCCAGCCTGGCACAGCTGCCTGTGCAGGGCGCTAGGGAGTTGACGGGGAGGGGCAGGCCCAGAGGGAATCCCCCATGCGAGGCACTGGAGGGGGGTGTCCTTACCAGAACCAGGGGTGTGTAGGAGGGAAAAGGAAGTCGCTCAGCAAGGGGAGGGACCCCGCAGTGCTAGCACGAGGCCAGGGGAGCTCTACAAGATTCCTCAGGGTCTGTGGCCCAGCCACTCACAGGCCCAGCTCCCCACAGACACCATAATCGTGATCCTGCCAGAGTACTTGGCACATATGCAGAGAGAGCCTCCCTCTACGTATTAACCCGCCCACTGGTCCCCTGCAGAGACCAGCCCAGCACTCCACAGTTGTGGGCCCTGTCTTCATGGCATGCTCAAGCCCGTTTCCCTCCGTCCCCCGCTGCATGTTCACACACCCACACCCCGCTATCCGCACCGCCCGGCGAGGCAGCCACCGCGCTCTGGGCTAGCGGGCAGACCACCCGGTCCCCGTTATCCACCGTTGCCCAAGGCTACGGAAAGAGCATCAGTGGTAGAGGTGGCATTAGGCTGCAAGGATCCTATGCTCAAGACTACCCGGCTTTCTGCTCTAGCCACAGACCGCTCCCTAGGGAGACACAGCTCAGCAGGCAGAGGGAATTGACAGTCACATAGCACTGGAGAGACAAGGCAGGGGAGGCAACGGCTTTTATTGGACCAACTTCTGTTGGGGAGAGAGACAAGCTGTCGAGCTACACAGAGCTCTCCTTCGGGTCTTTGTCTTTAAAAGGGCTCTGCGTAGCTCGAGACCTTGTCTCTCGCCAACGGACATTGGTGCAATAAAAGGTATTACACACACACACACACACACACACACACACACACACCTTTTCTCTCTAATATCCTGGGACAGACACAGCTACAACACTGCGTACACAGCGCTGGAACTGTCCATCCAGTAGAGCAGTAGTGAACGTGTGTGAGCTCCCGCGCGCGTGTGTACGTGTACACACACACACACAACAGCTGGCATGAACAAAGCCCCAATGGTTGCAATATACACAGGATGCCTCTGATCTGGGCCTGAGCCTGCACCACGCTGGCTTCCTACTGAGCTTTGCAACAAGCTTCTAATTCCAGCATAGGTCAAGGGTCCCCCTGCAAACAAAATCGGCACAGGTACTGGGCTAGTCCACGCTTTTTCTGGAAGGAAAGGCTGCCTCTCTCCTGGGCCGGGCAGACAGCCCTTGTCACGCAGGGGAAGGTATTTGTTCTTAATCTCAGTAGCTGTAGGGTCAGCCCAAAGGTTTCTTCTACAGAGCTAAGTTTAGTCTAAGGCAGGTTTTGCATACGCTGGCTTGTTTCACTCCAGCACCAAGGCGAGATTGGCCCACCCCTAACTGCTGACAGGGCAAAAACTGCACTTCCAAAGTCTCCCTTTCCCCAGCGAACAGGAAATGCTTAAGGACAGCGGCTGCGTCCAACGCTCAAGCTGGTGCTAAACCACTTTGCTCAGCAGCAGCCCTGGGCTCTAGGGCCCCATATTTCCTTTCTTTGAAGGGCTGTCCAAGGGCTTGTCTACACTGTGACACTCAGGGAAATTCATCCAGTTTAACTAAACAGGTGAGTTTAAAATGAATTAGTTACACTGCATTAAGCCCCTGTGTGGACACTCTCATTCAGAATGAAAAGTTGCCTGCGTTCAATTTAATTTAATTAATTTTGAAAGTCAATTAAGTTTAAACGCTCATTCAGAATTAGTTTATGTTAATTTACTTCCAAAATTAACTAAATGTAACTGAATTAAGGTGATTTAATTCTGAATGGGAGTCTCCACCCAGGGTTTAATGCAGGTTAACTAATTCAAGTGCTTTGGAGGACAGGATTAGAATGCAAAACGATCTTGAGAAACTGGAGAATTGGTCTGAAGTCAATGAGGTGAAATTCAATAAAGACATGTGTGAAGTTCTGCGTTTGGGAAGGAAAAGACAAATGCAAAATGGGGAATAACCCGCTTGGCAGCAATACTGCGGAAAAAGATCAGGGGGTCAGAGTGAGCAGCAGTGTGATGCTGGTGTGAAAAAGGCACATGTAATTCTTGGATGTATTAACAGGAGTGTTGTATGCACAGGATAACCATGTGTCCTGTTTTGGCTGGGACAGTCCCTTTTTAAAGTCCCATCCTGGCCATCCCGGATTTTTTGGGACTTGATCAATTGGCAAGAGCCAACGGGACAAATGCCCAATTTTGTCAAAAAAGGGAGGTGTGGTGTGGCGGAACATGGGGGGCGGGGGTGAGCGGAGATGCCAGTCCCTTGTGCGGGGGAGAGGCAGGGCTCCAGTGGAGGAGCCGGCACGGTTCCAGCGACCAACAACAGTCTCACGGGGGGCAAGGTGGGAGCAGGGCCACCCAGAGGATTCAGGGGGCCTGGGGCAAAGCAATTTCGGGGACCCCTTCCATTAAAAAAAAGTTGCAATACTATAGAATACTATATTCTCGTGGGGGCCCCTGTGTGGGGCCCGGGGCCTGGGGCAAATTGCCCCACTTGCCCCCCGTCTCTGGGCAGCCCTGGGCGGGAGGCTCGGGCCAGCCCCACGCAGTGTCCCGTTTTCCCTTTGGGAAATATGGTCACCCTACGTATGTAGGACACGGGAGGTAATTGTCCTGCTTTACTTGGCACCAGGAGTTCTCAGCAGAAGCACTGGGTCCAGTTTTGGGCACCACACTTCAAGAAAGATGTGAACGAATTGGAGAGACCCCAGAGCAGAGCAACAAAAATGATCAGAGGTTTAGAAAAAGAACTAGAGAAGTTCCTGGAGGACAGGTCCATGAATGGCTATTAGCCAGGATGGGCAGGGATGGTGTCCCTAGCGTCTGTTTGCCAGAAGCTGGGAATGGATGATAGGGGATGGATCACTTGAGGATTCCCTGTTCTGTTCATTCCCTCTGGGTGCCTGGCATTGGCCACTGTCGGAAGACAGGATACTGGGCTAGGTGGACCTTTGGTCGGACCCAGAGTGGCCGTTCTGATGTTCTAGAAGACCTGATCTATGAGGAAAAGTTGAAAGAATTGGGCATGTTTAGTGTAGAGAAGAGAAGGCTGAGGGGGGACCTGAAAACAGTCTTCACATATGTAAAAGGACGTAGGCAGAGGACAGTAGTTCTCTGTGTCCCTCGCGAGTGACACAAGAAGTAGGTGGCTTAGTTTGCAGCAAGGGAGATTTGGGGTGGACATTAGAAAAATATGTCTAACCAGGATAGTTAAGCAGTGGAGCAAATTAGGACATCTCCTGCCCTTCTTGCCAGCGGGTCCCTCCACGCTGATAAATGCCCACCCCCATGCCCTGCTGCTGCAGTGGAAGATGCCTCCCCTCCTTGTGTATAATGTGAAGCATGATTCTGCCAAATTACTCCTCTCTCTAGATGTGTCTCACCTGGGCCGGTCTCACAGGTGAGGGGGAACTGCTGGATCACAGGGGTGGAGGCGTTGCCATAGTAATCGGTCTCCCGGACCCACCAGTAGGGTCGCTGCCCAAAGAGGATCCTGAAATACAAGAATAAAAGTGGCTCTAGTTGCCTTGGGCCCACGAGCAGGAAAGCAAGGACACAGCTCGTCAGCTCTGGCCCAGGGGCTGCAAGAATCGGGGATCCTCAGTTCCAGGCCAGTTGTCTGTAGGCACGACTTCAGTCTGAGCTTGGGGACACAGCTGGCTTCCGCTCTGTGCATACAGGCACCGACACATGCTGCATGCTCATCCAGGAGCCAACTCCCCCCTTTCCTTGCTGGTGCAGCAGGGCACAGGAGACGTTCAATCTGCTTCTCCCTGGGCGTGAACCAGAGATACAACATGTGCCCTCACGCTGGCTGACCCATCACCCCCCAGCCAGCCCACCACATGCCCTCCTTGTCTCCAGAGGCAACTCCACCACCACACCCAATCTCGCCCTTTCCCCGATGGGTCAGAGCCCCATGGTTACAGCAAGTCTGGAGAAGAGCAATCGCCGTCAGTGCAGCACCTAGGACCGGATGGATGACACCCAGAGCTGGGGCCAGCTCCCATGCTCACTCACACCCCGGGCTCATGCCCCAGGCATTCTCCCTGCCGCTTTCTGTCATAAGCTATACAAAGATTCACGTGGCTTTAAAGGGGGTTAAGATTTTAGATGGGACTCTGCACCCATCGACCTCAAAGGACTTTTTGTATTACAGAAGGGGAAACTGAGGCTACCTTGCCCATATCACACTGTAGGTCAGCAGCATCTCCGTGTCCCAGGTAAGCCCCGTAGCCCCTGCACCACACAGCCTCTCACAGGAAAATAAAAGCAGTTAAACTTAAGCCCCTAAATCTGTGTGCTGCCGAGCTGAAGGAACTTGTCTTTGGAAAGCTCCAACTTGGAGCCACCCTGAACCCGCTTGGTAGGTGCCCAGTTCACAGCCAAACAACCCTCGGCAAGCAGGGCGTGTGCAGGGCGAGCAGCAGGAACAGGACCAGCACAGGACTCACCACTTAAAGACCAGGTTGAGCCAGTCCCCGATCACGGCCACCCAGATCAGCTTGACGCCCACGGCCTCGCAGAGGTGGAACCAGATGGGGAAGAGGATGAAGAAGGTGTTTCTGAGGTCAGCAGCGAAGGAGATGAAGAGGAACCAGTCCTGGGAGCCCTGGTAATGCTCCTGCAGGTAGCGAGTCGCCTGGATCCCCATGTCATGCAGGACGTTCATGCCGGCCTCCATTCTCCTTTTCTATCAACACTTCAGTATCAGCTGAGAGTGCTGAGTGAGTTCGGTCTCTGATGAGACTGCACTGCTCACTGACTGGCTTTATACTCTGCCAGGCTCCTGTTTGCAGCCTGTAAGTTGCTGGCTCCCACACTGATCTTTGGACCCAAAACACTTTTGTCAAAACCCCCATTGATCAAAGGTGCATCACCGGGGGGTTGATCCAAACATGTTTAGAGCGATTTACGTAAAAGAGAAAAAGAGGCTGACAAAACAGCCTGCTGTTTGCCATCCACTGACCTGAGGGCACCGTTAACCCTTTGCAGCACCAGGCTACTGGCTACGGTACAAAAATAGCCTAGGAAAAACCACTCGGGTTTGTTTTAAACTGAACCCAGCCTGTGCTGTGCATCATTCCTGCTGCCTCCTGACTGTCGCTTACAAACCACAATAATACCGTTCGTTTTTTAAATTGAGTGTCAAGAACACTATTTGAACAGAGCCCGAAGGACTGATAGTCACGTGGCTGGCACGAAGCACAGCGCGCTCAGAGATCAAGTGGGGTCACTTTGGCATGTTACTGGAGTGTAGCGGGGTCAAGCAGGCCCTTTGTTGGGCTCCGCACTTTGGAGAGAGGTGTCACCGTAGCGTGGGCTTGATTCTCAGCCGGCATTTGTGGGAGCAGGATGAA
The DNA here is from genome assembly GCF_002925995.2 of Terrapene triunguis. Lineage (NCBI taxonomy): Eukaryota > Metazoa > Chordata > Testudines > Emydidae > Terrapene > Terrapene triunguis. The sequence continues at coordinate 806,265 of NW_020664544.1, forward strand.
AGCCGAGAGCTGGGTAAGGATAGATGGGCACCTTTATGGCATTTGCACTACCCTGTAATTTAACTGGGAACTGGGCCAGACTCTGCTTACTGGGCCAGTATCCCCCTAAACTCCAGAAGGACCTGCCAATGGCTCTAGACAGTCAGGCTTCCCCAGTGATTGGCCTGTGGTCGTGCTTTTCTAGAGACACTTTGCTGGGCTTTGTGTGGCCTCAAAGGAACTTCGGCGTCCAGGTACCCTAGACCCCAGACACTCTTGGCTCAGTAAGTCCCTCGCTTCCCGCTTGCCCAGCGCACAACGGAGGAGGAGGAGGACACAGGGCTGCACTCCCACAGGAAGGTGCGCCCTGCGTAGGGCCCGATCCTGCTCCCACTGCAGGCAGTGGTAAAACTCGCATGTGCCGCAGTGGAGTCACCCTTGCTGACACCAGCTCTGAATCTGGCCTCACTCTCTAGCTTGCTACATTCAGAGCTGAACTTCCCAGGGTACAAGAGACGCCCAGAGAAACAACCAATTCGATTCTACTCCTAATCACAAATCCCATGCCGCCAGCTCTGCATCTGCCCTGGGCCCTGGCATCCTGCAAAAGCCCCCGGTCTGCCCCACTTGATGCAGCGACAAAGAATATGAGACATGCAGCCCTTGAAATGGGTCTCAGGCAAAGGTGGAACCTGTTTATACTAGAAAATAAAACCCTGAAGGATCAGTGGGATCTGAAGCAAAGGGAATATACTCAATTCTTGACACCTTTGTCCCTAAGGTTGGCCTCTCCTCCCCTGCAGCCATGCTGCCCCCGCACTGTCGAGGAAGGGCAGCCCTGCCCGACAGCATTATCAGCACCTTTCCTGATAAGCATGAATTATGGATTTGGTATCTGCCTGGCGTGCCAGCCACTTGGAACCACAATCTATTAGCATGCGGAGGACTCAACCGCGTGGATTCGCTGTCACGTAATTAACAAGAAGAGCCTGCTTTTCTATCTGGTGACGAGGGTCTCTTCTGACTCTCAGGAGCAGAAATCAGAACCTGTGCCAACTCCGGGGCAGCTTGTGCGCTCGCTGAGATTCCCGGCTTTTAACGGCAGCGTGGGACAGGGAGGGGTGGACGAGGCTGCACACAGATGATTGTGCGTGGCTCACACAGGCCGTGGGGCAGGATCCTCTCTTTAGCGGGAAGGCAGGGGGGTGGCTGGGCCCCTGGTTCTGGGACAGCAGCCATTACGGAGGGGCAGAGGCACAGGCAGGAGCCGAGCGATGTAGAGCCTTGAAGCCAAGGGCCCGACCTGATGCACAGAGCAATGGGGAGCTGATGGCCCTTCGAAAGGGGGGTGCTGGGTCAGAGCCAGGAGGGAGGGAAACCATTTCAACAGCAGCATTTCAGCGGGGGGGCATGAAGAACAGCGCGACGGGGGCTGAGCACTCAAGGCAGGAGATGATTAGGGAGCTGAGCTGTAGTGTGTGTGTGTCCCCAGAGCCCAGGTGCTACTGCAGCACAGAGAGCAATGGGGCTATAGTTAGGGCGGGTCTGGCCCCAGGAAGGGAGGGAGAGATGGCCCCTGGGCTCTGGGTTTCAGGCTGAAGAGGTTCTGGGAAGTAGGGCAGTGGCTCAGTGTTAACCATCCTGGGGTGACTGGCGCCACGGGGACAGTGAGAGCTGCAGGGCTGCAGCCAGGGGACAGGCCCCGGGGGGAAGCAGCTGTCACAGGCATCAGCCCCACTGCACAAGACGCAGCGTTGCCCAACATCTCTGCTCTGTGCCTGTAACGCAGAGCTCGCACGGATGCCTCCCGTCCACCTGCCCGCAGGTTCCAGCCGGCTATCGCCGCTGTTGAAACTGTGTGGGGAGATGCTAACCAAACAGCCGTGACGTTAGCTAACCAAACAGCAGGCAGGCAAACTCCTCTGCACCAAAACACGCTGGCGTACGCAAGTAGGGGAAACAGCATGAGGGTTTCATGTTTGCCAGCCAGTGAAACGCAGCCCTTATCTCCGCTCAGTGAGAAAGTTCAGGTCAAGAGCCTTGAACCACGCAGCTGTGAGCAGCTTGTCCCAGGCTGGGGTCACATCCCCAAGAGCTGGGCCCTGCTGATAAACAATGGACACTGTGGCTGGACACCCTCTAAACCTCTGAATTCACCATCAGCTAAACCCCACCCACCCTGCTCCCAGCGGCTGGCTGCTTGTGTGAGCTGTGGTACCGGCTCTTGCAATAGTTGGGGCTTTTCTTAAAGCCCCAGCTCCTGGAGTCAGAGGATCATGAGAGAATCTCAGCTTTTGTTAAAATATAATGCAAGGTTCTAGGCCTCCTGGTTACAGAGAAAAGCCGGGAAACGTGATCCCCAAAGGCAAAGTGTCAAAAGGAGTTATTTAAAAAAAAAAAATCTCATAATTTGTAAGCCAGGCTCATGATTTGGGGTCCTGGCTCAGGATATTTTAACAGTGGGGGCTGGCGAATTCTGTGGCTCACAAGGGAATAATGCAAGCAGGGGCCCCGTTCGCATTTCCCCTCCCCCAGACTTTGATTTGCCCCCCTGACTTTCCATAGGTCGACTTGCTCCACTTTTGCCCTCCTCCCAACGTTGCAGGAGATACCTACGTGGTTCTAGATGCTAACAACTTGGCTTTCTCCCCACATCTTTTCTGCAGTGGTGCCGAGAACAGAAGGATTCCCACAGCAGCTTCTCCTCAGCTACCAGGTGCTGGGGGCAGGCCCCCATGGACATAGAGGAGATTTGCAGAGCACTTTGAAGGGGTGTTTGGAAAAATAAATCATCCCGCGGTATTTGTCAGGGGAACAGGCCCCAGAGCTCAGCGCAGGGCAGCCATGAGGAGCCATAACTGAACCCCTGCTCCACGAACGCAGCCCAGCCCAGCCCAGCCCAGCGCTGAGCATGGATCCAGCGCAGCAGCCGCAGGGCCTCTCCAAGCCGCATCAGGGTCTGAATAAGCCTGTGCCTGGCCCTAGAAACCCGGACTGCCAAGGTGATGGAAAGCCACCCACAATCCCAGGCCCTCCGCACAGACCAGCCAGACCCGAGATTAGCGCCAGTGTTTGGAAAGCTTGTACTGTGACGGTCCTAGGGGCCGAGGCCTCTTGTTCTCCAGTAAATGCCACTTTCCAAACCCCTCCTCATGTTAACTACGGAATGCAGAGAACACACGTGTTCCCTCCCCGTGCTCACCACGGAATGCAGAGAACATGCATCTGTCCTGTGTCCCTCCCCGTGCTCACCACGGAATGCAGAGAACACACGTGTGTCCTGTGTCCCTCCTCATGCTCACCATGGAATGCAGAGAACATGCATCTGTCCCGTGTCCCTCCTCGTGCTCACCATGGAATGCAGAGAACACAC
>NW_020664544.1:809626-823266 GCF_002925995.2 Terrapene triunguis
TCGTGCTCACCATGGAATGCAGAGAACACACGTGTGTCCCTCCTCGTGCTCACCACGGAATGCAGAGAACACACATGTGTCCCATGTCCCTCCTCGTGCTCACCACAGAATGCAGAGAACACGCATGTGTCCCGTGTCCCTCCTCGTGCTCACCACAGAACGCAGAGAACACGTGTGTGTTCCATGTCCCTCCTCTTGCTCACCACAGAACGCAGAGAACACGTGTGTCCCATGTCCCTCCAACTAGCACAAGAGCCCACCCGTTGCGCAGACGGAGGAATCCCAGCTCCACCATGGTGCTCTCCGGCCACCCATGGCTCCGCACACAGAGGGAGCACAGGGATATCGTCCGGGTGGGTCTGACAGGGCAATTTTGGCTTCCACATTCCCATCAGACAGTTTTAAGTCCCAGAGCCCATGGCCCTGTGCAACTCCTGGGACCCTGTCACACCTTGAGCCTCAGGCCAACCGGGCCAGAAACAATGGGAGCAGAGCTGGGGTGGCCGCCTGGTTTGAATGGGGATGCTGAGCCCGGGGAAGGTGTGGGAACTGTCTGAATGCATTTACACGGGGCTGTTTGTCCCTGTTCTGTCGCCACTTCCAGAGTGTCCCCCACAGCCTGGGGCCCTGCTGCATCTCTGCATCAGGTCTGTTCTCAGGGCTCCTCAGTAACCCCGCACCAGGAACATGTGTCAAACAGCCGCCCCCACGTCTCAGGCTCCGGTTTATTAACAGGGAGCCCAAATTAAACCCAGGAGTCTTGCACCCCAGACGGGCACGGCCCTTGCTCCCCAAGGTCCGCCTGGCTTCCAGCTTCCGCACAGCTCTGCTCAGCCTCTCCCCTCAGCCCAGCCTGGGCTCCCTCTGGTCACTCCAGTCCCAGGCCTGCTCTGTCTCTGCAGGAACTCCCAGGCCTTTCTACCTGCCGCCGGCCTCCCAGCCCTCAGCCCATTTCAGCCGCCCAGGCCTGGCTCTCCCACTCAGATCCCCTTTCCTTTTCAGGAGCACTAGCCCCAGGGCAGGCTGCCTCCCCGGAGCCAGCTCCACTCCTGCCGCTGCCCTTTCCCACCCCCAGGCCCTTCTCCCCTGTCAAAGTTGCCTTCCTCTATTTATTAGTCCCAGATGCTGCCCTGCCCTCTTCATCAGCTCAACCTGGGATGCACCTGTGCAGGCCGAGGGGAGCTGGGCCCGCTTCAGTTAAAGGGACCGGCCACCCTGTGACAGTCCCCCGGGAACGACGGGCCCTGGGGCTTCTCATGGCCAGCAGCCCCACAGCAGTCAGACTGTGAAACTGACGGCATGAGAGGAGAAGCAGACCCTGTCCTCCAGCTGTACCCAACATCTCCCCCCTTCACTGCAGAGAACAGCTTCTGAGCTCCTTGGGTCATGACAGTCTCTGTGCGGTGACTGGTGCTGATCCGACTTGGGTCTCAAGCCGCTAGCCCACCACAAAGCCAAAATAATCAGCAGCATCGTCCTGGCGAGGGGCCTTTGAGGATGCAGATGCTTTGCAGCCTCCTCTTCCTCCGCCCAGGCCCCTCGCTCTCTGGCCCTGCGTTCAGAGCCCGGGCTTGCTGCCTGCCCCTACCGAGGAGCAGAGTTTGAGGGGCATCCTGGCCCTGGGGCCTTGTGAGAGCTGCTCCAAAGGGGAATGAACATGCGCACAGAAACAGGGCTTAGAAAACGACTTTGCTAAACACGCCTGGTCCGGAGTCCCTTGTGTGAGAGCCTTTCTGGACCACGCCAGGGAATCTGGCTTCAGCTTCAAAAATGTCTTTTCTTGGAAACGTCCCAGTAAGAGTTCTGCCCTGGGAAGTTTCCACATGGAAAATAGGAGGGGGAGGGGAGGCCCTGAGAGTCACTGGGCAGCAGCTTCTTCCAGTCTTATTGAAGAGACCTCCCCAGATGTCCTTCCCGGCCAAGCTGCAGGAGGTGGGGGGTGCGGTGGGGTGGGGGCGCTCCTCTCTCCTCCGAGAGATTCTGATCAGAAAACAACCAACTGCTGCCAGGACAAGGGGCTGATGTCCAGAAATGCCTCCTGCTCTCCCCGCAGCCAGTCCCCAAAGCGCCTCACCCACTCCACCACCATGCCGCCCTGTCCCCATCCCCAGCTGGCACCACCGCACCACCCCAGGGACCAGCTTTGCCCATACACCCCAGCCACTGAGCACCCAGCATGGTACCCCCCCAGAATGTCTGTCTACTTCCCAGCCCCGAGCCCGGCCTCTAGCTTCCTACCCCTCTCAGACCCACACGGCCTGGCCTGGATCCATTGGGCACAGCGAGGGGAAGCGAGTGACTAGGGAACCGACCCAGTGACGGACGGGGCCTGGGTTTCATCGACAGAAAATGACCCGTTGGAACTTTTCGTTCTGCTCAAACACCCCCGTGATGGAGAGCGCGCTGTGCCCAGGCCTTCCTTCGGCCAGGCCATGGGGCGTGGCTCTGCCCACGTCCCCAGGAGCCTGGCGTGTGTGCCAGAGGGCTGCAATGTCTGTACGTGCAGCTGCTCCTTGGTCACGACCAAGCACTGCGAAGGCCAAGGGAGAAAAGCCAGAGACCCTGAAATCCAGCCGGTGCTTCGCCACTGCCGAGTGTAAGGTGTTCAGATTCCCCGCGTGTCCTCCAGCTGCATCCTGCCGGCATGCAGACCCGCTGCGTGGATGAGGGCCTCCCTCCAAGAAGCCCCTGCCCAGAGGGGGTCACCAATCACCCTGGGGTCACTCTGATCCCAACACAGCTCCCCCCGCCCCCCAAAGGACCCCTGTCTCCCTGGTGGCTGAGTCCAAGCCCCACACAGACCCGCAGGGCGAAATGCTGCATTTCCGGGGTTGGCTGTTCAGAGTGAGGAGCATCGTCTGGCCCCACCCACAGCGCTGGCAACCCCCACGCCCCACCCTGTGGGGCACCCATGGGCAGAGCAGCACCCCGCCTGGGAGGCAATGCCACGCTCTGGCCTAGCCCTGTCCCCCCCAGCAGGTATGGGACAGGCGCCTCCTCCAGAGGAGAGACGGAGTCTGTGCCACATGGGCCCAGAGCCGACGTCCAGGCCCCACGTCCTGCTGGGAGCTCAAGTGGAGTTTCTCAGCATCGAGGAACATTTGTCCGCGGCTAGGAACAGCTGCAACTCATCCAGCCTCTGAGAGAGCAACGCAGCTTCTTGCCAGGGTAACACAAGATTCCTCCTGGCCCTCCAGGGTGCTGTAATATCTGCCAAATCCGGCCTGGTCTTGGTCCAAGTTTCCTTCTGAGATAGCGCTTTGGGCGTGGACTGCCTGGGATTCCTTGTGCTCTACAGATCACCCCTCACAGCCTGCCAGAGCCGAATTCCTCCTTCACACGCCTGCAGAGATCCCCTGGCCTTCCCGTCACTGGCCTGAGTCGTTTGAGCATTGGCCTGCTATACCCAGGGTTGTGAGTTCAATCCTTGAGGGGGCCACTTAGGGATCTGGGGCAAAATCAGTACTTGGTTCTGCTAGTGAAGGCAGGGGGCTGGACTCAATGACCTTTCAGGGTCCCTTCCAGTTCTAGGAGATATTTATATCTCCATATATTTATATTTTTAACCTATGGCAGGCGTGCCGAAGGCGGCATGCAAGCTGATTTTCAGTGGCACTCACACTGCCCAGGTACTGGCCAACGGTCCGGGGGGCTCTGCCTTTTAATTTAATTTTAAATGAAGCTTTTTAAACATTTTAAAAACCTTATTTACTTTACATACAATAGTTTAGTTTATATATTATAGACTTATAGAAAGAGACCTTCTAAAAGCGTTAAAATGTATTACTGGCCTTAAGTTAGAGTGAATAAATGAAGACTCGGCACAGCACTTCTGAAAGGTTGCCAACCCCTGGTCTAGCCCCTCTCTCTCCATTGTGGCTGGTTATGTTGTGTGCCCTGCCCAGGAGTCAGAAGCTGTATTGCAGCATGTTATGGGCCTCATCGTCTTTAATGAGACAAGCTGGCTGACAAACGTTGGAGCACTCATCGCAGGCAAACGCTGCCCCTGGGCCACTGACCCCAAACCTCCCGGCACCCAATGAGAAATCATCACAGGGAGAAAATCCCCTGCTCCTCGTCACTACGACTGTTCTCCGGGGGGTTCAAACTCGGCCTTTCACAGGTTCCAGGAGCAGGGGAGCTTTGGGTGAGTCACGTCCCCGAGCGATGCTCCAGTGTCACCCTCTGTGAAGTGGGAGTGACGATAGACCTTCCTTTGCCAGGTGCTCTGAGATCCGACGGACGTGTTCTGGGGCCAGTACCCCCCGTCCTTCTGAACCGGGGCAGGGCCCATTCTGCTGGATGTTTCACAGGAGCTGCATTCCCAGTCCCAGTTTTGTTTCCTCTGTCCTGAGCGGATTCTCCAGGCATGAGAGATCCTGGAGGGGCAGCGGCAGCACAAGTTTCTTCTCCCCGTCCGCTCCTCGCTCCACCAACTGGCCTCATCCTTGACCTGGAGCAAGACAGGCCCCATGGCCGGTTCAACCTGTCGCCTCTCTGCAGAGACTGCCACTGGTGCGCGTGGTTTTACTGGTGTGGACGCCTCTCCAGTAGGAACTGGGCTGAGACCCTTCCACTCAGTTCACACAGGCCCAGCATACACTAGGCCATGGGTGGAGGGGGTGCACTCTAGGGGGTGAGGGCAGAGCAGGATCTGGAGAAGTTTCGCCTGGGTTAGCTCTGTGCTCCCAGCTGCTGGGAGCTCCTCTGTCCTTGCGCCTAAGGAAACTGGTCTTGGCTCAATGGTATTGCAAGTCTGGCCCATGCCCCCGAGGCAGGAAAGGACACAGAGTAGGAATCAGCCCAGGGCTCTGGGGAAGGAGCAGGGGCTTTCATGCTTTGTTTTACCATCTGAGGATTGAACGTGAAGTTCCAGCTGCCCCAGGCTCTTCTCTGCATGCTGGGCACCATGGCTGGGACGCAGCCCAGACCTGAACTCCACAGCCTCTGGGCTGCTGGGGGGGAGATGGGGCTTCCCCTAACATGCAGAAGGGAGTCAGGAGAGGCCACAGGATGGGGACCACTCTCCAGGTAAGCACAGCAACAGGAAGGAAGGGGGCATATGTGTGGCCATGTTTGATGCACCTTAACTTCTGCAAGCTGGGACTTGCAGGTCCCTACGTGAGGAAGCTTGCAGCACCGCTGTGTGTAGCACTGGAGAAAGAGGAGACGTGTCCCCGTCTGTAGACTCCTTTGATGTGGGATGGACGTGCATCGGGGTGAGATTGATTTCATCAGTACTAAACTACCATTGGTGGGTGAGCGCTGCCTTGTCCCAGCTTTGAGCATCTCCAGTGATGCCGGTTCCTCAGCTGCTGGCTCCATCCTCTCGCAGCGCTACAGTGTTTATAGGCCGCTGCGCAGGGCTCGTGGGCCAAGGAGCGATGGCTGCAGGAGGCTGTGAAGCAGCCTTCGGGCGGCAGATGCAGAGCCCTTGACGTAGGCCAGGAAAGCAGGACTAACCTTCAGTCTATTTATAAAGCACCCACAGTTCCCAATCCATGGCATCTGAAACAATAATAAACAGGGAGAAAAAAACCAACCACATGAGAACCGCCAGCTCCTCTTGCTCCAGAGAGTTTCAATACGTAACAAGTTACAACAAAACCTCACTGCAGCCCCAGTGCCTCTCGCCAACCTTTGATCCACTAACCACAACAGCCAGATCGCTGGCTTTGGGACAGCGTGTTCCCTGAGATTCCCAGGGCTCTGGTTAGCGTCCAATCACACAATCAGCAATGTGGGCTCTGGGAAACGCTCCCAGCTTCTGCACTTGCTGCAACATCCCCTCCGTCAGAGAGTCTGTCCGCGTCCTCTGGGCAAATATTTAATCTAAAGTGCTCCCGGCCAGCCAGGAACTTTGGGGGGACTAAGTGCTGGGGAGCGAGGAGCTAGTGTTGGCTGGCAGCAGTTAGCGCGGTGCCCTCCCAGCCTTCGCCTGCGTCAGCACAGCGAGCAGAGTCCAGGCAGGCGAATCCGGTCCACACATTGGGCAGACGGTGATGGATTTCTGAGAACTTGGCCTCCCCAGGGACTGGCTCGCCGTGTGCGGAAGGCAGGGAACATTCAGAGAATAGCATCCCATTTATGGCTGTCACTGACCCCTCCATACCTCTGCTTTCCCAGCTCATGGGGCCTCATTCTGCTTTTGCCTGCTCTGGCATAAATCCAGAGGGACCTGCACCGTCACAGATGGTGTGAAGATGGTGGAAGCATGAGAGACAAGGCCCATGGACATGAAGGTCAGAATGGACCATTGTGCCTCGCTAGCCCCACCCAGGGACCCTTGCAGTAGAGGCAACTATACTTCCCTCCCGTGGGACATGACTGAGCCCAGTAACCTGTGGTCCAACCAGAGCACAGCTGTTACAGCAACCCCCTCTTGCTCTAAAGACTCCCAGGGGCTCGTGAGTTCAGTACTTCCCCTGGCAACAGGACCTCAGGGACGAGGATGGGGGCAGGAGGGAGAGCGCGAGGCTCAACGCACTGATGTTTGTAAAGCCCGTTGAGATTCTCAGAGGCCAGAGATGGGGCAAAGGATGCTGCTGCTAATGCCCCCCACCTGTGAGCGGTGTACAACAGCCGAACCACAGACACAGGAAATGGAAAAGCCATAACCAGCTAGTCCACCACCTACCCTGGGGTCGGAGGCAGGATCGTTCCCTCCTGTGCAGGGAGGAGCCGAACAGCAAGGACTTTTCTAACACGTCTCCTCCACTCCCCGGCAGGTATTTTCCGCACCTTCCGTTTGCCGTATTCTGGGCAGCTACTCTGGCCCACTCTCATCTCCTGGGCATTGGCCCTTACGTGGGAACCAATTCCTGGACTGTCCTCCTGGATAATCTCTGCAGACCCACTGTCAGCTGGCACAGCGCCGGGAGGAAGTGGCGTCTCTCCCAGCCAGTTGGGAGTCTGCAAAGTAAACTGCTTTCCATATGGCTTTCCGTCTGTTCTTAAAAGAGGAACCATCCTAATACATTGAGGTTTCTGGGGAGCCCTCAGACAGGGCATAGACTGGGGATAGACTCTTGCCACTGAAATGCAACCACCTCTGGGATGGGACGTAGGAGCACGCAGCATGACACCGTCCTGAGCCTAGAGCTGGGGGAGACCCAGGTAACGTCACCGAGGGGCACTTTGGCCAGGAGAACTGACCGGACCTTGCTGCTCCTGGGGAAAGGGAATCCTGCCTGGGCCGTCAGGGCTTTGGGGCTGAAGTAGCCCCCAGGAGAGAGGAGTCGATACTAGAGCAGGAAGGAGCAGCCCTAGTGGTAAAGCAAAGAGCACAGAACCCTGCATGTGTCCCTGAGCGAGCACAAAGGAGCCTGAGAGAGGGGCCCATCACTGCGGGCCCCGTGCGCCAGGCCTGGATCCCCTGAATGCAGCTGCCATAAACCATCTCTCAGCCAAGAGCAGGGAGCTCCCAGGGCTCGTTTTTATAGAAAGCTCCAACTCCGATCCCACAAAACCCACCTCGCAAACGACGCTGTCAGCCCAGGGACAGGGACATCATGGCCTCCAGCAGCTGGAGACGCTCTGCGGCTCAATGGGCTCTGACACTGGCTCTGTTCTTGTTCAGCCCACAGCACCATACACCCTCCAACCAATCCTGACCTTCGACATCTGTGATCAGTCCGATCACCGAGTCCCTTCCTGCCCTGGGCACCAAACTGCCCCGATCCAGCCCCTGGGTTCCATGACATACACTCACACGGCCACTGTGCTGCACTCACATACCGGTGCTCCACCGGCCCCCCAGAGTCCAGTGCTGCCGTTTGACAGATGGGGAAAGCATCGCAGCTCCTTATGCAGACCACCAGGTCTCAGGCCAGGCCTGTTGCCCCAGCGAATGTCCCAGCCCCTGAGAGGTCAAGGCAGGTGCTGCATGAGGCAGACTCCCCTGCTTCTCCCATGGGACTGCCCAACCTAAGGCGCATGTGCGGTTTGACCAACATCTCGAAAGCAAGGCCAAGCCCTGACCTTGGTAAAGCGTCTGTGCCTTGGGGCAGACATGGGCCTTCCCCACCCTCAGACACACAAACCCACCGGACTCTGGGGCCTCGCCTTCCAGTTTGGTGCATGTTCCCTGGGACAAGCCCCACTACGAAGAAGCGGGCGCTGGGGCACATGGGACTTGCTCAGATGTTCTGTGCCCCCGGCGCTGAGCTGCGTGAGCGCTGAGGCCCTGCAGGTGTCTGGCGGGGCTGTGGGGCCATTGGACAAGGGTCTGTGTCTCTGATTCAGAGCTAGGAGGATTGCTCTCCACAAGAGCCAAGGCCAGGGCTGATTAATCCCTGCTTGGTACAACTGTTACACATTAACTCACTTGTTTGTCCCTTATTTTTCAGCTAGTGCTTTGCTGTCAATGGACTGGGTCCACAGAGCATTCCCAGCACGCGTCGTGTGCGTGGAACGGTAGCAAAGGTATTGCACAGCTAGGAACACCTGGAGAACTCCCGCCGCTGGAACCCTGGCAGTGCTGCTCCCAGAGTCCTTCCACGTGCCCCTTGCCCTGTGTACGACTGGGCTCCTTACAAATCACAATCAACGATTGAACAACTATTCCTCAGGGAACAACAGGCAACCCAAGGGAGGGGGAGCTGAGCCTCCCACAGGCTGCCCCACAGCGTTCTTGCCCTGCGCCAGAGAGCTCAGAAGCAGCTGGGTTCCACCTGCTGGGAAAGGGGTGAAAGCAGGAGAGCAGAGGTGGCATCTTCATGCTGGGAGCTAAGCCAGCTCCACTTCTCGGTCAGCCGTGAGTCTCCTCCCCCTCCCCCTCGGCTGCTGGGTTCTCCCGCGCCTGGACACCAGGCCAGCAGTGTCATGCACAATGGCCGCTTCCTCCTCTGTTAGTGATGTCACGACTGGTTATTGTGGTGACGGCTGTGATGTCACAAGCAAATGGGGCCTGGAAGAAGCAGCCAGAGCAAGGGAATTTCGAAGGTGGCTGATGACCTGTTCTCAGGCCAACCCTCTCCCTGACCCCAGAGCCCCGGAGAGTGGGGCAGAGGAACATGGAGAGTTCCCTTCATTAACGGGAAGGCACCACTCTTCCTTGGGCCTGCGCTGCTCTCAGACCCTCTCCCCATCCTGCACCAAGGGCCCCCTCCCCCCAGCCCTGAGGTTGCTGGCGAGAAAAGCCCTCATCACCACAACCCGCAATAGCTGGCGCTTAGCTCCCCCGCTCCTGAGTGCAGGGGCCTGTTCTTCTGTGCAGCGCCCAGCACAACTCACAGCTGTATGCTCCAGCGTGGAATACGCTCCAGCCCCAATGCCGCAGCACGTCCCGCCCCGAGCCAGCTGCTCTGCCTGGCCCTCTGCCTGGTGCTCAACCTCTGACCCCTCTTGCCAGGACTGTTTGTGCTAGAGAGACAATGAAGCAGCCCACCAGTGTCCTAAGGGAGTGAAACTTTCTCATCACAGACAGAGGGGATCTGAGAACCAAGAGCAGAACCTAGCCTTTATTTCCTGTCACTGCGCTGAATGCTGCAAAGAGAATCTTGCAACCCCCTCACAGCAGGCCAGGCCAGGTCTTTCCTCCACCTCCCAGCCTTCCAGTGTGTTGCAATGCACTTGTAATGACAATCAGCGCCTCTGAGCCCCCATCTCCCACAACCAGCCAGCACTGCAGCACCGCTGACAGGCTCCAGAGTCAGAACTGACGGCCAGGGCCTGGGGGGTGGAGGGAGGAGAAATGAAGGCCAACTTACAGGAGCACGTCTTCCCACTGCCCCCCAGATCATCATGTCCTGTTCATAGAAAACAGGCAGCGCAATCCCCGTGTGTTAGGAGTTGGAGTCAGGGAGTAAAGTTTAGGCCCGAATCAGAACTTTCCCAGAGTGTTTGGAACTGGGGTTCTGGTTCCAGCCCGTCTCTAGGAAATGGATCACACACAAGTCTGGGTTTGAAAAGCACTTGAGTGCTAGTGTATTAGGCAGGGAATGCCATTTCGAGCACCAGCTCCCTTGACTCAACAGAGACTGCAAATCCCCCAGACCCCTCAGCAAATGCCTCCTGACCAGCTAGCAGACAGATGCAAAACCAACTCCAAAAGCCTGGAGAAAGGGTTACCAACGTTGTATTTCAAAAATAAGGGACTGTTTTCTTAGCACCCCTGCCCTTTCTCTCCTCTGATATTAGTGTTATAATTAATTATTAACAGGACTCACCTCCATTCACTATCATCAGGGGTGTTTCTTGCTGCTTTTTGCAGCACTCAGCAACTCTCAGTCTTGTTGTACCAAGATGAAAAAATAAGGGACTGTTATCAGCCCTTATTGCATGGATCCACCTAGCAAAGGTCTGCTGCCACCCAAGGCCACCCGGGGGGGGGGACAAGTGGGGCAATTTGCCCCAGGCCCCGGGCCCCACAGGGACCCCCACGAGAATATAGTATTGCAACTTTTTTTATGGAAGAGTTGCTTTGCCCCAGGTCCCCTGAATCCTCTGGGCAGCCCTGCTGCCACCCTGTTCTGGTGGGGAGAGACCCCTGTGTCCCCTTAAGCAATTGGAATGCAGAAATTCAGCTTTTAAACAGGCACCCAAAGCCTGAGCGAACAAGACACCCTGTGTCAAACACAGCTTCCTGGTCACTGGGACCCCTTCCCCGGCCAGCCTTGACAGCTGCAGGGTCACACAACAGTCCTGTAAACCCAGACTTGAGGCCTGGCCACAATTCTGGCCTGCGGAGCACGGTCTCGGCACTCAAACCATCCAGGCTGTTCTCCCACTAGCTGTGCAGTGAAATAACAAGGGGCATTCTGGGCAATTCCATGCAAATGAGCATGCCAGCCAATGCCCTACCATCTCCCCAACTCTCCATGGAAGTGGCAGTCCCCAAACTGCACCAGCCCTTGAGGCCCATCTTGAACATCCGTCCGCCATCTGCAGTCTGCTGCAACATATCCTGAGCTTTCTGATAGTCTGCCTGGTGCATTCCCGTCTCCTGCCCTGTCCTACACCCTCCTGTTCAGGGCCGGCTCCAGGGTTTTGGCCGCCCCAAGCAGCCAAAAAAAAAAAAAGCCGCGATCGCGATCGGCGGCGGCAATTTGGCGGGAGGTCCTTTGCTCCGAGCGGGAGTGAGGGACCGTCCGCCAAATTGCCGCCGAATACCTGGACGTGCCGTGCTCTCCGGAGCGGCCGCCCCAAGCACCTGCTTGCCAGGCTGGTGCCTGGAGCCAGCCCTGCTCCTGTTGAGTCTCTGCAGAAATCCTTCCGGGTCTGTTTCAGCCCTGCTTCCCTCCAATGGGAACACTCCTCACCTTCATCCATTGGGCTCAAAGCATTTTTCAACACAGAGTCATTCGTGCCCCTTTTACAGCTGAGAAAACCCTGGCACCAGGAGGTCAAGTGACACCTCCCAGGTTACACACACTGAATCATAAGCAGAGTTGGGAACAGGCCCATATCTTCTGCCTCCCACCCAGTGCCCTGGAACCTCCACCCAACGGTGCCTTTGCTCCCTTACAGCAGTGGTTCACAACCAGGGGTACACCCCCCCCCCGGGGATACACACAGGTCTTCAAGGGGGTACATCAACTCAACTAGCTATTGGCCTAGTTTTAGAACAGGCTACATAACAAGCACTAGCAAAGTCAATAAAAAATAAAATGTCATCAGCCAATGACTTGTTTATACTGCTCTATATACTATACACTGAAACATCTAAGTACAATAGTTTAATTCCAATTGATCTGTTTTATAATTATATGGTAAAAATGAGAAAGTCAGCCATTGTTCAGTACTAGTGTGCTGTGACACTTTTGTATTTTTATGTCTGATTTTGTAAGCAAGTAGTTTTTAAGTGAGGTGGAACTTGGGGTACATAAGACAAATCAGACTCCTGAATGGGGTACAGTCGTCTGGAAAGGTTGAGAGCCACTGTCTTAGGAGACAAAAGCAGGACATTTCTAAAGCCATTAGCACTTTTAAAAACCTTTTCCAAATGACACTGCTGTCACTTATCTTTTATTAGGTTCAGTATTAATAGCACATCTTTACCTGTGTTTTATAATGTGACACATGTGTAACTATTGAATACACCTCAACCCTGATATAACACGAATTCGGATATAATAGGGTAAAGCAGTGCTCCCGGGGGGCGGGGCTGCGCACTCCGGTGGATCAAAGCAAGTTCGATACAACGCGGTTTCACCTATAACGCGGTAAGATTTTTTGGCTCCCGAGGACAGCGTTATATTGAGGTAGAGGTGTATATGTGAATGTACTAACATCTGTAATATTTTGACTGACATACATCTAAGGCAATGAGGATACAGAGCTTGTGGCAATACAGAAACGTTACAGGAAATAAAAATTGGTCTTGAATGCACATCCAACCTGAGCTCCTTGGTAGGCCTGTGAGAAGATGACAGATGCTTGCTAGTGAATGTTTTGTTTGAAGCTACGTCAGGTCACGTCTAGTGAGTGTGCAGAGCTTCTGTGTCTAATTTTCTTATATACACTCTTAGAGAAACTGCAACTCTGCACCAGGTCACTAGGTATCTGTTGAATCAAAAGGGACCTGGGAAAACTTTAATTAAACATGAGGTATTTCAAACTTTGTCCAATTGAGGGCCCTGCTGACAACACTCCAGGAACCTGACTGATGCACCTACTTGGCATTCAATGGAGCAGACTGCAGCCACCTCTCCTCTTTAATACAGAGGTACAACTTGTTTTGCTGACAGATTCCAGCATGCAATGCTCCATCTCAATCCCCGTGGCCTTAGAGATGAGACCAGCCACGTGCCGCCCTGCACAATTCTGTGGGCTGCATTATACAGGACATGCAGCAGCTTCGGTCACCTGCATGTTGAGAAATCCCATGCTGCCATCTAGATAGAATCACTTTGCAGAACTGCACTTGAAGGGCCAAATTCTCAAAGGAATTCAGCTCCCACCTACAGAACTTCTGACTGGCCCATTTAAGTGCCTAAAGGGGAGCTGAGCTCCTTTGAAAATCCAGCCCTAAATGTACTTAGTGACCAGGGGATCACAGGAAAAAAAAGTGAGGCGAAATAAGACATGCTGCAGGGGTCTCATCTAGTTCAGCGCTGGGTAGGGCAAGATTTCTCCTTGTCTGTTCTCAGCGCTTTCCCTAGGACTTGTGCATTTTTATTTATTTCAGTCCAGCAGCAGAGTACACCAATTATGTTTGATCAGAGAGAGAGCACCCTCTTTCACTGAAGTTTTTGTAAGCAGTGTGACTCTTCAGCTAAATATAAACCCAGGGCTGTCCCTAGCCATTTGGGTGCTCTACATAGCCCCCCCTCCCCCCCGCGGGGGGTGGGGGGGACTGCGTAGGGCCCCAGGCCTCCCCCCCCAGGGTCTGGGAGGCAGGAGCTGTGGCCCGGGGGCCGGGGGATTAGCAGGGGGCTGGGAGCAGCCCGGTTCGCTTCCCTCATCTCGGCCCCAGCCGTGTTGCTTGGGGGAGGGGGCTTGGGGGAAGGGATCCCCCCACTCACCAGCAGCGGCGGGAAGCGGAGCAGCCCGGCCCCAGCCCGCTCTACTCTGCCAGCTCCCAGCCGCGGCGCTCTGCTTCCCGCCGCTGGTGAGAGCCGGGGCGGTCCTTTCCCCAACCCGAGCGACATGGCTGGGGCCGGGGCAAGGGAAGCGGAGCGGGCTGGGGCCGCGTCTCT
>NW_020664544.1:823366-825927 GCF_002925995.2 Terrapene triunguis
CCCCCGGCCCACCCCCACTCCACCTCTTCCCCCAGCCACCCTGCACTCACCAGCAGCGGCGGGAAGCAAAGCAACCCGGCCCCCGCTCTGCTCCACTCTGCTTCCCGCCGCTGGTGAATGTGGGGAAAAGATCGCCTCCCACTCCTCACCGGCAGCTGGAAATGGAGAGACGCAGCCCCAGCCCGCTCCGCTTCTCTTGCCCCGGCCCCAGCCATGTGGCTCGGGTTGGGGAAAGGACCACCCCCAGCTCTCACCGGCGGCGGGAAGTGGAGCGCCGCGGCTGGGAGCTGGTGGAGTAGAGCGGGCTGGGGCCGGGTTGCTCCACTTCCCGCCGCTGCCAGTGAGTGCGGGGTCACTGGGGGAAGAGGTGGAATGGGGGCGTGCCCGGAGCAGGGGGAAGGGTAAGAGGCAGGGCAGAGGGAGTTGTCCGGGGCAGGGCAAAGGGAGTTGCCCCTGGCAGGGGGTCCGGCCGAGGGATAGGGCTGGTCACTGGGGCTAGTGCTGTCGCGTATGCAGCACCCAGCTGCCTAAGGCACCATGAAATTTGGGGCAATTTGGTGCCCCAAATTCCATGGTGCCCTAGGCAGCTGCGTATGCTGCGTATGCCTAAGGATGGCCCTGTATAAACCATCTACAGGTATCAGTGAGCCAGGGCTGACTGCTGCTTTCGATGGAAGCCTGAGCACATGGCCCAATGAACAGTCGATCACCAGCACACTTACAAGGCCCTGCAGTCAGTGGCTCAGGGACCTGTCTGGTTCTGGAAGCCGTTGTAGGTGAATGGGGGGAAGGCTGGTGAGCACGAGGCCGTCTTTGACAGGCAGGCAACATGGTTCACGTCACACATGCTGGGGTCCTGGTCACTTCTGAAATAGATGCCGTCAGGTGAGCGAACAGAGGGGTCTTCATCGAAATAGTTGTAGGGTCTCAGGAAAAAGCCGACTCCGTTCCCCACAGTCACCGTGTTAGGAATATCCTCAGTATGCGGGATGTGCAGGAAGCCAACAGAAATCCAGGCAACCAGGTCCTGGAAGAGGAAGAGACGCGTCACTGGGCTATTTCAGGAGAACACACCTGGGGCAGACCCTCTGTAAACACCACTGAGCACTGACCATTGGTCCAGCATACACTTCAACACACACAGGGAATGAGGGAATACCCTGCTGGCTGTGACATGACCTGTTCTAGCCAGCACCGTGTTGGCCCACCCGTGGGTTGGACTCCCCATCTGCTTGCTGTGTCTGTCTGTCTGTGTGTCCTGCACACTCCCCTGGAAGGCGCTGCAGCCCTCAGTGGAAGGAGAACCCAGCACACCTCATTTACGATGGTCTCATTGTCTATGAAGTCAGCGAAGGCCACGGTGGGCGTCCAGGGGTCATTCTGGTTGTAGATGCTGGTGCTGGTCGGCTCCTCCTCTTTCCGTTTGGTGACGGCCAGTTTGTACCTAACGAGCAGAGAGAAGAGATTGATTTGCTCTCCCCATGCAGACTGAGCCTGAGTGACGACATCCGTGCTGGGAGCCTGGACTCCTGGGTTCTCTTCCTTGCTGCGTGAGCCTGGGCAAGTCACTTCTCCTCTCTGTCCCTGTTTCCCCAGCGGCAGAATGGCAATAATAATCCCTGCTCCGAGGGCGTGTGACGATTAGAAAGTGGGTGTTTGTTGTGCGTTTGTCAGGGCGGCGTGCTAGCGGCACACCCTCTCTGCAAATCAGCAGCGTAGTGGCCCCGCTCACACAGCATCTGTCAATGGGGAGCGCCCCGGGAGAGGACCCACCCACACTTGCAAATGCTGACAAGGGGCAGGGGAGAGGATATGAAATGGAAGGGCCATGAAACTATCAGCACCACCTGGTCAGACAGATGAGTCATGAAGGACAGGCCATGGCACAGGCTGTGTGGTGGAGAGATAGTCTGGGACATGACAGCAAGGGCTGGAGAGATTACCCTAGAGCTCTGGCTACAGGGACCTTGTGAGCCCCCAATTGCTACCTCCCAGTGGGCATCATACTGCAGTTAAAGGGACACTGCTCAAGATGACAAGACTCAACATGTAGCTGGTGTTAAATAACAATCTAGATTCACATAGAGACGGGGGGGGGGGCATAATATCTTTTATTGGACCTCACTCACCTTGTGTCCCTAATATCCTGGGACCAACACAACTACAGCAACACTGCATACAACAATCGAGATTCACAGCATTTCAGGCCAGAAGGGACCATAAGATCTATCATACCCCTCCTGTATATGATAGGTAGGCCATTAAATTTCACCCTGTTACTCTTGTATTGAGCCCCAGAACTTCAGAAATGGACCCAGTCCTGATCTGAAGACATCACGAGACAGAGAACCAACACTTACCCTGGGACTTTATTCTAATGGTTAATCGCCCTCACTGCAGAAAACTGGGGCCTAATTTCTAATTTGAATTTGTCTGGCTCCAGCTTCTAGTCAATGAACGACTATGGAGAGAAGCAATTCTGCCACTTTTCTCTTGCATTTTAAAGGCCAAGAATATTTATTTTAATTGTTTAACCTGTCCCCTGTAGGGCAGGAAGCTCC
>NW_020664544.1:825937-848321 GCF_002925995.2 Terrapene triunguis
CAGACAGGGGCCCCCATCTCTGGGGCTGAACCCACGGTGAGTCCCGTCCCCCCCAGACGGGGCCCCCATCTCTGGGGCTGAGCCCGTGGTGACCATGGGAGCTGTGCCTGGATGCTTTTAAAATCTATTTTTATCTTCACTCACAGCTCCCCAGACTCCAGCAGCCGGGCAGGGGGAGCGAGCGCCTCCGTACTCCTGGCCACTTTCCCTCCACTTTGTGCCAGCCCTGGATGCTATTTCAGTGCAGGGATTTTACATCAGTTCCCTTTGGCTGTTTCCCCTGTATGTGTGGGGCTCGCTAGCAGTGATGGGGCCTCCAGAGGCTGAGCAATGGCAGAGAGGGAAACAGCATCTGCAGAGCTTGCACCAAGTCAGTTTCTGCTTTGGATCCATCTCTCCGGGTCTCACATCCCTGCTGCCCCAGAGTGACCCCAGCAGGACAGGGTGGGAGAGCCGGGGTCGGAGGCATAACCCAGCCGGTATATCAATCAGAACACAGCATTACTGCTGCCCCCAAGCAAGGCTGGATGGAAACAGGCCAGCATTGAATTCCCTCCTTGATCTTGGCGTCAGACTGGAGAGTCCATCCAATCCAGTGTCCCGTTTCTGAAAGCACCCAGCACCAGCTGCTTCAGAGGAAGGTGCAAGAAACCCCATAGGGGGACTTGCGGAATAACTGGTTCCCCCTACTGCCAGGCAAGCAGTGCTTGGCTCAGGCCCTGAAGCAGGAGGCTGCTGGCCCATTGCTGTACCATTGGGGGCTGCTCCCCACAGCCCCGGTTTTGCAGCCACTGGTCCCAGCATGGCACCAACCCAGAGAGGGACGGCAATTCTTTAAGCGCAAGCAGGAATTGCTTAATTTCTAAATGTAAACACCTACCTCCCCCAGCTGATGGACCGCTCCATGGAACTGGCTTCTGGCAGATGGTCCCCAGCAAAGCTGACTATCTGGATCCTGTAGCCACGCTGGTGGCCCCACTTATTTTCAAGGTTGGTGGTGAAGTGGATGTATCTGGGGATCTTGGAGTGAAGTGGGAACACGGCCTTGTCCTCAGTGTCCAGGACTTTCTTGGTGAGCCGTGGCCTCTGTATCTGGTGCTCTGGACTCCAAGGAGCCTGCACGGTGTCGAATGTCATGTCATGAGCCACCAGAGAATTCTTTGTTCCTACAAGGCAAAGAGAAAACCTCTGAGAAATTGCACCCTTGACCTCCTGGGGTTCCCGATAGGTTGTAAGAGTCAGGCCTTGGCTCATTCCGAACTGCAGGCTACAGAGGCAGGCCCTGCAGCTCACTCAGGAGGATGAAGAACTGTGTGAAAGATCTTGAACAGAACCAATCTATTGCATAGAGGAAACACCACCCCCTCCAAAGGAGCAGCTGACAATACTACAGAACAAGGAACTTCCTACTCACTTAGCATGTTGGGACATGAAACATTCTAGCGTTCTCTGCGGGATCGACTCATCAGAGTGAGGATCCCCAGCCCACCCTGCTGTGCACCCGAACTACTTGTGTCCTCTTGGAAACTCCTCCTTGCTCCACTGCTTTCCATTCTTCAGCCATGTGGGAAATGGGGAAAGGTCATTTCCCCCCATAACTCCTGGGAAAAAGGGTGTTCTCCCCTCTCAACACTTAGAGCTGGCTTGGGGAACTGAGATGTATTGCACAGGGCCTACTATACAGTGCATGTGTTTCAAAATCACCTGCTATATTTCTATGATGTCTCTTCAGGCAGCTCCACCACTAAACGATGTATCTGCCACCCTCTGTCTGTGACATGAGTATAGAGGTAGTCCTTTAATAGGTGCATCTTTTTTCATAGGTATCACCAGTCCATATTTAGATCGTTCAGCCATCCTACTCCTCGAGGGTAGCAAGGTGTTACAGTTCACCCTCCAGTCCTCTAATTGGGCAACCTTCAATAGTCTGTCGTCCAGTCTTCTAAGAGGTGCTGGTCCCATGGGACTCATGACATGGGTGGATTAGGGGCGAGGCCCAGCCCATCTTTGTTGAGAGGACTAATGTTTAATTTTAGTTATAAAATACCTTGTGCTTGGCTCAAGAGAGTTTAAAAGTCCAGAAGGGGGACAGAAAATTAACAGCTGAATATAGTGAGGAGCTAGAGCTCTGCCCCTGCAGCTCTCCAGGAGGACGCCAAGTGCTTTCAGCCAACGCAACACAAGTTAGAAGCATTATAGCATCAGCAGAGACTCTTGCTGGCTGATGATGCCAAGAGGGCAGAAACGTCCCTAAAAGCTTCCAACAGCTGCTGCCTTTTCACAAGTTAACTCTTCCGTGGGTGTGAAACTATTCACAGGAGTCACATGACACAGGGGTATTTGCCGTTGAACCCTTCCTGCCCCAGGTCATGCCATGGCAGTCAGGAAGGAACTGAAGTTTCAGCTTCTTGCCAGCTGTCCTGTGTGTCTGACACTCCTTGTGGCGGCTGTCCCATGTGTGCTGAGAATGCCTCTGGGATTTAGGGTGACCAGATGTCCCGATTTTATAGGGACAGTCCCGATATTTGGAGCTTTTTCTTATATAGGCTCCTATTACTCTCCACCCCCTGGCCCGATTTTTCACACTTGCTGTCTGGTCACCCTACTGGGACTTGCTCAGCGGATGCTCCACTGCTTAGGCTCACACCTATTGGGATGCAGATAATCACCACCTAGTGGTTAATTGGACGCTTTACTGGTATGTGGCTAAGGTATGGTTGGTATTTTGTCATGTGACACTGTTCATGCAGAAAGTCACTAGCAAGAGTAATCTGGTTTCCATGCTATATCCTAGTCGAATAGCTGGGTTTGATTCCTGCAAGCATCCCCTTTGGGGCTAAGTAGGTCTGTTACATAAAGTGGCCTCTTACCTGTGCCGAATTAATGCATGCCCCCACAGGTGGATTGGAGTGAATCCGTCCTAGCTTCTTATTCCCACGGGCAGTTAAGTTATACTCTTCCATGTTCAATGCTGAATCCTTTCTTCTCCCCCCATGGAGGCGGTTGCATCCAAGATCTATGGCATGCAGTCAGCAAAGTTTGTGTCTACAATTCCTAAACCTGCCAAATTTGATGTTTTTCCTATGGAAGTTGATCCAGAAGGTTTTCTAATTGAATCTGGCTGCTCCACTTTATCCGCTGCTCTGGTGAGTTTCTGTGCCACTTTTAGTTACACTGGTCTCCAGCTTGCTTCATGGGGAGGGGACCCTGCCAGCTCCCTGAATGACAAACTATAGAATGCAGAGCTTATATCTAGTGGCCCCAATTCTTGCTGCATTCCAGCCCCTTTACACCATTTCAGAACAGGGCAGATCCCAGAGCAACCCAGGGCTGGTGTAATGACTACCCCTACACACTCAGCTCCTGGCAGAGGAGTGAGCCAGGGGGTGGGAAAGGATGTGGCTGCCTCATCCCTTTGGGTTGCAGCTGTTCTGGGCTGTGGGAATCTGCCTTAAATTAGGTTCTAATTTACACTGGGGGATGGGCAGGCCCTGGCCAAGCCCAGAACTCAGAAGCCCCCTTTGCGCCACCTTGGGCTGCTCTTCCCAGAATGTGGTTCCCCATAGCTGCAAAGAGCACCGCAGTGCTGGGTGTCCTTCACAATGCACAGGCACGAGAGAGAGAGCGCGAGAGAGAGAGAGAGAGAGCGCACATGCAAAGAGACCTACCTCCAACATCCAAGTCCACTTTATAATTGATGAGATGGTTGTGCATTGTCCCTAGTGTGTATTCCCCAACCTGACTGCCATGTTCAGTGCCTGTGCCATAGAGAAAGGATGAGCTAATATAGCCAGTGGCATGGATTTTTACTTCAATAGCTCCGTTCTGGTAGAATATGAAGTCCCAGACGTAGTCATAGTTTATGAGAGTTGAAATGGCCCTAAGAACAAGGGCATATTTAGTCAGACCGCCATAGTACAGGGACTGCAAGTTGGAGTAATGGCGCCTCAGCGGGACTGAAGTGTCCTGCTCGAAAATACATAAGGAGTTTTTGTTAACTTTAGGGGTCTCTGATTCAACTAGATAGTGTCTATCCACATAGGTGGCTGTGTAGGGGCAATCAACACCTCTCACCAGCTCAAAAGCAAACTTGCCGATGCCAAAGCTCCCATCCATATATCTAGTCACCATCCCTCCGGGACAATTAGAGCCGTAGACAGCAAGGGCTTCTTGGAGACTCAGCTCATAGACAATCCTCTCTCCATTGAACTTGATGTCAAAGAGACGTGGTCCTGTGTTCACATCCATCCCAAAGGCGAAACTCCAGGACTGGAAGATGACGTGATTGTTTTGGATGCTGTAGCGGGGCCCACGGGGCTCATATTGCAAAGGGCCTGGTGCCATGGGGGCTGCTCTGGGCCTCATGGAGCCAAATTCCTCGTCAGGTCGGACTTTCTTAACTTT
Source organism: Terrapene triunguis (assembly GCF_002925995.2). Classification (NCBI taxonomy): domain Eukaryota; kingdom Metazoa; phylum Chordata; order Testudines; family Emydidae; genus Terrapene; species Terrapene triunguis. Next base: position 830,342 of record NW_020664544.1, read on the forward strand.
TACATCTTTCACGCGGCCTTGTATGAACTCTGTCTCCAGCTGCTCCATGTCTCCATAGTACTCGCCATTATAGAACACTTGGCTTATCCTCCATTGGGAGGCGTCCAGGCTGCTGTGATTAACCAGCACCTCCAGCCCCACTGGGTGCAGGAAGTAGCCGCTGCCATTCACGTTCTGGAACAGAACAAACCAGGTGGCACGATCTCCTGACTGGAACCCCCGAGGAACTGTGGTGAGGGTAGCAAAATTGGTCTCATCATAATCACAGCACTCTCTGAGCAAGCCTGGTGCTTTGGCGAACTCCTGGTAGACAAAGCGGTCAATATCCTTGTATTCCTTCTCAGTCACCGGTCTGCGGTGATACGGCAGCTTCCCTCCGTACTTCCGCACTGTGACATCCCTGTGAGTCGTCGGCTTGGGCAGGGGACCCACCACGTACTCCGTGACATTCGGATCTGGTTGGTTTCCGAAATACACCACAGCCAGCGCCTGCCGGGGGGGTCGCCTGCCCCCACGATCCAAGAACCCCAGCACCTCTGCCTTGGTGGGGAGCTGCACATCGATGTAATAAATGCAGTTATCAGAAGGGTTTGCTTGAGAGGCATCTACCAATGGCACCCCAAGGTTTTCCTGAAGATACGTCACCACTTGCTTCATTTCTTCCGGCGTCAGATCAGCGAAGACCAGGCTCTGATCACTGTGCTTTCCCCCCTGGCTGCTCAGGGTCTGCGGCTCACAGCTGGCTGGTTTCACTTCTCTCGTCAGCAACACACAAACCAAAGCGAAAATTGTGGCTAGCGCCAGGACCAAGAGGATGAGGACAGTTTTCAGGTTCATTTTGCTGCAGCTGCAGAGCTGGCTCCTGAAGCCTCACAGAATGGGAGTGCCTGCTGCAGTCAGCCTTGCTGCTGGACTTGTTATTCCAGGAGAGCTGGGTCTGTGTGTGAGGAGGTGCAGGGCTAGAGGAGGGAGATGTGGTGGGAAGACGCTTGAGGTTTGCCGTCAACCATAAAAGGCTTCTTCTCCGTCTCCAGACCATTCACAGGCTCAGCTTCTTAAGCAGCACGTTAGGTCTCCACACAGCACTCACTTCCTGGCCAGCTCTTCGGGAGGCTGCTCCCAGCTCCATGGTCCTTGGGGCAGGGATGGCTTTGGAGTCGTTTTAGAAAACACAAGCATAGACCCCAAACAACAGGGAAAGCAAAATGCTCTGGACAACAAAGCAGAGACGTTGAAGAAGAGAGACGGTCTGCTAGGGGCTTCCTGCCAGATGCTGAAACCCGATCCCTCCCTGGCTACAGTCCACTTCTCTGCTGCCCTGTCCCAAACTTCCCCCCTTCGGGCTTCGAACGATTCCCCTGCATGGTGATTTACTTGGTTACATCCCAAGAGCTGTTGTTTGGGCTGATCAGTCTGGATTTGTCTCTCGCGCCTGCTCTGCTGACGCCTTCATTCAGTGTTTGAGGGCAAATGGCCTCAGCTCTGGTGCTGGCTCCCCATAGCTATTCCGTATTCCAGCCTCCTGCTCTCAACACAGCAGGGCGTTCCCCCACTGGGTGTGTGGCACCCTACTGTGCGAAAAGCCCTCTTGGAATGGAACTCCTCACTGGTGGTACGACCCAGCGGGAATACGAGTGGCCGAACTGGGCCCATGGGGGCTAGGCACTCTGTCTTTGCTCCTTTGTTTGTCAAGCACCATGCACATTGCTGAGGCGATCTGCAATAAACAGGGGCTGCAGGAGGCCTTTAGAAATAGGGTTTATATTCTGTAGCAGCACCCAGGTGACGGGCCCTGAACAAACCTACATGGAGAGACAGCGCTTTCCCTACAGAGCTCACACATGCTATGAAATGAGCCCAGAGCAAACCAGCAAATCCCACTCCCCTTCCCCACGTTCTGAGGGCTGGATGTACCAATCACAGATGTGCTGTAGGCGGGTTGCTGATGATGGCCAGAGACCAACAGTGTCTCATCCCCTCAAAAATCTCCTTCCCCAGGGCATACCCCTCCCCCTGGGTTCTGAGCTGGATTTGGTGCAGAAAGGTAGGGAAGCCCAGGATGCTCTGACTCCACTCACAGGGTCAGGTGCAAACCCAAGCTCAGCTAAAAGAACAGGACGACTTGTGGCACCTTAGAGACTAACCAATTTATTTGAGCATAAGCTTTCGTGGGCTACAGCCCACTTCATCGGATGCATAGAATGGAACACCCAGAAAGAAGATATTTATACATACAGAGAACATGAAAAGGTGGGCGTAGCCAGACCAACTGTAAGAGGCCAATCAATTGAGATGAGCTATCATCAGCAGAAGAAAAAAACCCTTCGAAGTGATAATCGAGATGACCCATAGAAGGTGTGAGGATATTTTAACATGGGGAAATAGATTCAATTAGTGTAATGACCCAACCATTCCCAGTCTCTGTTTAATTGTATCTAATTTGCATATTAATTCAAGTTCAGCAGTCTCTCTTTGGAGTCTGTTTTTGAAGTTTTTTTGTTGCAAAATTGCCACCTTCAAGTCTGTCACTGAGCGGTTAGAGAGGTTGAAGTGTCAAGCTCAGCTGTCACTCAGTTTGCCTTGTCAGCAAATTGTCCTTTTCCAGCCCTAACTCCCACGCTCAGCAAATGCCACATCTCCCTCAGGCCTCTGCTCCCATCCCCACGTTTCCTGCCCGCCTCTGCTGCCTTCTCTCCTGCTGTTCAGGACATTAGCTGTTTTCCCCTCTTCCCATCCCCCTTCCCTTCCTCTTTTAAGGTCATAAGTTCCTTTCACCAAACGCTTGGGGAGCCTCCAGCTCTTGCCCTGTAGCTAGAGGTGACCATGCTTTGCTTTTGTAACAGCTGGGCAGGTCGGGCTCCAGGGCTGCAGGTTGGCTTCAGGATTTATGGTCTCTCTGAAACCGGCATGTTGCCAAAACCAAAGTGTTTCCTGCACGCTCCACCCCAGGAGCAGAGCTGACCCGGGTGACTATCTCTGGCCTCATCCCGAGGGCTGCTGCCCCTTCATACCAGGAACAGGGGAGAATCTGGACTCTGCATGGGGGTGGGGGCTACACCCCTGATTGGTTAAGACCCCATGGCCTGTCCTGTACCCCTAGTTTGGCAGAAGTGGCAAGCTCAGCTCAAGCATTTTGGAATTGTCTCCTTGGGCGTTGGGCAGGGAGGGGGCTTAGACCAACCCTTCCTATGATGGAGGAGAGGTCTGAGCTGCCAGCTCTGCCCCTTTCCTTCCCAGGAGCCCCGTTCCCAACCCAGAATCATTTTCAAATTCATCCTTCCAGTGGAGCAGGGCAGCGTCCCAGCAGATCAAATGCCTATCTCCTCTCGCGGCCAGGTCAGTGGCCCACTGGGCTCTTTTGGGGCAACATGTCCCTAACTCTGGCCTGTGGACCATCCCTCTGCCCGGGGGCATGGCCCTGCCTTGTGACTTGATCCGAACCTGCACGCAGAGCCCCGTCCCCTCGGCAGGCAGCGGGGACAGGCCCTGGCGGGGGATGCTTGTTGCAAGGTGGGTATCAGAGGGGGTCCCAGGGCACAGGGGGCTGGGATTGGACAGACTGGAACTGGGAGAAGCCCCCTAGGAGTGAGATGGATAAGGCAGTGCCATTGGCTGTCTGTGGGGAGCAGGGCTGCCCGGCACCTGGCACCCGCCTCGGGTGCTCACACCAGCAGCACCCGCCATGTCTCAGCTGCGCTCTCATGATGGGCACTGGCCTGCAGCGCCTCCTTCTGGCCCCGGGCCGCTGTGGCAACTGCCAAGCAAGCAGCCTCTGCCTCCCGTCCCGCTGCCCCAGGCCCCAGCCCAGTGTGGCAGAGACTCAAGGTAAGGGGGAGCCCCAACACCAGCCCCACAGCCACTGCCGCTGGCTTCCCAATCAGCCCAGCACCCCAGGCCTGCACCCCCCCCACCCCACCCCACCCCCGGCCCAGCTTGCGAGGACTCAGGTGCTCCAACACTGGAGCAACAGCCTTGTGCCCCATCTACGATTCTGCTGCTCTTCGGACATCTTGCTTTTACATCCAGTATTTACCAGAGATCACTGTCCCCAAAGCTGCTCACTTAGGGAGCAGATGCTCAGGAGCCACTTGTCAAATCTTCATCCCTTATTCCATTCCTATTGTTGACCTACCCCAAAGGTCTGGAAAGCAAAGTGAGGAGGAGTGACTTAGCTGACAGCCTTCTGCAGGGCACCAGACTCTCACGGCAGCCAGATCAGACCCTCAGGAGAGGCCTCAGGCTACAGAGCTTTATATATCTGATGTTCTTGAAAGGCACTAGCCCATGATGGGGACTGGCTAACCTCGGTGAGATCTCACAGCTGCTGTATGGCTTGTGCTTTCTCAAGGCTGGGATTTAGGAAAAACTTCAGGCCAGAGCATGTTTTTAAGGTTGACTTATCAGTGTAGGCAGCGCAGGCAGCGCATACTCCCCCTGTGGAATTCGTTTCCAGGGGGTGTTGTGAAGGCCAAAACTATAACAGGGTTCAAAAAAGAACTAGATAAGTTCACGGAGGACAGGTCCATCAATGGCTATTAGCCAAGATGGACAGGGAGGCAACCCCATGCTCTGGGTGTCCCTAACCCTCTCACTGCCAGAAGCAACAGGGGATGGATCACTCACTGATTGCCCTGCTCTGTTCATTCCCTCTGAATGGCCACTGTTGGAAAACAGGATACTGAACTAGATGGACCATTGGTCTGACCCGATACGGCTATTCACATGTGCTTACGCTAAGACTCTTAGCCCCTTCAGCCTTCGTAGACACAGGCAATGCAACAGTTTAAGAATAAGGCATTTGAGATGATGTTGGTCCAAAATTAAGCTTCATTATTTTCACCTGAGCCAGTTACTACTCAGTATTTATTACTGTTATCAGAGGAACAGAATTGGCTCTCCTTCTCCCTGCCTCCCTCCATGCGACAGACTGGATTTAAACATGTTATTCTAAAAAAGACTAATGCAAATTGTAACCTGGCAGTGCACTGAGAATGTTATGTTTCCCTTTAAAGATACAGCCCCTTGTAATAGTGAAGTTACTATATAAAAAGCTACACAACATCATTAACAGATGGACTTGAAGACAGAGTTCCATCATTAAAATAGATTTTTTCAGCAGAGTAGTCCCTCTGGTGCATCATATTCATTTCTTCTACCACCCAAAGACCCTGCAGCCCATAGCTCTTACAGTCTCGTCAGATTTTGGAAGCCGTCATAGGTGAACGGAGGGAGGATTGGTAAACATGAGGCACTTTTGGACAGGCAGGCAATATGGTTGACTTCACATACACTCGAGTCCTGCTCACTGCTGAAAAAGACGCCATCAGGTGAGTGTATGGACGGGTCTATGTCATAATAATTGTACGGTCTCAGGAAAATGCTGACTCCATTTCCCACCGTCACGGTGTTGGGAATATCCTCGGCATGTGGGATGTGAAGGAAACCAGTTGTTATCCAGGCAACCAAGTCCTGGGGAAGGGAGACAGCGTCACATAATTTGGTTATTTCAGGAGAACATCCCTTGGGGAGCACATACTGTCCGAGGACAGAACCTGCGAATGCCACCTGCCGGGCTCCCTCTTTAGGAGAGCGGCTTGGGCAATGGAAACATTTTCCTGACATTTTTTCCCCATTTGTTGGTATTTCAGATTTTTCAGACTGTCTTGACCAGCTCTGCTCATTCACTCTACACACGACTCAGTCGCAGGGACTTCACAAGGGCAAAGAATGAACAGGTGCCAACTCGGAAGAGGGGAAACATGGAGTGCAGTGAGTTATTTCTCCTTCCCCAAGATTTTACTTTTGTCCCACAGAAACCAAGAGTCCTGTTAGCAATGTCTTCTGAGCCCTGAGCAAAAGAACGGGGCTTGTCTGCGTGGGTCCTGGGCTGTGGATAGCTCCAAGACTGAGCATAATACTCGGCACACTGTAATATATGGCCCCAGCACAAAGAGAACCCAGCTCACCTCGTTTACGATGGTCTCATTGTCTATGAAGTCAGCGAAGGCCACGGTGGGCGTCCAGGGGTCGTTCTGGTTGTAGATACTGCTACTGGTCGGCTCCTCCTCTTTCCGTTTGGTGACAGCCAGTTTGTACCTAACGAGAGGAGAGAAAGAAGGCAGCCACGCAGGACAGGGAATTTAAAACCAGATTGGGAGAAATACACTACAGGAAACACTCTGCCCTGACCCCACCTGGCAGGGTGGACGGGGCGTGGGCAACATAATGTAATGGGTCTTTTCCATCTCAAGCGTCTATGATCCTAATGTATACCTCACAAAACTATTACCACAACATTCAGCCCAGCCGGCCGGATCTACTAAGGAAACACCAGAGACTGGTATAGCAGGTGCCGGCGAGGTGCATCAGCAGGAGGGGAATAGGTGTGACCTGGACGGACTGGAATAGCGGGTCCTGCAGGTCATGACTGAGATGCACGGACTGAGCTGTGACCAAGGGGTGAGGCAGGACTGGGAAAACCGAGGGGGCTTCAGGCCACAGTTAAGGTGCACTGGAAGAAGTGAGAGGCAGCAGAGTACAAAATGAACCAATGAAGTAGAGAATTCAATCAAGGTTGCAACGGAGGTTTGGCTTTAAACTCCAAGGAGCGGGCAAACAGCTGACAAACGTAGCCTTAGTTATGCCCTATGTCATGGAATTAGTTACTTCCAGAGACCTCGGTGACATTTGCTGCTTCAGCCCCAGGGGCTGCAGGACTCTGGAGCTGACAGCCAGTGACAGACTCCTGAGGGGGCCCTCCTCAGGGTTCCAGTGACCGTGCAGGAGGTGGGGGGTGTCCTGTTTTCTCTTTTTGGCTGCATTTCCCAGCCGCTGTGGGGGGAGGGGGAACCCCACAGCTCCCAGCCACCACGGTGGTGGGGGAAACCAGAGAGCTGCAGCAGCAAAAGTCATAGATAGGTCATGGGCTTCTGTGAATTTTTGTTTATTGCCCGTGTCCTGTCCATGACTTTTACTAAAAATAACCATGACAAAATTGTAGCCTTAGGCATAACTCCCAGTGATTGGTAAGAGGCAACGTGACACCCTTTCATTAGAGTGTACAAGAGCCTTTGCCCACGTCCATTCTATGGGTACCTGAACCATGCAGCCACTGGACACCTAGACACCCACAGGTGACTTATGCATCATCATAAACTATGTGGTAACATCTAGATGAAAGCTGCCTACCTCCCCCAGCTGATAGCTCGCTCCATCAAACTGGCTTCTGGCAGATGTTCCCCGGTGAAGCTAACAATCTGGATCCTGTAGCCACGCTGGTGGCCCCACTTATTTTCACTGTTGGCTGCAAAATAGATGTATCTGGGCATGTTTGAATGGAGCCGGAACGCAGCCTTGTCCTCGGTGTCCAGGACCGCTTTGGTGAGCCGTGGGCGCTGTATCTGGTGCTTTGGACTCCAAGGAGCCTGCACAGACTCGAATGCCATGTCATGGGCCACCAGAGTATTATTCACCCCTAAAAGACAAAGAAAAACACCACTGAGAAATCACTTCCTGTACTTCCTAGACAGCATATGCATTCTCACCATCACCCCGTCCCAGAGACCCTGAACAACGTGGGTTCTGCATGGGGCCCATCCATGTCTGCAGCTCTATGCCCAACAAGCAGTCTAACGCCAAACGAGCGGCTAAGTCCTTCCCAGTTGTGATGAGTGGCTGAGATGCAATGAGATGTGACCAACCCCATCATCTGGCTCCCGTAATCACCTAAGGTGAAACTCACCCTGTGCAGAGGGTTAAGTGGAGCCTAAGAGGTGCATTACCCTTGTGCTAGCCCCTGCACTCTCCCCAGATGACAAGGCAGCTACTGTAATTAACAAATGTTACATATACAATAGATCAGTGGTTTTCAACCTTTTTTCATTTGCAGACCCCTAAACAATTTCCAGTGGAGGTGCAGACCCCATAGTCTGTGGATCTCCAGGTGTCCGCACACCACAGGTTGAAAACCACTGCGATAGAGCAAGTAGAATATTTCTGCTTATGATTTTGCAGCTTCCTAGAAGAGAAGGTGAACTTGCAAAGTGACAGGGGGAGTGAGCAGGACCTCTCAAGAACTGGGCGATTCCATGTAATTCAGGGCCTTGCAGGGAATGAGTCTGAGCAGTAAGGGTCGGGGAGGGCGGCTTTTGTCATATGTGAATTCCAGGGATTTATAGAGTGGCATTATGATATTTTCTATTGTCTTATCTGTCCCTTTCCTAATGGTTCTAACCTTCTGTTCACTTTTTTGACTGTTGCTGCACATAGAGCAAATGTTTTCAGGGAACTATCAACGATGACTCCAAGATCTCTTTCTTGAGCGGTAATAGCTAATTTAGACCCCTTCATTTTATATGTATAGCTGGGATCATATTTTCCAATGTCCATTATTTTGCACTTACCAGCATTGAATTTCATCTGCCATTTTGTTACCCAGTTGCCTAGTTTTGTGAGATCCCTTTGTAACTCTTCCCAGCCAGCTTTGGACTTAACTATCTTGAGTAATTTTGTATTGTCTGCAAATTTTGCCACCTCACTGTTCACCCTATTTTTCCAGATAATTTATGAATATGTTGAACAGCACAAGTCCCAGTACAGATCCCTGGGGGACACCCCTATTTACCTCTCTCCATTCTGAAAACTGACCATTTATTCCTACCCTTTGTTTCCTATCTTTTAACCAGTTACCAATCCATGAGAGGATCTTCCCTCTTATCCCATGACAGCTTAATTTACTTAAGAGCCTTTGGTAAGTGACCTTATCAAAGGCTTTCTGAAAATCTAAGTACACTATACACTCTGTCCACATGCTTGTTGACTCTCTCAAAGAATTCTAATAGATTGGTGAGGCCTGATTTCCCTTTACAAAAGCTGTGTTGACTCTTCCCCAACAAATCACGTTCACCTGATAATTCTGTTCTTTGTTTGAAATTATAGTAATGTTCTGGTATTGCAGTTAAGCCACCACCCTGTAATTGCCAGGATTGCCTCGGGAGCCTTTTTTAAAGTAGGCATTACGTTAGTTGCCCTCCAGTCATCTGGTCCAGAGGCGGATTTGAGCAATAGGTTACATACCAGTTAGTAGTTCCACAATTTCATACTGGAGTTCCTCCAGAACTCTTGGGTGAATACCATCTGGTCCTGGTGACTTAATACTGTTTAATTTATCAATTTGCTCAACATCCATCGCTATTGACACCTCAGTTTGGAACAGTTCCTCAGCTTTGTCACCTAAAAAGAATGGCTCGGGTGTGGCGTTCTCCTGCACAACTAGAGCCCTGCATATCCATGGATATCCGCTTTATATCTGCAGATATCCGCATCCACAGACCATTTTTGCGGATCAGACACAGATACAGATTTTGTATCTGCACAGGGCTCTACCCATATCCTTTGCAGTGAAGACTCTGCAAAGCATTCATTTAGCTTTTCTGCAATGGCTTATCTTCCTTGAGTTCTCCTTTTGCACCTCACTCATTCAGTGGCCCCATGGACTGTTTGGCATGGTTCCTGCTTCTGATGTACTGTAAAAAAAATTAAGTAAAAGTGGCTTATTCCACTACTAGGAGACCTCCATATCTCAGTGAACTTCCAAAAAAATGTATAGGCCAACACACAGGCTTTAGGACTAGCAGATGTTTGGACTGCAAGCGGAGTTCTTGGCCCGAACTCAACAGAAAAAGCTGTGACTCATAAGTCATATTCCAGGGCGATACTGGCTCACAAACTGCCATTTCTAGCACTGTAGTGCCTGCTTCTTCCACAACTACTGGACTTTATAGCAAAGCATGATCAAGGTCTCAAAGAGCATACTGTCAAAGCTGATCAGTCACATTCTTATGGCAAACTCATATCAGTTCATACTTCACAATGCTTTCAGAAAATCTCACCTCTACATTTTTGACCAGCAAAGGGGAGGGGAGGGGAGGGGGTGAACCTCAGGTTTTGATGTCAGTACACGAAAATGGTGGCCTTACTGCTCTTGTTCAACCATGCACAGAGAGAAGGAAATTGAGAGGTGCAGCTCTTCACCTTCAAATGTGAATTCGAATACTGCCATTCTTCATGAGCTGTGACCACACAGACTGCAAGGCAGGGGTGCTACCTACAATGCAGAAATGCATCAACTACCAGCCGAAGTGGTCAAAGAGTTCCAGCAAGGAGAATGTGGTCAAGAGATCACGTCAGAAGTTCAACCAAGTGGACCCTGATCAGAGCCAGGAGTGGCTTACTGGGGTAGGGAAGAAAGGACTGTAGGCATCACCAAGACTTGCTCAGTCCTCAGCAGATGGGCCTGGTCTTACAACCGGAGAGCCCATATCACAGCAGACAGCAGAACCATGATCCATGTTGGCTTGGATGGCAACTTGTTCAAGAAAGGCAAGGAAGCAACGTGACAATGAAGATGAGGATTCATTCTTACGAACACTTCAGAGGTTCGAGGTGTTCTCTGGGGATGAGCCACCAACTTCATTGCAAAATATCGCAACAAAAGATCTAGCTGCTGAAGCCATACAGGGCCCACGGCTGAATGCAAAGAGCCTAGGAAAAGTGCAACTGGACAGCTGTGTTGAGAAACAGCTGATGACAGAAGAGAGGGATCCTGGTCACGTACATATTCATCATCCACTGCCAAAAAATAATGCTCCAACTTTTTTCAAGCTCTACGAGGTGGGGGAAGAAGTCAAAGGAAAGGCTTCAACTATGAAGATGGACAGAAATATTCTTCAGCAACTAATCACAGCCTATGAAGCCAGCAGGATTGTGAATTTGCAACAGATTTTGACACATGAGTTAATGCCAATCCCTTTGGCATTAGCACAGGCAAATGACAGTCTAAGAATAGGCACAAAAGCAATATTGGGTGATGTACTGGCAGACGATGTCCACTGCCCACCAACAGTTAACCCTGCTGGGAGGAGCTGTCTTGTGATAGATGCATAAGATTTGGTACAAGCCATAGGAAAGCCCTCCAGGGCCAAAACATTTGGAGACCTTGTAGACACATTTGTAAGAACAGGCCTGGAGCAGACTCTCACAGAATAGACATGCATTTGGCAGTTACTGCGAAGAATATATTAAGTGTTGTACAAGGCAAAAATGCTCAAGAAGTACTAGACCCATCTGAAGAAAGGTGGAAGGCAGATACGTGCCTCTCCCAAGTAACTGGATGAATTTCATTGCACTGCCAGAAAATCAGGAGGCTCCTGTAATATTTGTATCGGAGTAACTAAAACTAGTCTACTAACAAATTCAGTGCATGGACAGGAGACTGGTAAGGGCCCGTGGGAATAAGATAATCGAGATGTTCACGAGAAGGAATCCCAGGAACTTTCCAAACTCTGGGAGCCAGGAAAAGGTAGTTATAGTCTCTGGTTCTCAGTTTGAGTTGCTCCGGCTTCTTCTGCTTAGGCAAAGTGAGTTTCCTTGAAAATAATTTCAGTGCAGCTACAGCAGGTCTGGGCGTATCTGCCTCTACTTGCCCTCGGGAGGACAGAATGCCAGAAATCAAGCCCACAGCTCTATCCAGGTTGGATTATTTATTTGTATCTTTTTATTTTAGGAAAGAAACACGTTGTCCTCCTCCAGTCATGCTGGGGTTGTTTGCTCCTCCCACGGACAGCAGCTTTTGTATAAAAACCATCCATGTGGCTTTTGTCACAAATGAAAATAACGCCAAGAAAATCCGCAACTGCAGCCCAGCAGGGTTAGTGCAGAGCGACTTGCAGTCTCACATCCCAGCCTGTGGGGGGGTGGCAGGTGCCGTCTGTGCCATACCCTTGCAACGTGCATAGCGCAAGTTCAAGCAAGATGCAGCAGAGCTGCCTTTGTTATTCAGGGACAGAACCGGCTCCAGGTACCAGCAAAGGAAGCAGGTGCTTGGGGCGGCCAATGGAAAGGGGCGGCACGTCCAGGTCTTCGGCAGCGGGTCCCTCGGTCCCTCTCGGAGCGAAGGACTCGCTGCCGAATTGCCACCGAAGAATGAAGCGGCGCGGTAGAGCTGCCGCCGAAGTGCCGCCAACCACGGCATTATCTTTTCTTCTTTTTTTTCCCGCTTCGCCGCTTGGGGCGGCAAAAAAGCTGGAGCCGGCCCTGTTCAGGGATCACAGCTGTCAGCTGGCCCTGAGAGACGGAATCCAAAGCTCGGGGTCAGAGGATGAGAGGAGGCAGAGAGGCATGCTCGCAATACTGTGTGTCACAGGGATGGGGCAAAACACAGCCCTTTCCTTAACGTTGCTGCCAGAACACTGGCTGTGGGCAGCTGGACACAGAGAAGGCCTGTTACTGCAGAACATTCCCAGGTGATTGAGTTGCTGGACTGATTGGGGGAGGCCTGGTGGGTCACCACCTTAGACCTGACCAAAGCTCCTGGCAAATTTCCACTCCTTTTGGCATCTTGGGAAGAAATGGCTCTTCCCCCATATGGCTCATCCTGTTTCTGAATCCTGCTCCTTGGATTACACAGTGCTGCCTGCAAGCCTGGACCTGGATCCTTCAGCATTGTGGCTAGCACGCTTACGCGTGCCAGCAAGTTAAAGAAGTATGGGCTGGATGAATGGACTGTAAGGTGGATAGAAAGCTGGCTAGATCGTCGGGCTCAACGGGTAGTGATCAACGGCTCCATGTCTAGTTGGCAGTCAGTATCAAGCAGAGTGTCCCAAGGATCGGTCCTGGGGCTGGTTTTGTTCAATATCTTCATTAACGATCTGGAGGATGGTGTGGACTGCACTCTCAGCAAGTTTGCAGATGACACTAAACTGGGAGGAGTGGTAGATACGCTGGAGGGTAGGGATAGGATACAGAGGGACCTAGACAAATTAGAAGATTGGGCCAAAAGAAATCTGATGAGATTCAACAAGGACAAGTGCAGAGTCCTGCACTTAGGACGGAAGAATCCCATGCACTGCTACAGACTAGGGACCGAATGGCTAGGAAGCAGTTCTGCAGAAGAGGACCTAGGGGTTACAGTGAACAAGAAGCTGGATATGAGTCGACAGTGTGCCCTTGTTGCCAAGAAGGCTAACGGCATTTTGGGCTGTATAAGTAGGGACATTGCCAGCAGATCAAGGGATGTGATTATTCCCCTCTATTTGACATTGGTGAGGCCTCATCTGGAGTACTGTGTCCAGTTTTGGGCCCCACACTACAAGAAGGATGTGGAAAAATTGGAAAGAGTCCAGCGGAGAGCAACAAAAACGATTAGGGGGCTGGAGCACATGACTTATGAGGAGAGGTTGAGGGAACTGGGATTGTTTAGTCTCCAGAAGAGAAGAATGAGGGGGGATTTGATAGCTGCTTTCAACTACCTGAGGGAGGGTTCCAAAGAGGATGGAACTCGGCTGTTCTCAGTGGTGGCAGATGACAGAACAAGGAGCAATGGTCTCAAGTTGCAGTGGGGGAGGTTTAGGTTGGATATTAGGAAACACTTTTTCACTAGGAGGGTGGTGAAGCACTGGAATGGGTTACCTAGGGAGGTGGTGGAATCTCCTTCCTTAGAGGTTTTTAAGGCCCGGCTTGACAAAGCCCTGGCTGGGATGATTTAGTTGGGGATTGGTCCTGCTTTAAGCAGCGGGTTGGACTAGATGACCTCCTGAGATCCCTTCCAACCCAGATATTCTATGATTCTAACTACTGCTCCAGGGATTTATCCCAGCTCCTAAAACCAGCCACCCCTAACGCCAGCCACCCCTCTGCATTGGTTGTTTTTTTTCTAGCTAGAGAAGATAAAGCCAGTGAAGAGCATTATTTACTTCCATCCTGAGGCTCTTCCCTTGCCTCCCCACACCTGCTTGGCCAGGCACCTGGTGAGTGACATTTGTTTGCATGAATCTTTCCTTATTAGAGACAGCAATGCTCTGGCTCACAAGGCTGTTGCCCCTGGAGAAAGCCTATGGACCAAAACCCCACTAGGCAAGCAGCAGAGACGGCTTCTCACCAGGAGGGCACCAATCTTAAAAAGGTGATGTTTGGCCTGAGGTACCAGACACTGGGCATGTGGATGAGCCTGGGCTGAGAAATGCAACAGAAATAATAATAATATGGAGATATACCTATCTCCTAGAACTGGAGGGGACCTTGAAAGGTCATCGAGTCCAGCCCCCTGCCTTCACTAGCAGGACTAAGTACTGATTTTGCCCCAGATCCCTAAGTTGCCCCCTCAAGGACTGAACTCACAACCCTGGGTTTAGCAGGCCAATGCTCAAACCACTGAGCTATCCCTCAAGACAGACTCCTAATGGAGAACCTCCCTCTCCCTGTTTCCCACCAGAAATCTTATCATGCCATCTTAGACAAGGGCCATTTCTTTGTGAAAGGACAGTTGGCTCCCACTTCCAATAGTATTTTAATTTGTCCAGTGGAATTTCCAGCTGGAGGGTTAGTGGTCCCCTGTTGACCCAACAGCGACCAATGGAAGGACCTTGATGGAGTCTAGTGCAAGTCAGCATGGGCCATCACCCTGGGCACAGCGGCAAGAAGCAGGAGACCTGGATTCTGTCTTACTTCAGTTACTCTCTGAGCTTGGTATTCTTGTCCCCTCAGTTTCCCCGTTTAAGTGAGAACAATACGGTTGACCCAGCTCTGCGAAGCAATTCAAGAGCTAGGACTGAAGGTCTGATGTACGTGCGATGCATGCTCACTACGGCAGTTTGCACTAGAGCAGTGGTTCCCAAACTGGGGTTTGCGAACCCCTGGGGGTTTGCCAGAAAAATGTCACTAATGGCAGACAGAGGACCCCGGGCATTGGAGACAGCAGGTGGGACCCGATTGCAGGGCAGACTGCCCGAGCCCCAGGGAGAGCGGGGCCGGGCAGTTGGGGCTGGCAGCCCGAGTCCCGGCCGTCAGCGGGGGAGCTGGCAGCCCGAACCCCAGCCCGAGCCCCAGGAAGAGTGGGGGCAGGTAGCTGGGGCATCCATCACACTGAGGAAATTTAAACTTAAATCCCTGAAAATACTCATTTTTAGGAGGGGGTTCGCGAGATTTCACAATTTAGTGAAAGGGGTTCGCGGGCTGTTAAAGTTTGGGAACCACTGCACTAGAGTATTTCCCATCTGCCGCTTCTTGTCAGTCACTCTCCTCATCTCCCCACCGCCAGGAGCTCTCTGCCTTTCTGTCCCTGTCGAGTGGCTGGGATTCAGCAGGCTGGCTTTTCTCTGCAAAGCCCAAAACTCCAGTTCGTTTGGCGCTGGGAAGGGTGCAGGGGCTGCTGTTACCAGAATTCAGGCCAGAGCCTATTGCTGAAAGCAGCTGGTAGGGCAGACTTCTAACCTATTCATCTGATGGACATTTGCAAGTTAGGTGCAGAGCATAGACAGACAAGGGTGTATGATGCAGGCCTCTTAAACAACCCGCCCCAGACCCACCACGCCTGAGCTTGCTACGGCTGCTTCAACCCTCGGCAAAATCCCAGAGGGCTTGTGAGAAATGGGTGAAACGTAAGAGGTTATTTAAAATCGGTTTGTGCATGTCCTGTGCCTCTCCCCGAGCGCTAGAAGGTGAGCACCAATGTTCCAGCCCGGGGAGTCGGGTGAGGTTCCTGGGACTGCTAGAAACGGATCTGCCAGCATCTCGTCTCCTGTATGATTGACATTGGTTGGGTGCTCTAATGCTGCTCTCTGCTGGCCGAGCGTTGTGCTGCCGGGCTGAACCAGACAGTCGGCCAGTTACACTCATGCCACTGCCAAAGCTTATGCGCAAATAAATGTGTTAGTCTCTAAGGTGCCACAAGTAATTCCTGTTCTTCATGCCACTGCCCTGACTTCAGCGAGTCAGCCACAGGTACCCGAGAGCAGAACGCAGGCTGCTGTATCCGAGGTGCCCGCATCCCTCTCCCAGCCTTCGGGGATGGTGGGGATTAGAGTACAGGTGCCTGGGGGAGGGAGCTGCACAGCCTGTTAACATGGGAGAGGGGTCTTGTAACTGCAGACAAAGATCTGAGCACCATCTTTCAGCATTCCCGGGGGCGGAGGGGAGGAATGCCCTGAGCTACCGCGGGCAGCCCCTGGGCCAGAGGAGAATTCTAATGGTGACCCAGTAGCTGTTGGGCTCTGTACCCACTAAGGCTCCGGGACTAGCTTGCACCTGCCGTTAAGATTCTTCACATAAAAACCTCTTGGGTTCCCATGCACGCTCCTGGCTGGAACACACAGTGGACGAGGGTCCAGGAACGTGACCTCCCATTTCATCCAGAAAGGGAGGGGTTGTTGCCTTTATACGTGCGTCCACCCACCCCACGTTCAGTCTCGGGCTGTGCAACTTTTCCGGCAGCCCACGGGACTGACCTCGCTCGCTGGCAGCCCACGATGTCGATCCACACCCTACAGCGTCTTTCACGGGGGGGTTGGCACTTTGGCCAGATATGTTCAAAAGGCCCAGTGGAGACTAGAGCTAAAGAGAAGACCAGAGCGAGAGATTTTACTCTGGAGAAAGGAGGAGGGTAGATGAGACACCTCCGCTACAAACAAATATTATAACTTCTCTCACACACACACACCATTCCTGTCTTCCCTTTCCTAACACTACTCTTGGGATAGCCTAGGATTGGAACGTGGGCCTGGGCACTGTGTTTTCCCTCTTTGTGTTATGTTTGACACAGAGGGATGATTAGAAACAGAGAGTTCTGCATTACCAGCCCTAAGACAGAAAGGAAACAAAAGAGCCGCAGCTGGGAGATAAAGACATCTGGGTCTTATCCAAATGAGTCCCAAGCAGGCGATTTTGGTTACCTACATTTTAGGGGATAAACAGCCTTTCCCTGTAACCCTTCAGCCTACGTGACCAATTCCCCCAAGCAGGAGGAGTTACAGAAAGCGGAGAGCAGACATCTCCATCGAGGAAGCTAATACACAAACAGCAGTAATGAGACCAGAGCAATTCTGGGATGTCCCTTATTGATTTATAACTGAAACATGCTCAGTGGTTGTCTTTAGAACTCTTCCCTGTTGATCAGGTTTCAGATTTTGACGAATAGAGATTCCTTAACTTAATTTCCTTCAACCGTGGAAATCTGTAAAATAACCAGTATTCCCCAGCCTTGCCTTTGCTTTTCATGCCAGCTCAGGGCTCCATTCTCTCACTTTGCTATGAATCAGAGAGGTTACCCAGCAGCCTCCCAGCTATTAAGGAGTCTGACCAGCAGCAAAGCAAGTTAACACTTCCTCACCATAACCAGAGTGAGGACACAAAAGGGGGCAGAGATAGAGAAACACTATTGATGGGGTACACGCCAGGCAGGTCCCTCTGATACCAGAGAGAGGAGAAAAGCAGCACTCCCGCGTCCAAGAGAAACCTTATTTTGCAAATCTAAATGTACCTGGGAGGTGCTGAGATACTAAAAGGATGAGCACAAAATTAGAAAGAAAAGTTACACAGAAACCTACCTCCAACGTCCAAGTCCACTTTATAATTGATGGAATGGGTGTGTACCGTCCCCAGGGTGTGATCCCCAACCCTATTGCCATAGTCCAGACCGTCACCATACAGAAAGGACGAAGTCATGTAGCCTGTGGCTTGGACTTTGGCCTCGATCGCTCCGTTCTGGTAGAAGATGAAGTCCCAGACGTAGTCATAGTTGCCCAGAGTGGCAACTGACCGAAGGACCAGAGCAGAGTTGGTCAGACCCCCGTAGTACAGGGACTGCAAGTTGGAGTAATGGCGCCTCAGAGGAGACCCAGTGTTCTGCTCAAAAATGCAGATGGAGTTTTTATGCTTTTCAGGTGTCTCTGTTTCAACTAAGTAGTGTGTGTCTACGTAGGTGGCTGAATAGGGGCAATCAACCCCCTGGACTAACGAGTATGTGAATCTCCCGATGCCAAAGCTCCCATCCATGTACCTGGTTGACATCCCTCCAGGACAGTTGGACCCATAGACAGATATAGCATCCTGGACACTGATTTCATAGACAATCCTCTCCCCCTTAAATCTAATGTCAAAGAGACGCATCCCCGTGTTCACGTTCACCCCAAAGGCAAAGCTCCAGGCC
>NW_020664544.1:848331-882655 GCF_002925995.2 Terrapene triunguis
GTGGCACTTTTCCAGCTGAGGGATGTGAAAGCATTTGATCAAGTTCTCCAGAATGACAGCAGCCCCCCACTGCAGGCCATGTTCAGAGTAAGTGGAGAACAAACCTGAATCCATTTCAAACTGCAAGGGAAATTTCAGGAAGCAAATGAACTGAACTGAACAGCAGCACAGCCGGGACACCTGTGCAAACACTCTGACTCTTACGAAAAGTGAGCTGGGTTCTTTAAGAAGCACAAGTGCTAAAGGCCTTGGTTTTGTCTCAACTACGAGAACACCTCCAGCAGCTAGCTAACTCGGAACGAAGAAAGTATCCAGTCTTCTTACTAGCAGCAACACAACTTGTTTATTCCGTTTCAGAGCATGTATCCCGTTCTACACGTCCTACCCAGCCGCAGTACGGAACTTCTCGCAGCCCTGCCCCAGAGAATTCACTTCCTGATGAGGTTTATTTTAGCTAGTTAATTCCTTTTTGGAACCACCTATTGCTACATCCTGGGTTTGGTAAATTGCCCACCTCTCCCTGCCCCCCCGAAGGAGTGAGAAGGGAAGAGTTTTGTGTTGTTCCGAGGAGAGCAGACTGTGCAGCTCACACAACAAGTACAGCTGCACAATCCATCTCTGCAACGTATGGGAACCAAACCCAAAGCCAGCCAGCGGCAGCACCAGAATGCCAGCCACCCGGGCAGGGAGCACATTACTCGACTCCCCGGGAGCTGGCTGGGCCTGTCTACTTGCAGGCAGAACTCCGGCTGCAGGGAGGTTTACGTTCCTTGCTCCCATTTTCACCTGGCCGCTAGTTACATCATTTTAAATGTCAAAGTAAGTTTGCTTGATGCTCCTTCACGCTCAGGATATTGTCTGCAGGGATGGGGTAGCTGGCTGCTGTGCCTTGGTGCCCTTTGATGGGCACTCACCCAGGTAACCTGGGATATTTCCCCCCCACACTCATCAGTTCAGGCCCTAGCAACATGTTACCAGCTTCCTTGTGAGCACAGCAAGAGAGCTACTCCAAGCTCAAGGGTGAACGCCCAGGAAGCTGCTCCCGGTCCCTCCTAAGACTCACCAACGCTTCTTTCTGTGGTAGTGAAGAGCGGGTGCTTTTCACAGTCAGGTTCTTTCAGCGTCAGCCCACGCTGACCCCCAGCTCCTGCGGCCTCACAACAAACAAGGGAATTTTATTTTAAGCCACAGTCCTTTGCTCCTGTTGCGAAGGGGGCCTGGCCTGAGTAGGCCTTTGGCATTTCCCACACCACAGGGAGCAGAGTCCTGGAGGGGGCCTCATGGGCAGCAGGAAACTCAGACTCTCTCCAGAAGCCGTTTCTCACATTCCTCAGTGGCTCCTAAGATTTGTGATGAGATCCAGTGTGCTCGCATAGGAGCCAGCTGCTCAGGGCTGGGCGCACCACTGTTCGGTGGCTGGAGCAAGAGCATCATCTAGTGGCCGTTGGCTCCAGACGGGGAACCCCTCCGTGTGCTCCTGAGAGGATGGCTTCTGTACAGAACAGACTCCTGCTCAGATCAAGCAGCCTTAACTACCTCAGATCCTCAGCATCCACTGTCTACGTCCCCCCTTCACCCAGTCCAGGGGGTTACATGGACTGCAAATACCTGACACCACACTGAAGTGGAGTGTGCGGCAGGTTCCTTTCACCAAGGGGGGAGCCCGGCTCTAGGGCACTAAGGTCTCAAGAGACAGCATTAAGGGGGAGATTTCAATCCTCCCTCAGAGCTCAAGCTCATGGGAGAGGGAGCTTGGAAAGCATTGGTTGCCGTTGGAGAATGTGGTGGAGGTAGGAGGGAGCATGCATGCAGACTAATGCAGAGGAGCAGGTCTCTAGCCCCAGGATGGGGCTGCTCGCTAGAAATGCGAGACAAGGGAGGACAGGAAAGGAAAAGGTCAGCATCCTGAGACCACAGGAGCTTGGAACTCGGAGCAGGAAGTGGAACGACAGAACCATGGCGTGGCAGCTTCTGCCAGCCAGGGGCACTGCTGCTGAGCTTTGCAACTGGCCCGCATCTTTCCTCCCTTGGTCTCCAGCCTAGTGGAAGGGGCCCGGTGAGAGCCCTGGAGCAGGCTCTCTAGCCCTAAAACAGCAGGCAGCCACGGTGAAGCAGGGCCTAGTCAATCCAGCCCTCACCACTGAGACTGACAACCCTGGCGTGGGAGACACGCACTACACAGAGCTGCAGCCATGGCCCAAGGAAGATGCTCCAGGCATCAGCTGCCTAGAGTTGGAGGCTCCCTTATCCCAGTCCCTGGTCCCCAGTGGCCCATTTTATTCCAAATGATTCTAGCAACTCCCAATCGCCCCACGCAGAAGTGAGTAATGGCAGTGTAAAGACATGGGGCCTTGGTACTAGGCTGCTGGATGCTAATGGAACCTCCCGGCTCCACACAGCAGCAGACTGTCTGGAGAAATGGTGAAGGAAAAGGAGATGATATAGTACAAGGGTGGAGCGAGTGGAGGTGAGAGAGGCAGGGCCAGACTGGGACAGAGGCGAGGCCTAGCCACTGACAGAGCATGTCTGACAACGCAGCATCACACAAGGGTCCCACTTAAGAATTCAAAGTACCTGTATTTTAATTTCTTGACATGGTAAAAGTTTTACATACGTTCATCTGGCAAGGAAAGTTGAACAGTCCAACAAATAAAAAGGAATCAGTACAAAGAAACACACAGTGAAGGTGCTGCTCCCAGGCAGCAGCTAAGACGCAGTTGGTTTGTTACTGAATATTTATTAACGGGAAGACGAAGATTGGACTTACTACAAACAACAACGAAGGAGTCTATTGAAAGGGCAGGGGGCCCTCCACGCTCAGAGCAACCCCTGGGAAACCAGCAAGAGACAACGTGGCTCTTCAGCATAGAAGAAGAAACAAAAGCAACAGAACGCAAGAGGGAAGGAGAGGACGTTCATTCCATTTCTCACAACTAACAACTCTAAGGCTACTGCACAAGAAGTTACAGGTGTGACAGTGAGACCCATGGAAGCTACAGGGGTCCAGGACCAACTGACCCAGCTTTCCCCTGAAGGAGGGTGTGAAGTAAAAATACCATAAATAAGAAAATGTAGAAGGAACCTGCAGCGTCATGAGCCCGTTTCCCACACATACAAAAACTGACCATGCAACCGACCGTTTCCCATGGGGTTTGCAATGGACCATGAAACGTTCCAATGGCCTGGGAGGAGCTCCTGGGCACAGGAGAAGGAATCGAGGTACCTTTCACGGGGTGCTGAGGTTTTGATACTGATCTGCTGTGGCTGCTTTTGGCCGCCCTCATTCCAAAAGATCAGCCGTCGCAGCCAGCCTGCCAAACCCTGCCCCCCAATACACTCGGCAGGGGACTGTGCGTCACAACCTGCTAATTCCTTAGCATCAGTGGAGACTAGGAGGACTTCAAAATTTGAGCTCAGGCCTCTCCCTAACTTCATTCTGGACAGAAATGCCTCACGCCGAAGGAGATGTGTGAGAGATTAACATTGGTTTTAACAAAGAAAACTGCTTTGGTAGAGCCAAGAGGAAAGCTACACACAGGAGCGAAAGCTACCCGGGCTCTGAACTGCCAGCCCAGTGGGACGTGGCTGGTGGCAACCGGCTCTAGTGACAGGTGCTCCACATAGCCCTCTGCACTGATCTAGCTGCATTTCACAAGGGAGAGGGACAAACTGGGTGGGATCTAACGTAAGATAGCTCTTTCCTGGCTTGTTTGAACCTAGAAATCTCTGCATGGCACTTTGCTGAGCGTGGCTGCAGCCTGGGCTAGGGGAGCCGCCTGCTCCAAAGGGGCACTTCCTCCCAGCCTTGCCGTTAACAAGCATAAGACAACTAGCCGCAGAGCGGTCACTCAGATGGCACTGAGAAGCAGCTGGCTTCTCGCAGGCAGCACACACTCTGTGGACTCAGTCTAGTGCTGAAGACACTGCATCTCCTCCATTCCCAGGGACCCCAAGGAAACCCTGCAGCTGACAGATGGGGGTGAGGGGGAGAACCCCAGGGCTCGGTCTCTCATCCAGTTCCCACCTAGGTAGGAAGAAGGGAATGCTCCTTCAAGCCTGTCCCATGGCAGTGGCCTGCTCAATACCAATTACTACATTAGGGAGAGTTCCTGAGACCTGAACAAAACCAATCACAGAACTAGGCGAGGGTTTCTTTAGAGTTTAACTAGGAGTGCAATACTATTTCCAGCCAGTTTCCCATCTCGATAGTCACGTAACAAACCAAGGCAATGACGGTCTTTGAGTTGACTGAACAGTTCTCAAGTTCAAACGTTGACACTTAGTAGAGAGTCTCAGCGTTGCTGCTCCGAGGCCTCTTGATCTTCTCAATGTTTTTAAGGATCATATCATGCAAAGTGACCTGGAAGGAAGAGGAGAAAGACCATGGATGCACGTCAAGAGTGGGACGTCCACGATTTGACTTAACTTCACTCTCACCATAAGCACTGGCCTAACCTGAGTAATGGCTGCTCTTAGTTACAGCCCCTTAGCCTACAGCCCCTTGGCCCTTCCCCACCTCACCAGCCCCTGCCCTCAAGCAGCGCGTCATCTCTCATGTCAGGCAGTAAGCACCTTAGGCAAGGCCTTGCCTGTCTGCACTCTGAAGAGACCAGCATGTTTTGGCCACTGCAAGCCCCACCGATGACAGCGAGTTAGTTAACAGAGCCCAGGATTGGCCTACGCCATCTGGAGAGGTTGGGACGGAAGGTTCCGGCAAAGAGCGCCATGAACTGCATGCCCCAGGACGTGCCAGCACTCAGCACAGAGGCGGGAAATACCAGACTCTCCAGGGCAGCGAGTCGCCGCTCTCTCTGCTTGCTAAGAGCAAAGGGAAAGCAGAGGCCCAGGCCTGCTTCCTCTCAGGGCTCTGAGGTGGGATGGATCCCAAGGGTACTTCTCCATAGGGGAACGCATGAGCTGGGGTCCCGACTCTCACTCACATATTGATTCCTCAGCTCTGAGATGATTAAGCGCAGACTAATGTATTCCTTCTCATCAATTTCTGTCACCGTGCGGCGATAATCCTCCTACACAGAGAAGGGAGAACGTGGCTGTGAATAGCCTAGCCTATACAGACATCAAGGGGGCTCTCTCCTGTTCAATCTCATGCATTCAAGGGCACGAGGGGACCGTTGTGATCATGTAGTCGGACCCCCTGTACAGCACAGGCCAGAGACCTGCCCCAAATAATTCCTACAGCTGAGAGTTTAGGAAAACCTCCAATCTTGAGTTAAAAATTGACAGTGATGGAAAATCCACCACGACCCTCGGGAAATTGTTCTAGTGGTTAGTTACTCCCACTGTTAACAACACACACCTTATTTCCAGGCTGGATTTGTCTGGCTTCAGCTTCCAGCCATTGGATCGTGTTAGACCTTCCTCCGCTAGACTGAAGAGCCCAGTATCAAATATTGGTCCCCCTCGTAGGTACTTATAGACTGTGCTCAAGTCACCCCTTAACCTGCTCTTTGTTAAACTAAATAGATTGAGCTCTTTGAGTCTCTCACCATAAGACAGGTTTTCTAATCCTTTAATCATTCTCGTGGCTCTGCTCGGAGCCCTCTCCAATTTATCAACCTCCTTCTTGAATTGTGGACACCCCACAACTAGAGACAGGATTCTGGTAACAGTTGCACCAGTGCCAACACAGAGTTAAAATCACCTCTGTGCTCCTACTCAAAATCCCCTTGCTTATGCATCCTAGGATCACATTAGCTCTTTTGGCCACAGCATCACACCGGGAGCTCATGTTCAGCTGATGATCCACCGTGACCCCTACATCTTTTTCTGAGTCACTGCTTCCCTACATTCTTTGTTCCCAGATGTACATTTATCCATATTAAAACAGATATGGTTTGCTTGCACCCAGTTTACCAAGCAATCTAAATCGCTCTGAATCTGTGACCTGTCCTCTTCTTTATTTACCACTCCCAATTTTTGTCAACTGCAAACTTTATCACTGATGATTTGATGTTTTCTTCCAGGTCATTGATAAAGATGTTAAATAGCACAGGGCCAAGAACTGATCCCTGCAGGATCCCACTGGAAACAGACTCGCTCAATGACGATTCCCCATTTACAATTACATTTTGAGACCTATCAGTTAGCTGGTTTTTAATCCATTTAATGTGGGCCATGTTAATTTTATCTCATTCTAGTTTTTTAATCAAAATGTCGTGTGGTACCAAGTCAAACACCTTACAGAAGTGTGAGTATATTACATCAACACGATCACATTTATTAACCAAACTTGTAATTTTATAAAAAATGTATCAAGTTAGTTTGAAAGAATCTGTTTTCCATAAAACCATGTTGATATGCATCAGTTACATTGTCTTCCTTAGTTCTTTAGTAATCAAACCCCATATCAGATACTCATTGTCTTGCCTGGGATTGCTTCAGGCCTATTATTACCCGGGTACTCCCATTCACCCTGTATAAACTGGCACAACATTAGCTGTCTTCCAGTCTTCTGGAACTTCCTCAGTGCTCCAAGACTGATTGAAAAAAATCAACATTAACAGTCCAGCGAGCTCCTCAGCCAGCTCTTTTAAAACTCCTGGATGCCAGTTATCTGGACCTGCTGATTTAAACATGTCTCACTTTACTAACAGCTGCTTAACATCCTCCAGAGATACTAGTATAGTGGAAATAGTGTTATCACCATAGGCTGAGACTGTATGGTCTGTTTTCCCCACCTCCAAATGTAGAACAGAATTATTTAGTGACCATTTTCACCTTTTCTGCGTTATTATTGGTAATTCTACCATCTCCATCTAGTAATGGACCAATACCATTGGAGGGTTCTTTTTGTTCCTCATATATTTTAAAACTCCCCCTTAATGCCCTTTACTCTACTGGCCATAGATTTCTCCTTGTGTCTCTTAGCATCCCTTATCGATTTTCTACAATTCCTAACTTCTGATTTATATTTATTATTATGAGTTTTCTTTTCCCTTGAGAGAAGCCAGATCCTTCCAGCCCTGCAGGCTCCCCTCCCAGGGCTCCTAGCCACCACAGGGTCCCTCCGCCAACCCTCCAAGCTCCCAGGCCCCACAGGACTCTGGAAGCTGCTGCTTAAGGGAGTCAGTGATAGAAGCAGCCAGTAGAGGGCTACCCACAGAAACAGAAAGACAATTAATTCTCTCCAACCCCACCAAACGCTCAGCAAAGAGATGCTCCACTTACCACATGAGGATATTTTGCTATTTTGGAAACCAGCTTTGCCCTTGTGATATAGTATCTGGAAGGGAAGGGAAGAGGGTAGATTTAAAAAATAGTCAGAAAATAGCAAAGCAGTGTTCTCAGACCTTGCTTTAGCCACGGGGCTCAAGTCCTTACCCAAAAGCACTCAGCCTCCCCATAGAGGGACCCAGTGAAGATTGCTCATAGCCACCCCTTCCCCACCTCCACCTACCTAGAAATCTGGTCCAGATACGAAGCTGCCTCACTCTCCACAGTCCGCAGCTCAGCCACCGTCTCCTCCTGCAAGGGAGCCACGGACACAGAGTGAGCTTCACAGCAGAAGCAAGAAACTCCAACCCCACTCATGTGTGCAGCCACCCAGGGTCCAGCAGCTCAGTCTCTGGCCATCTTTAAAGTTGCAACAGCTACTCGTCAGGGTAGAATCAGACACCGGTCTCAAGCCTCAGTCAGTGAGCGAAGGTTACAGGAACATAGGAACCAGCAGTTCCTGGCCATAATGACCCCCTGCACCAGCCCCACACAGCCCTAAAAATGGAGGCTGCTGATCCTCTGAGCAAGGCAGGCAAGTTCCTGGGCGATTCAGGGAAGGAAGCAATGCAAATAGCTTCACACAACCACCCTGATCCTGCCAGGTTAGGGTGCTGGGTGGAGCACACAGCCTTCCTCTTTACTGGGTCTTGCAAAACTATGGCACGGCTCCCAGGCCTCTGAGCAAAGTGATGCTTCTAGGCCCTCTCTGCCCCTCCCTCCTCTTAGATGCCCAGGAAGGATTCAGGTTTCAACACCAAACCTAGCCGAACGACCCCTCAAAGAGAGCCCTTTGGAGGCAGAGCCAGGTGGCTCTAATGAAAGGCTCCTCAGGAGCCCAAGATGCCCTGGTGTCTGGGGCACTGGCACGTAAAGGAGCCATGTGGCCACGGGTCGCCTTACCTGAATAGAAACGCCAAAGTTGTTTCCATCTTCTATCCTGGGGATCAGAAGCTGCACCCACATTTTGACCTGGAGGGACGCAAAATGACCCTGTGACTGGCTGAGTGCAGACAGCACTGGAGGGACCTGCC
Organism: Terrapene triunguis; assembly: GCF_002925995.2. Taxonomy (NCBI): domain Eukaryota; kingdom Metazoa; phylum Chordata; order Testudines; family Emydidae; genus Terrapene; species Terrapene triunguis. Next base: position 856,599 of record NW_020664544.1, read on the forward strand.
TTTAAATCAGGACCTCTTATTGGGAGCCCTCGGAAACTCTCGCTCGAGCAGCTCATCCCAAGACCGTCTCAGGGCCTGGCTCATGTGGGGACTGGGGACAAGGCCTGATGCCTTGACCTCTCCTGGGAACCCAGGACATCCACCCAAGCATTAAGGGAAGATTCTGTCCCTCGATTTTACTGAAGCCCCACTCAGCAAGTATCTGCCACAGGCGTGCCTGGTGCTGTACAACATCACAGAGACGCAAGCGCTTCCAAGCAAAGGACTGGCAGGAGGGAGCTAGCTGAGGGCTGCAGTGACCGCGCCCGCTTCAGGAGCTGGAGTCAGGGCAGCTCCAAGCACATTTGGGAAATGCACCTGCCCCTTTGAGCAGCATCCTCTTCAGAGACCACGAGAAGCGGGGGAGGGGCGGAGTCCTACATTGCCTTATCCTAGGGGTAGGATGGAGGCCCAGTCCACTCTATGGATCCCGGAGAAGCCCTGATGCTATGGGGAAGGAATTTGGACAGCTGGGTCTGGGGGCTGATCACCGTACTGCCCCATGCTCAGGCCCACACCCACCGTGTTGCACTTCTCAATCAGCAGCCTGATCTCCGGTTTCACTTTCTCAATGATGTCCACTAGCTGCTGGTTACTCTTCAGCATCCCGTTGGGCATCACAAACACTTTGGTACCTAGCGCCAGAGGGGAAAGGTCAGTTATTCACAGCATCTCACATCAGAGACCGCCAGCTCTGCACGTGTTCTAACCACGCTGGATCGCCATGGGGACAGGGATATTTAACAGGCTATTACAAAGACTACCACATGGGAAGGGGAAGAGAGACAAGACCCGGGAAGAAACCCAATCTGGAGAAACAGGGTGCAAAGGGAGCTCCCTGAGCCACACATAGGAGCTGCATTGAAACAGAGGCAGCATGAGGCCTGGCAGCTCCCTCCTTCCACGAAGGGGTCATGCGGCTCTAAGTCTGCTCCCTCCAGCAGCATGCCAGCTCTCATGAGCCCTACTCCAGTCTCTTGGGAGAGGCCAAGCTCTGCTCAGCAGAACCACTAGTGGGCTCCTCCGTGACTCAGTCACACGCCCCAGCTTGTAAGAGGAAAGACGGACAGGCCTGGGTAGGGCAGTGGCAGTCGGGAGAGGGCAGGTGGAGCTTGTGCAGTTTCATACCCCTAGGCACGGAGCGCTGGCTCAGCGGGCAGGCAGCAGCACAGAGACTTGGGGACTCTTACCCTGGAAGGTCTCTTCACAGTCTTCCAGCTTCCTCTTTTTCATATTTGGCTAAAATACACACAACAAAACGTTTTACTCCCCAACCACCCGGGACTTAGTGCGACAGCAGCGAGGAAATTCCTTACAGAACATCTTCGAGGGTCCTGATTTCAGAGCAGCCTTCCCCCTCCAACTGGGGGTGGGTTACAGAGCAAACACAGCACCACCTCCAGCCAGGATCCACGGGCTGAAGAGACCAGTTCTCACATGCTCACGGGCGGCTGTGGCCTGTCGTTAACAGGGAACAGCCTAACCGAATGCACTGCAAGCCATGCAGGTTTAATTAACGTAGCCCAGGGAGGAATCTTACCCCGTCCAGTGCATCATGGCTGTTAGTGAGAAGGATCGGGTCAGGGACAGGAAGGTTCATGTCTGAGTGGATCTGGGTGAGATCATGAATATTCAGGATGGACTCCTGGAAAACAACAAGAAGTCACATACAAATCTAACAACTTTTGTCATGTTAATCACCAGGAAATGGGAGATTCCAGACCTCAGGTTTCATCCAGCCACCAGGCAAGCGAGAACAGAGGCAGGTACGAAGATAGGACTGAGAGGACTAGGAAAATGGATTGTAAGTTTGGGACCGAACCCGTTAGGTTTCTATCCAGTGCCCATCTGATGGGATCCATACACTATCACAGTCCGTAAGAGACACTGGGCCAAGTGTCATGGGCTAATGGCATTCAAATGGGTATAAAGCAAGTTTGGGACACTGCTTTTCAGCGTTTTATCCTCTGTTTTACTCTCTGCTCTGACTAAAGACAACCCCTCCCCAGGGTCAGGATTGCATGCTGGACACTGAAGTGAATGGGGAAGCAGGCAACAGCACATATCTTACCTTAAGGAACCCATCAAGTTCTAACAACTTCTTTGGGAAAAAATTCGCCACCAAATCTTCAGCCTGAATGAGAAAGAGCAGCAGATGGTTACACGAGAGCAACGCCTCAGGCTGCCCTCACCTCTGCACTTAGCCAGCACGCAAGGACACGGTGGAAACCAAGGCTACTGCAAAAGGCCAAGTGTAGAGCTCTGTTCAAAGCCGGGGGGGAGGAGGGGGGGAAACTCAGAGGGAGTCAAACTCTCCCACCTCAAGGCTGAGGAGTCTTGGCAGCCCTCCACTCTGCCAAGGCTCTGGAGAACAACAGGGCTACAGACTCGCCACACTCAGGGAGTGACTGAAGTGCCGAGTGCCAGCAAGGAGCCTGCAAAGAAAGGTTCTGCTGCACCTCAGAGATCATAGCACAATCCAACAGAAGGCTAATTCCCAACATGGCATTCACTCTGCCCCCAGGTTCCATTCTGGGGAGATGGGCGAGGACACTTACCTCACTTGTGATCCGCTCCCTGAAAGAGTCAACCTAGAAAAGAGGAAAACAACAGCTCAGAATAACTGCTCCCAAACAGCACAGTTCACAGCCAGCCTTAGTTCTTCCTGATCTAGCAGCCCAGGTGTGCCAGGCACTGGGCCAGAGGCAAAGCCCTACATATTCATTCCACAGCTACAGAACTCATCCGCTGCCTCGGAGCTGGACCCCAAATTCCAGCTCTCTTAGAGGTGTACATTGTTGCATTCCTGAGGACTAGCCTGAAAACCAGAACGAGAGGTAACTGACCCAGGGTCGTTTGCCCGTCTGCAGACAGCCTCAAACAATAGCGGAGAGGAGTGAGCTGACCGACTCATCTTCATGGGCTTGCATGGAAGCATGAAGAGGACAGTGTGAGAACTGGAAATGCAAGGCCTGCATTCAAAACGGAACTCTATCCTAAAATTAAGCAGTGGGGCCACTCCCTGACCATCCTAGCCATGGCATATTGAATCCAATAAGAAACCCTGTTTTCAGAATGTATCTGAAGCTCCCAGAGTCTCTTAAGTGCCCAGAATTTGGGGCCCTTGATGCAGAATTTAGGTCCAGTTTGCCCTGCAGCACACAGAGCCTCGGCATAGGGTAAATGGCCCCTTTACAATGGAGACCCAGGGTGAGAATGATACTGTAGAGGGGCAGGTGGCCACACAGCAGCCTCTCCAACACCTTCCCCACCAGGCCAACGGGAAAGACGACAGAGCTTTATAGGATGTCATTATTACCAACTGCTGAAAGGCCTCCAGACTCGATATTCCAGGCAGAAGCGGTTACTCCAGGACAGGGAAAGTCCCTGTTTGTCAGACTCAGCAACCTCAGTAAACAGAGCCCATGCTGGCAGTGCAGGGACAGCAGGTCTAACATTCCCCATCCCTGTACTGCTACCATTGTGGATGGAGAACACAGCCAGCAGCCGTGCAGGCGAAGCACAACCAGAGACTGAAGTTGCTGCTGTTAGATCGACAAGGCAAAAAGTGCACTCCAGAAGGTCCCCATGAAGCCTCACAAACATGCACATTATGCGGAGCACTCCTGGACTGGAACAGAGGCCACCACCAGCCGAACTTCTCAGGGCCACCCTAAATACTCATTGTCAAGTGTTACAGCTAATTATGCTGAGCCCGTCTCCTTTATCTGGCTGTTAAGCTGACTTGGTCAAATGCCTAACGCCTGGCTTGATTGATCATAAAGCAGAAATGCAGCGGAACAGCTGCCTATCTGAGGCAGTGGAAGAACAGAGAAATTGCACCACCTCACAGGCATGCACATTGCAAGACGTATTCCTTTTGCTTAGCTTTAGGCCAAGTGGGTTTTTATTCTTCCTCCGGACACTTCTTTTGCTCTTGAGGTCTGAATGATAGTGAGAGCTCTCACTGTTCACTGAGGGGGTGGAGGGTCTGGTAATAACTGATAATTTGCATAAGAAGCCCATGGTTGCCATAGCAGTAAACGCTATCAGTTACTGAAATGTTTTGCCCTTGTTCTCACCCCACATAAGGGTCCCATCAATTCAGTCCCTTTCTCTGGGGAGAGAAGTGGGCATGCTCCCCAACGGTGAGAGGATTTGTTGGTTGCCATCAAAAAACCGGAAACTCACCATTCCCTGGCTCAAAACCACAAGACTGCAGAGTAAAGCTAGGGCAAGAATGTGAAGACAAGTGCAGTCTGGTTATTGAAAGGGGCATCACCAACCAGAAGGCTGGTCAATGTAAAATACAAGCTGTTTGGGGTCCTACACATGAACTTCAGCCCCTTGCCAATTTGGGGGTTGACGACCACTTTTCTTATTTCTTTAAAAAACATTTTACTCTCATGTTGCTACATGACTGACCCACACACAGGGAACCTGACTATACCAGGGAAATGGTGCTACCAACTATGCACAAAGCACAGTCAAACAAGCAAAGGAAACAAACCAGGACAAATGCCAATATTTCCATTTTTATAACCTGAGGTGTTGCTCTGACAATAGAAGGTGCAATACATTGCAGTCAGAGTGAAATCTGAAATTGACAGTGCCCTTACAAGTATTTCAGAGAACAATCTAAAGCCTCTCTGAACGCAGGGCCGGCTCCAGGCACCAGCTCAGCAAGCAGGTGCTTGGGGCGGCCAACGGAGAGGGGCGGCACGTCCGGCTCCGAAGAATGAAGCAGCGGTGGTAGCGCCGCCGCCGAAGTGCCGCAGACCGCGACTTTTTTTTGCGCTGCTTGGGGCGGCAAAACCCTGGAGCCGGCCCTGGCTGAAGGGGGTGACTTGGAGCGGGCAAAGGGTTTTCCAGACTCAGACCTATTCTAGAGCAGACTGTGCAGCATGAGAGCCCAAATCTACCATCTGAGAGGTGCAATAAACAATAACTGCGTCGTTCATCTGGCCCCACAGACCTGACTGTTAATTACAACAAAAGTGACCCCAGTGACAATCTCCCCCCCAACATTCTCCCCCAATCCCCAGGCTTAGGCAAGTGTTCCCACACTGTAGGCATCTCACCTAACAGGCTGCTCCTCAGAGGAGTGAATTCCTTGACAAAGCAGCAAGACATTTAACCCCTGCTGTCATTATCTACTAAGCAAAAACAAAAAGCAGCAAGCGAAGGCACATGGCCACCCAGCCTGAGCAACAGGGCAGCCTGATATTCAGGGTCTATCTACGCTGCAGCCCTGCCACCATAACATTGTGGTGTGGACACTTTCTACTTTGACTGAAAGAGTTTTTCTGTTGATGTTGTTAATCCAGCTCTCGGAGAGGCGGTAAGTCGCTAGGCTGATGCTGCATCTCCACCGAGGGTTAGATCGACCTAACTGCGGCACTCAGCGCACAACATTTCACAGCCTAGTTTTCAAGTGCAGACCCCTCAGGGACCTGTACACTGCAGGGAAAGCGGGACCCAAGCTCGGGGCGACTCTGGCAGGTGCAGCAGGCTGGAAATTCTCAGGCAGAGCCATGACAAGTAAGATGAAGGTCAGCATTGAATGAGATACAGCGAGAAGGATGCAGCCACTGAATCAGCCCCTCCCCCGGGGTTAGTCATTTGGCCACCAACTAAGCTGTATCTTACGGCCATGTACGCTGCAGGTGCCCGCGTCCCGCAGTGCTGGGGACAGAGGTGGTGCTAGCCCATTAGGGACCCTAAGCAGGAATATTTTGCTCCCCCCCCCCAACACATGCTAGAAGAAGCAAATGGGGCCCCCCCTGAGCTGCTCAGGGCCCTATGCAATTGCTTAGTCTGCTCATGCTGGGGCCAGCGAGGACACTGCCAAGCATCAGGGTACAGGAGAGGTTCGCCCCCCCGCAGGCGGGCTGGGATTTGCAGGCACGGGGGGTGGGGGGTTGCTGCGGTGACTGGGGGCCACACGAGGAAAGGAGCAGGTTTGACCTGTCATCGTTAGGCTTCAGCGTCAACGACGCCCCCCGCCCCCGCCCGATCCCTCCACCGCTCCTCGGGCAGCGGCCGGCGAAGAGGGGCACGTGGGGGGGGGGGTCGGGGCAGCAGCCGCATGAAGAGAAAACCCGTGGGGGGAGGGGCGGCCGCATGAGGGGACCGGGCCGGGAGGACACGTGGGGGCGGGATCCGGACCGGACGGGGGGGCGGGCGGGACCGGGCCGGGCTGGGCCGGGAGGACACGTGGGGGCGGAATCCGGGCCGGACGGGGGGGGAGGGGCCCGTGGGCGGGATCCGGGCCAGAGGGTACGTGGGGTGGGGGAGGGGCGGGACCGGACCGGGCCGGGCGGACACGTGGGGGCGGGATCCGGGCCGGACGGGGGGGGGGGGGCCCGTGGGCGGGGTCCGGGCCGGGGAGTACGGGGGGTGGGGGGGGGGCGGGGCCCCCGGGGCATCGCTACCTTTAGCTTCACTTCCGGGTCCACCTTGAGCAACGAGGCCATGGCGGGGGGGGGCTGGGCCGGGCGCCCCCTTGTCTCGCTCTCGCTCGGGGTCTCACTCGCGCCCGTCGGAACCACCGGCTTCGCCGCCACCGGAACTGACCTCACAATAGCCGCCGCCAATCCGTGAGCTCGCCTTCCCCACGTGACCATTCTTCCCGGCGCGCATGCGCCGCACGCGGAGCAGGGCCCCAGAGCAGCAGCGAGGGAGCGAATAAAAATGGCCGCCTCAGCCTTTCCCCCGCCCGCCCGACTTCCGGCCCCCACATGACGTCATGCCCCCGGCGCCGACGCGAGACCGGAAGCCGTAGGTCCTGGTTGGTTAGCGGAGCAGGCGCTTTGATTCGCCCTTATAAAGTGTGTGTTTTATCTTCCAGGACCCGCAAGGGGCCTGCCTCCGCCGTGGCACCTGGCAGCCACAGCCAGGAAGGGGGGACCCGTGGGGGGGCGCCCGGGGGGGGCAGGGAGACGGTCGCGGGATGGGGCGGCCCTAGAGTTCCCAACTGTGGTTGGACGCATTCCTGGAGATTTCATCACATGACATCATCTTTAGTAAAAGATTGATCTTTATTTCCTGGAGGGTCCAGGCCAGTCCTGGAGGGTTGGCAACCTACGGGCCAGGGAGACGGGCGATGGTTGCCCTGGTGCCCGTGGCATTGCTGCGCTGAGCACCCCACCCACTAGCCCTGACACTGCCTGCACCTGCCCCCACAGCGCCACAGGCCTGTGCTTAGGGCACTAGCATGTGGCGTTTGTTGCCACTCCCGGTAACGGGCACCTTATGGGACGAGTCGAGCAGTGAGTGACCCTCCCAGGGTGCAGCCGGATGCTAACGAGCCCGCAGCCACAACAGCAAAGCGCATGTGGGGCAGGGAGACACATCTCGGGGAGGAAGGGGGTCGGGGTGTGAGTCTTGCAAGGAGTTTTTATTAACAGCCAAACATCAGCTCTAGGAAACTGGCATTGGGATCCCCCAGTGTGTGTGTGAGAGTCAGAGTATGTATGATAGTCAGATAGCTGCTGTCCATCCCTTCTCTCTGAATAAAGGGGTACCTATGGGGATAGAGGGCACTTATAGCAATAGGTGGATTCCATTCTCTGTAGTAATTGGCCTGTTCCACAGGCAGGAAATGCCCTCTACGGGAGAGATGAACAAGCCTCTGCCCCTGGCCTTTGACCCTACGTTGGAGGATGAGTTTTACTCACTAGTGGGCATGGTTGGAATGAGCCTGACTGTGGACCAGGCTCCTCCAAAGGGCGTGAAACCGTTGGTCAGGGCAGGCCAAGTGCTGAGGCCCTGCCTGCGCGTTTACCCACCCTGACTTGGTCGGTTTCTGATGACATGGCAAGATGTTGGTGTGAGCCAGGGATAAACAGCAGTGTCTGTGAAGTGCTGCTGAGAGCACCATCAACCCCCGGGAGCCGCACGCCGACCCTTCGGGGGCCTTCGAACCCAGGCCCGAACCCATGGTGGTGCTCTGACAACACAGTCCAGGCCTCCCTCACTGCACCCCCATGCTGCCCCCTCCCCTGCTGGCTCCTCCCCGCACCACACTGCCCCCTCCCCTGCTGGCTCTTCCCCCCCCCCCGCCTAGGGTGACCAGCTGTCCCCATTTTATACGGACAGTCCTGATTTTTGGGTCTTTTTCTTATATAGGCTCCTACCACCCCCTGTCCCGATTGTTCACATTTGCTGTCTGGTCACCCTACCCCCGCCACACTGCCCCCTCCCCTGCTGGCTCCTCCCCCTCCCTTGCTGGTTTCCCCAGACTGCCGTCACCCCGCGGCCCCCATTAGTCCCCCTGCCCGCTAGGGGCGCTGCAGGCCGTGTAGGGGGACATTACGTCACGTGCTGCATGCGCGGCGATGCGCTGTGCGGGCCCGGAAGTGACGCGGGCGCTGTTCGGGTTCGGGTCCGGAGCCCGAGCGCGCGGGGAGCTCGTTTCCACGCTAGGAGTCGGAGCGGCCGGGAGCGCGGGGCGCGCCCCGCCCGGGCATGGAGGGCTCCAAGTCATCGGCGTGCACCATGCAGGTGAGCTTCGTGTGCCAGCGCTGCAGCCAGCCGCTCAAGCTGGACACCTCCTTCAAGATCCTCGACCGGGTCACCATCCAGGAGCTGACAGGTAAGGGGGGTCATCGGCCGGGGCTTCTGGCGAGAAGCGGGCTGGGGTCCCTGTCCCAGCGCTGGTGGCGGGGAGCGGGGGCACTGTCCGGGGGTGACGGGGAAAGGACTCTGGCGGCGGGGGCCGGGCTGATATCGGGGCAAGCACAGAAGGTTTGGTGTTTTCACAACACAGCTGATCAGGCGGTTAGGACGATTCCTGCCTACCGGAAATGCCCTGGGGGTGGGTTTAGGGAGGCAGAGAGGGGCTGTCTGGAATGTCGGTAGGACAGGGGTTAACACAACCCTTTGTGAAAAATGGCTGGGATGACCCCAAGTGGGGGCTTGACTATACAGCCCAATTCAGTCAGAAACCTGCAGCACTGTGAAATAGTTTCATTGTTTATCGTGCACGATTTCTTCAGTCCCCTAGTAATTGTTGTTCTTTGTTTAGCTCCCTTACTTACCACAGCTCCAGCAAAACCAGGAGACATTCATGAAGAAGAGACCCACTTAACAGAGGTAAAAGGTTTGCATTGAATATCTCTTCATTCCTTTACCCAAGGTCCTGTGATAAAGCTAGTTTGTCTCTTGGAGGCTACAGGTTAGCCTGAGCTTTAATTTGTCTTGTGAGGATGATAATCCTTCTTTTGAGAGAGAGTCAAAAAGGAAACTGATTCTATACTTCTATGTCATGAGTGGCATTTGATGGTGTATTGCCTTAATTTCCAGGAAGCCTTCACAGAAAACCGTCAGGATGGTGTATCCAGGAGATTCATTCCTCCAGCCAGGTATCACTTGTGTTTGCAGTAAATTTTCTGAAACATTGTGGGGGTCTCCTGCTTCTACATGGATTCATCTCTATAAGAGCTGCCATGATGGAAGACGTTGTGGCTGTCGGCTTCATTTCAGAATAAATCTTACTCAGTCTGTATTTATCACACACTCCACTGTAGTATATGAAAGCCAAAAGAACTCCCATCTGGGGAAGGATAAGTATAACTTGCATGCTTTGGGTGTGAGTGGTTGACCACAGAAGTCATACATTAAGCACAGATTCTCCCTTGCTGCGGTGAACCTCACCTAGGTTTATGCTGAGATCCTCAGCTTCCTTGGGCACTTGGGGTATTCACTGGACCCAGTAGGGTCCCAAAAGCTTTTTTAATCCATTCCATTCAGGACCTTGCTATTCCCATCCCCCCTTTCATGTAGCAGCTCTAACTCCTGCATTTGTGGTGTTCTTGGGACATTATTTACCACCTAAGGGATGGCACAGAACTAATACCTGTGCACTGCCACCTAAGACTGCAAATCTCCCACTGACCTTCATGTAAGTTTAGTGTATAGCTAGATAAACCTTTGTTCAAAAATCAAAGAGAAAGGACTGCACAAGACCTCAGAATTAAAGGCACAGTGGAGGAAGCTTCTCTGTGAGGAAGCTTTGGGACATAATAGCCCAGTGAGAGAAATTCAGTGATGTTCTGACATTCTTCATCAGTTCACAACAATAAAATCCCTTTCTCTTCAAGAATGATGTCAACAGAAAGTGCCAACAGTTTTACTCTGATTGGAGAGGCTTCTGATGGGGGCACCATGGAAAATCTCAGCAGAAGACTGAAGGCAAGTCTCATGCTGACTGACAAAGTGTAAGTTCTTTGGGGTAGTTTGCTAGTTGGAGTTGTAACTCATATTTCTGGACTTCAAATATTTGTGTAGAATAAAGGTAAAAGTTTAAAATCTGTTCAGTTTATCAAGCTTGGGCTGTGAAAAATGGCACATTGCTGTTCTCTTAGTGGGCACAAGTCTGTCCATTGAAGACTTGGTTTTTCATTTAATATTGAGCAGAACCTGGAGCGGATTCTAAAATTTCTGTACTAAGAGTAAACTCTTTCTCTAGGTTACTGGTGACCTCTTTGACATTATGTCAGGACAGACGGATGTGGACCATCCTCTATGTGAGGAATGCACAGACACCCTTCTAGACCAGTTAGACACACAACTCAATATCACAGAGAATGAATGCCAGAACTACAAGTGAGTGATTTATTATTGAACTGTTGGAGCACTCCATCATCACTTCCAGTAGCCTTAGTCTGAAGAGCATGGAAAGAATATAGATATAAAGAAGTCCCTGAACGGAGCATTTGGCTGTTCTCCAAATCTCATCCTTTGAGAATTGCCTTAAGTATCCTTTTGTAACCACCTACTGTCTCCTGTAGACGATGTCTGGAGATCTTGGAACAAATGAATGAGGACGATAAGGAGAAGCTGCAGATGGAGCTGAAAGAACTTGCTTTGGAAGAGGAGAGATTGATCCAGGAGCTGGAGGAAGTAGAGAAGAACCGCAAGATGGTAGCAGAAAATTTTGAGAAAGTCAGGGCAGAAGCAGAGAGACTGGATCAGGAGGAAGCACAGTGAGTCTTAGCCAAAGTCTGTTTCATGGCAGGAGTGACAAATATGGACAAGTGGGTGTATCAGACTGGGTTGTGGGTAAACATGTACTATACTTCTAATCACTCACAAATACTGTCTGGGTACAAGTGGCTTCCTCTATTACAAAACTGGGGATCTGGTACCTACTTAGAGTGACTTGGGTCTCTCTCCACAGACAGGGTCTGACTGGGGTAGTGGTGCATGTAGGAGTTGGTCTTTTGCTGTCTTGTTCTGTTGGTAGCTTTCTCATTGTTGCTGTTTGAAGGTATCAGAAGGAGTACAGTGAATTCAAGAGGCAGCAACTGGAGCTGGACGACGAACTGAAAAGTGTTGATAACCAGATGCGCTATGCCCAGATCCAGTTGGATAAACTGAGGAAAACCAATGTGTTCAATGCAACTTTCCATATCTGGTAATGTAGGCTCTGGGCTAGAGGGGCAGAGCTGCTGAAGCTTTTGTGATTCTGCATTACAGCATCATTGCCAAGACAGCAGCTTGGTTTTTGGCAACTTAGGTGCTAAGCAGGGCTGAAATCTACTTCTTAGTTGAGAGCAGGCGATCAGATCTCCTCATGGTGGCAGCTGAAAGGGCAGGAAAGGAAACGTGCTCTACCCAGGCTGTGTGAGGAGATTTGCAAATGTGAGAGCAGCTGTCAAACCTGGGACCACGTGGAGCCCAGAGCTGAGCCCTAACTGAACAGCTCTGCATGAGCTTTTGCACTTGCCATGTTGAATCCTGAACTTTACAAAGATAATATAAGCTGCTCCATTGTCTTTGAGCTCCGTAAAGAGACTTGATGGCTTGCAGGGTTATTACCTTGCATTACAGCAGCAATGGGGATTAGGTGCCCTAGAGACAATCCTTGCCCCAAAGAGCTTACTTACAACTTCTCCTCGTAACACAGGCACAGTGGGCAATTTGGCACAATTAATAACTTCAGACTTGGCCGCCTCCCCAGCGTCCCTGTAGAATGGAATGAGATCAATGCAGCTTGGGGGCAGACTGTGCTACTGCTTCATGCCCTTGCTAACAAGATGGGCCTGAAATTTCAAAGGTAAGAGTAGTTCTTTATACACATTGTACTGGCTATCGTGCCATGGGAAAAGGCACTCACAGACTTATCTGCCTTTTCTTTCAGATACCGTCTCGTTCCCTATGGAAACCATTCATATTTAGAGTCCCTCACAGACAAATCGAAGGTAAGAAAGTCCAAAACTAATCTGCCTGGAATGCTAAATTCCCTCTATTCCTGCTAATACGAGTGAGCAGAAAATGTCAATCCTGCCATTCACGATTAGATCTTAGTACAGGCTTAATACAGTTGCTGCTGTAACTGCCTTACCTCTAATAATCGTAGAACTGGCAGGGACCTCAAGAGGTCATCTAGTCCAGTCCCCTGCACTCAAGGCAGGACTAAGTATTATGCTTCGTGCTCCCCTGGGGGGGGGGGGAGGGATGCAAAGAAGCAGAGGAGGTGCCCTGCTTTATTTAAAAGTCATTCTTCTGGCCAGTTGAGGTGTGTCAACGGGCTCAAGAGTCCTGTCCAGGTGGTGACTGGGATGAGTGGAACGCAATGTGGCTTGGCTCTTGAAGGCAGAGGAATCCCTAGGGCCATCTCCTGCGCCTGTGGTGAGAGTTTCTAAACTGGAGTCTCTCTCGGCTGCCTAGAATTAACTTCTGTCTTTTAGGAGTTGCCCTTGTATTGTTCTGGAGGTTTAAGGTTCTTTTGGGACAATAAATTTGATCATGCAATGGTGGCATTCCTGGACTGCGTGCAGCAATTCAAAGAGGAGGTGGAGAAAGGCGAAACTCGCTTTTGTTTGCCTTACAGGTAAATGTCTCTATCTGAAGTGCTTCTGTAACATAGTGCATGTTAGCCCATGCAGCTCTGCCAGTGCCCCTCTATCCTGAGCCACAGCATTCTTTGCTATTCCAGGCTTGTCTTACTTTCAGCCAAATCATCTGATGATTCTGTGCTTGAGTGGAGAGTGGCACAGAACCATTTCCTGGGCTCTGTCTCTTTTGACCTATATGGGATTTAAAGCTAGTTACTCAGCAATGAAAGGCCACTGCATAGTTTTTTTAAAAGCTGGTTATTACCTTTGTTAAAATAGGGCATCAGACCACGGCTTAGACAAAATGTTCAGTGGTCATGTAAGATTCATAATTCTGAGATTAAAGGGTCTGAAAATACAGTACTTGGATACTTCAGATGTCAAACCCAACTACAGAAATAACTGCTTCAAAATCAGTGGAATCAAGCTAGCTTAAATGAAGTTACACAGAGGAGATTACACAGCATTAGCGGCTTATCAGAGGTGACTATTTCTGTTGAAATGTAAATGTGTTAATAAACCTCTGTTTATATGATACAGAATGGATGTGGAGAAAGGCAAGATCGAAGATACAGGTGGCAGTGGTGGCTCTTACTCTATTAAAACACAGTTTAACTCTGAAGAGCAATGGACAAAAGCACTCAAATTCATGTTAACTAACCTGAAATGGGGTCTTGCCTGGGTTTCATCCCAATTTTATAACAAATGACTGAGTGTGTGTGAAGAACTTGGACTGAGGGCTAGAGAGTATCTGCTTTGTTTTTCTTCTCGAGAATGTCATAAATTGTCACTTAATATTAACCAATACAACATGTTTACAATACCAAAAATCCACAAGACACTTTAAAATTTAATTTGACAAGTAGTGCATAGAAAAGCAATATGTAAAATTGTACTGTTGAGCAGAACTGAATATAATTCAGCTCTTTATGAAATAGCTAGTTAGCAAGTATCTGGGAGTTTTATAGACAAGTCAGAAACTTGCTGTGCAGCACCAGTAGGTATCTGATGTAATCTCATTACAGTTTAAGAGAGAATGCAGTTAGAAAAATGAAATATTAGTGACACAGTGAGAACTGTGTTGTGGGCAAAGCCTATGGAAGCTCTGCCTGATCACCCTAAATGTTGACTAATGCTTGAAACTTAGTATCTTCTCTTTAAATCAGAACTGATGAGCACTTAACTTGGTGCCATTGAACTTTATGGGGGGTTTGATATTGTTTAAAACATTGCCAGCTATTTAACTATTTGTAACAAATATTTCCTGCAGCCTGTTACTGCACAAAGGTGCACTGAATAACACTGTAATAAAATACTTTGTATTCTGGACAAATTGAGTGCTTCCATTCCACATACACTTAACTACAGCATGGCATCCTGTGGACTGGTATGTAGATTCTGAATAGCTTTCCATCCAAGTAAGATTTAAATCAAGCTTTCAAAGCAGCTGGTGCTTGATTTGACTTGCATTTCCATGTTAACACTGGCAGACTACCTAACTGACTTTCTTTTTGAGCTGTGGGGAAACTAGATCTGGGGGGACGAAGGAAAGGAATATAGGAAGGAACAACCTTGAGATTGTAAACTGTTCAAGACAGTCACTGCTTCTGCACAACAGCAACTGTGTGAGGAAAGCCTGGCCCGGCGTGTAGCACTTGTACACAGTAAAACGGTTTGTAGACTTATTGCTGCCGTTTCTATAACCATTTTTCCGAAAGCAAAACACTTCACAATGGCAGCGTTTTACTCCGATGTCACTACTTCAGTATAGGGGATAGTTTGCAAAGGCCAATTTTAACAGTTTTAAATGCCATATTTGACAGCTACTACATAGCAATTAAACAAAAGTCCATCCTACGTGAGTTACAAGTCAAAACCACCTGCATCTATTACAAAAGGTTAGTGGCTGGAGCATGGCTTTGAGGACACCGATACATGGGAAAGGTTGCAGTGGAAAAGCCAAGTTTATTTTGTAAGAGATACAACATAGTTCTCTGAAGATCTAGTTCCTTTGTTCTTCCTTGGATTAGTGGTGCCAACACTGTGCTTCAGTATTGCATATGAAAATTCTAAAATGCTTTGTGTGGTAATACCAGTGATGCAGTTTAAATGCTCCACAACCTTAAAAAAAAATCTTCCTTATTTTGGGCAACAGAGCAGTAGTTCTAGATCTTAAATCTTTGAGTATTTGTAAAGGAAAACAAAAACATGATTATAGTCCACCCTATGGCTCCAGTACTGTGCTATCTAGCTGCTATGGGAATACAGATACATTAAAAAAAACACTAGCCCTCTGCAATTAGCCAGTTGAGGATCCTGTTAGTGGAATCTTTCTCCCTTACAGGGGAGGAATTTTTTTTTTTTTTTTTAAAGCAACTAACTGCTTCTGCTGTGAGAGGACAATTTTAAATAGGACCTCTCTTTTATATTATAAAACACAGGCTGGCTGTTGGGGGGAGATTGGTGCCTTGTGGGGTTACTCTTCCCCGCCAATGGAAGCCTTTGGATACAGCATGTTCTAGGAGTAAGAAAGCTGCAGGCTTCTCAGAATAGGTTTGCAAAGTAATGAGACACTCATGTTAAATTCCCAACCTCCCCTTGCCCTGCAGTACTAATATATTAAAGGACTCCACCTTTAATATACTCCCAGTGCAACACACCTGTCTCCCTGTACTCCGTAAACAGTAAAAGATGCAAAAAAAAATTTAGTTCATGTAAGCCTAAGAACTGCACTGTGTGTTTCTTGTCTAGCAGTACCTGATTCCAGTATTCAGGATTTAGTATGAAACCGCTTGTGCTGATGACGCCAACTGCCAAGAGCATGAAATCTTCCTTTACTGGCAAAAATTTTGCTCTGTATAATTAAAACAGTAGTAATATCTAGTTTTAAATTAAGCTGTTCTGTATTTCAATAGCTAAGTGTTGTAGTATTGATAGTGTGTATTTGGAGGTAAACAATTTTAGTGGCATTTTAATGTACAAAACACATGTACAAATTAACACTTTTAAAAGCCACTTCGGGCTGATACTAATACCTTCAACTTAAAGTCCAATCTCCCACTACTTAGTTTGGCTACATTTTCTTAAAGATAAGAGAGATCCTCTCAGTCTGCCTATTCTACAGCAAAGTTGCTGAAGCATTTTGACTTATCACTATTCTGCAGATGGAGAAAGATGCAGTGCACCCAGGATGACAAACATTCTCTGTCAGAGCTGGGATCAAAACTTGGCAAATTAAGTTAGTCTTACTTAGAACCGATTAGTCCCAAATACTACTTACTATGGACACTTTGTATACTACTTGACATTTCATAGAATTAGCAACTTAAATCCAGAAACCTCAGTCCCAGATTCTTAGTTCACAAAGAATGGTCTGTTGAGTTGTATTGCAAATAACTGTGACTTGTATTTTCTCAGTACACTAAGCACTTTTTCTAATCTGTATCTGCTGTATCATAATATGTCAAATAGACAACTATGAAACTGCAACAGATGGATGGTAAAGGCACAAGAATATGTGACCCTCACAAGCTTTTTCCCTTCCCTCTGAGCATAAAATCAATACTAGTTCAAATGTGTCCCGGGACATAGGTGGTACTTACATCTGGAGTTCACTCGGTGTTGAATTCTCAATAGAAATCTTCAGTAAAGTATCATAGATGATGTTCCGCATGAGATAAGTTAAATCCAGTAGGTGTATGCACATCTTATGCAACTGTTTCACAGGAAGTAAGCAGCCATTATGTCCTAAAGTGGAGATTATACATGGTCAGCTATATATTTTCTGATCCATAAAACTAGATTATGAAAAATATTAGCCATTATGACCAAGGCAGTTTTGTGTATTGAGTTTTTTATGGCTAAGATTTTCAGTAGTGACCACTTTAAGGTGAGGTACCCAAAACTTGAGACTCCATAAAAGGGTCTGACTTTGCTCAGCAATTTCTATCAATCAGGCCCCTTTAAAGGATCTCAAGTAGGACACCCAAAAATATCACAATTCACGTTGGAAAAATTGTGGCCTTATATAACTGCTTTTAATAAAAATATTAGTCTTATAACAACATCTTGCCAAACAGCCAAAAGACCAGTTACCCAGATGCATTTCTTCTTGGACGCTAACTGCTAGGCTCCTCGCTCTGTGATGTGTAAAGCTTCTTGCTTGTGTCAGTCAATGGTGGAAGGCTCTTGTGCAGATTTCTATCATTTGACAGGTAAAATGAGGCCCAGGACTCACCCTAGGAAACACCCCAGAGTAGGGAGAACACTTTGAAGCTTTGGGCTTTCCATTAATAATAACCCCACGGGTGAGTTTCTCTCTGTCACTTCATGCTTGATTGTACCTCTACAACAAACCATTAATCTGAGATTGTTTGTTTGAGTCTAGTGGTAACTGCATTTAGTCTTTTTTAATTTCTACACAGCTTCTTATTATTAATACTCTTACCTAACACCTCCAGAAGCAACTCAACATAGGCAAAAGGAGTTGGCACATTGATCTGGAAGCGTAGAGCCTTCAGAATGGCAAGTTCTGACTCCACCAAGTTCTGTTTTGTGTATGAATAGTCTAAGGACTGCAGAAATTTCAGAACTGTGTTATTGTTTATTATCTGGAAAAAACAGTGATGGGTTATTTTTAAAACTGCTGCTGTGAGTAAGAGGTGTTCTCTCAAGATCCCAGAAGTTCACCTGCATGATGATATACTGTTAATAGTTTCTTTTTGAGCTGAGAACTAATAGAATTTTTGTTTAACTTGCCTTCTAAGCTAAAAATGGAAAATGCAAGCTGAAATTATTACCCTTTGCCAGGTAGTAGCACATATTGGGGTTTTACAGGGCTGTGCCCCATTGGAGCAGAAAGCAGGGATGCTGAGTTTGGGTATTTGATCAGTATAACTTTTTTTATTTACACAATATACACATATCTTGGAACAGAAGTGGTCACACATGGCAGAAAGGCAAAGCCCTCCCCCTGCAATATCAGCCCTAACACTATTGCCCACTTCCCAGGAAGTATATTTGTCCCAAGGGTCAACTCCAATTAGAGAGATTAAGGCAGAGAGAAAACTCTCTTGCTTTCAATATTTTCCTCAAAAATAAAATACATCACAATACTAACAACAACACAGCATTTCTTCAAACTGAATAGGGCATCACACACTAAGAAAATTGACTTGTAAAACTATGTAACGGCATCATCTGGCGACTCCCTCCAAAACAATCCTGGGTTTTGATATTGTGGTATGCTTAACAACCAAATGGTACAGGTCATGGTTACTCTAAATAATAAAATTATGTTAACGTCTTTCATTGTGAAGGTGCAGTGTACGATTTCCAGAGGCATAACAGATACTGTGCCTGAGTGCAAGAGGGTCTAGATCTCCCATGCCCAAATTATCCTGGATTACATAGTCACTGCTGTCCTTTGAAACAGTAACTCCTTTGGTGCGGAGTTGAGATAAAACCAAAATCTAAGTAAGAAAGAATATACTGTAGTACTACAAATCTGGTGTAAGAAAGTGGTTAGTTTGCTCACATTGTAGTGAAAAGAAAGTTTGCTTGCAAGCTGAATGCAAGAGACAAGCCGCAGCACAAATGTGTCACACATCTGTGCTTTCAAAGTGCCCCAGATGTTGCCCTCTCCTTGTTCATTGTTTGTCCTTGGCTTTTTGTTAGCGTTATAGCTCTCTTCTACATGCTTAATCATAAACCTGCAAGAAAAAAAAAGCTAACTATGTTAGGAATCATTAGGAAAAGGATAGATAATAAGACAGTAAATATAATGGCACTATATAAATCCATGGTATACCCACACCTTGAATATTGCATGCAGTTCTGGTCACCTCATCTCAAAGAAGCTATATTAGAATTGGAAATGGAACAGAAAAGGGCAACAAAAAGAATTAGTGGTATAGAATAGCTTCCATACAAGGAGAGATTAAAAAGACTGCGTCTGTTCAGCTTAGAAAAGAGAAGAGTACAGATACAACAGAGGTCTATAAAAATCATGAATGTTGTGGAGAAAGTGAATAGGGAAGTGCTATTTACCCCTTCACATAACACAAGAACCAGGGTCACCTGATTAAACCTGTTGCCTATTAATTTAAAACAAACAAAAGGAAGTACTTCTTCACATAATGCACAGTCAACCTGTGGAACTCGTTGCCAGAGAATGCTGTGAAGGCCAAAACTATAACTGGGTTCAAAAAAGGATCTGTAAGTTCATAGAGGATAGGTCCATCATTTGCCAAGATCGTCAGGGACACAACCCCATGCTCTGGGTGTCCCTAAACCTCCAACTGCCAGAAGCTGGGACTGGATGACAGGGGATGGATCACTCAAAATTGCCCTGTTCTGTTCATTCCCTCTGAACCATCTGGCACTGGCCACTGTCAGAGACAGGGTATTGGGCTAGATGGACCACTGGGCTTGCCCAGCATACATTCTTATGTAAAAGATCGGATCTCCAAAAAGATGCCTTTTGCTAACAAAAAGAAAAGTACCTTCTAACTTGTATTCAGAATACTTTACTCTCAATATACATACCAATTATACTTGTAATTAAATGACAGGAAAGACAAAGCTGCAGCTATAAAGATACTCCATATCTTCTGCCTGAGCAGTGCAGAATACATACAATATAACTGTACTACAGATATAAGAATTGCATGTTGTCTTTGCTTGGGAAGTTACCTTTCAAATATTTCAACTGCTTGATATCGTGCAGATTGGTCCAGGAACCATTTTTCACACAGAAGAAATACAAATTCTGCAAAAAAGTGCAATTAATCATAACTGGAACTGATGGATAAGATGGACACACTTTATCAAAAAATAAAAGTAACTAAGCGAGACGATAAGGAATCAGACATGAAAACGGAGTCACCCTTTGTAGAGAGGCCACTAATGGGAGTTTATTCAGAGGATAAACAACGAGGAGTCCTTGTGGCACCTTAGGGACTAACAAATTTATTTGGGCATAAGCTTTGTTAGTCTCTATGGTGCCACAAGGTGCACACAAATGCACACATCAGGCATTCATGGCATATGGACACAGACACACAAACATACACAGGCTGACAAAGATCTGCATCTCTCACCCACTATCTGGGTCTCTTTGAAGCATCCTGCTTGATCCGACAGCTCATTCAGATATTGTTCATTTTCTGTAGCTAAACAAATTAAAGTATCTTCAATGATCTCGGGAGCAACAACTCCAAAGACTGGCTCCGGGGTGCGAAACCTGGACACTGCCTGTGCCTCTGAGCTCATCTCAGCACTTCTGACCAGTTCTCAAACAATAAAATAATAACAGTGTTATTTGTATAGCGCTGCAGCTGTACCCACTACAGTAATTATCAGAGAGGGCACCAGGTAGTGCACGGAACAAGTACAATCCGAAACTTTGCTATGGAAAAATGACACCTCCGTACTCTGGATGTGCTCCCTGCGTGGGTTCGGAATCATGCTGGCGTTAGTAACAGGTAACACGGACGCTTGTACAAGTGTTCACTTGTGTCAGTGCTGCAGGGGCCATCGCAGGCACAGGCGGGAGAACGGGATTTCAGTCGGCCCTGGTGCTCCCTCGACAGTTGTTAGCTACATTCCAGCCCCAGGGCAGGGCCACCAGCTGCCCTCCGGTACCACGCGTGACCCACACCCCACGGGGCTTTATGGAACACGCGACCACCGTTTGGGGCGTCGCTGATGAGCGGACGATAAAACGAACTCGCTGGTTACCCCGCTAGCGCCCGCCAAGGGGGCGTGGGTCCGTAGCGGAGGCAGGGTTGCCTGTCCCCCATGAGGAAGCTGGCGGCTCACTGCTGGCTACCCGTGCCACCCCCCCCCCCCCCCGTCAGCGTGGGGGCCACACGCGGGCGCTGCTGCAGCCGGGGCGTTCCCCCAGAGCAGAGTCAAGGGGCGAGTTGGGGAACCTGCTGTCCCGAGTCTGAGCCTGGGCAGGGCCTGGGGGGGTTGGAAGGGAGGTTTCAGGGGGTCCCAGCCCGGGGGGGGTCGAGGCCCCCCCCAGACCGATGGTGGGAGCTGGAGGCCTCGGTTGCTCTGGGATATTTTTTCCCTCCTCATCACCTCATCTCACATGCCGTCTCTCAGCCAATCACACGACGCCATAGCCCGTTGCCATCTGGTCACGTGGCATTCTCCCACTCGCTCGAGACGCCTCAGTTAGGCACTTCTTCCCGCCTAAAAGCTCTCCGGATCACGTGAAGTCACTGACCACCAATCGCAAGAGACGCTCGATGGACGCTCAGTGTCACGTGGCCCGCGTAACCAATCGGGCGGGAGCACCTGGTCCCCTAGCGGTGATTGGCCAGAATCAGAACTTCCACCGCTCTCGCGGATGGGTACTTTGCCCTCATCGAACATGGCGTCACGCGCGTCACGTAGGCGGAGTCACGCCGACGCTGCTGGGGTCGCGCGTTTGCCCGAAGCGGATATGACGGCAGCCTCCGCGCGCCGGCCCGTCAGTCACGCGGGCGGTGGGCGCGGCTCCGCGGGGAAGATGGCGGCGCCGCGGGAGCCGGGCCGGGGCTCGGGGGCCGCGTTCGCGAAGCGGATTGACCCGGCGCGGGAGCCGGAGCTGAGCGCGGAGCAGCGGCGCGTCACGCAGCGCGCGGAGGAGGCGCTGCGCCAGCGGGCCCTGCAGCGGCGGCTCCGGGGCCGCAACCTGCTGACGGGGCTGGGCATCGGCGCGGTGGTGCTGGGCATCTGTATCCGGCCGGGCCGCGGGGCGGGGGGGGGGGGCCCCCCGGCGCCCGGGGGGGGGGGAGGGGGGGGGGGGGGGGGAAGACCGTGTCCCCAACTCCCCCCGGAGGAGGAGGGGTGGGACGAGCGTGCCCCCCTGGAGGAGGAGTGGGGGGTGGGAGGAGAGGCCCCCCTGAGGAGGGGGGGCTGGAGGGATTCTTGGGGGGAGCAGGGAAGGGCCACTGGGGGGGGGGGGTCTCTGATTTCCCCCCCCCATGTTTTCCTGAGCCGCCCCGTCCCAGATGGTTACACCTTCTACAGGATCTCCCAGGAGCGATTCCTGGACGAGCTGGAGCAGGAGGTCGAGGCTGCTAAGACCCCAGTGAACTGAGCCCCTGAGCAGGCTGGGGCTGCTCCCCACTTGGGATGGATCCAGCTGGAACTGAGGCCTGTGCCAGGGACCCTCAGCAGCCCGACTCCTCTTGGGTTGCATCTGCCTTTGACATGCCAGGCACTCCCTGTGGGGGGCTGAGTCCCCCTCGATGGAAGGGGCGGGGGTCCCCTCTCCCCAGTGGGGACCAGGCGCCTGTTAACTCCAGTTAAACCTTCTGGCTGCAGTTGCAGACTGTGGTGCAACAGCACCAGGTTTGTTTCCTGACATGCTCATCTGCTCTTCACCCCCTGCAGCAGGTGGGCCAGGGCCTCAATAAACCTGTCTAAATGATTCACCAGAGTGGGTGTGTGAAATGCCAGCCCTGGGCCTCCCAAGTGGGGCCTGCTGGGGGGCGGAAGGATAAGTTGGGGTAAGTGCAACATCCCTGTAATATCTTCTTGTTGGTGAAAATACACATGGGGGAAGCTTAAATGCTGTCTGCCAGGTCTGTCCTAGCAGCCCCTGGGGTGGTTTGTAGCTATTTAAGAGCAAATGGGGAAAGGTGGTAGAATAGTGTCTAGGACCAAGTTTGTTGGCTGCAGACGTGGTGCCAGTGTTTCTTGGGCTGAACACGGCTGCCTTGGGGCTGCATCATGAATTCTTTGTTTCCTGGTGCTGAGAGGAAGCCAGGGGCGGTACCTGGCCTGGGGGTGCCACCCAGCGTGTTTACCACCTGCAGGAAGAGGAGGATGCAGCAGGGAGTGATTCTGCCCCAGGCTGTGATGAGCCCAGTTATCCACTGACCTCAGCACATGCCCTGGTGTGGGGGGGAAAAGTAGAGCCCTGGGAGAGGCTGATACATGGAAATGTGCCTCCTTGGCCTCAGGGGAGAGAGATTTGAGTCCTGCAGGTACAGGACTTGCTCAGCCTTTCTAAGCTAGTACATGGCTGCAGAGCTCCCTGGCGTGAGTTGTGCTTCACCTCTGGCTGAGCAATGCTCTCTCCCTTCAATCTACAGCATCGAATGGCTAATCTGCATTGCACCACAGTAGCCAGCACCCAGCCCTGGGGGGGGGAAGCACTGGATTGCCCAAGCCATGGTCCCTGGGCTGCCCTCATTTCCACGGGTCAGGGTGTTTGAGGCATTGACCTTACTGGGCCTTTGGGGGGTGGGCACTAGACCTGGACGTCAGTGACTCATTTTTTAAAAGGTGATGCAACTTTGAGGATATGAATAAAACCAACTTTGTGGTGAGCTGCTTGCGTGACCTTTGGCTAATGATGCCTGTGCGCCTGCTCAGATACTCCAGGGAGAGGAAAAACCCTGCAAGTGATGTGGGGAAGGTGCCTGTATACTGCCTCCACGACCCACTGAATTAGATACAAAGGTGACGTGCTGCACAAACCGCCCCCCCCCCTCACTCCCAGGAAGGACTCCCCCAGAAAGGGTGGCTCTTAATGCCCCTGGCCCAGCCTGCATGGGAAACCCTCCTTCCTTTGCCCCTGCAAAGGGCAGAGCTCCAGCACCTGCAGTTATCTTTGCCTTTGTCATATTCCAATAAATGCCTCTAGAAATTGTGCTTCCAAGTAGATTATTAAGGCAGCTGGTGGCAGGCGGCCAGCTCAGTGCCTCAGGGACTGTTCCATGAAGCACACATTTACCTAAGAGGCTAAAGAGTGTTGGGTGCGGGGGAATGAGATTTTCCAGCTCATTGGATTAAGTCCTGAATTCACAGGAGGAGAGGGGAGAGCAGGTGTATTACCTAGTGGCCACCTTCCCACACCCACCCTGCCATGGACACAGCAGGGTTTCTCCTCAAACCGTTTACAAGTAAAGCCTCCCACCCGCATCTGTCCTACAGGAAGAATCAATTTGGTTACAAGATGCTCCAGCTGCTGTAATCACACCCCACCGGCACTGTGCAGTCAGCCATCCCCATTTGATCTGTTTTATTCACAACCACTGTACAGAGTCTCTAAAAAGCCTTTTACGACAAGGTCAGTCTGTCCTATGGCGAGGCAGGGCAAGGGCAGCGCTTCTCGCTGACGCTATGGGGCCAGAGCAGAAGCCGAGCTCCAAGGCCCAGTAAGTACAAGCCTGCTGCCTGTTGCCCAGGAGAATGGCTTGGCACGAGGGTGTAAAAGCACTTGGCCCGATGCTGCTGGTTTATGGTTCTGGGGCAAAGAGGCACTGAGAACTCAGCCCCTGCGCAAGGGGCAGCACCCCCCTCACTGCAATGGGGCTGGCGGCTCCTGGCGAGGAGTAAAGCACAGAGGTGAGTTGCCATAAAGGGGAGGGACAGGGTCTGCACGTGCATTTCCTATAACCCACGCCCTGCCTTCAGCAAACATGACCCCAGGGGCCTAGCTCAGGGTGTCGGGGTGAAGTGCTCTCCACCCAGGGCATGAGTCCAGGCAGAGGCAAGATCAGCCACACCCCAGGCAGCCTGGGCCTGCGTCCCTGGCACTCGCCCTGTGGGTGAGGGTGGCCCTGGTGCTTTCTGGGAGTGTCTGAAGAGTGGGGAGGTGGGGTCAGTGAAGGGCTGGGACCCAGCTAAGCAGGAAGCGTTTCTCAGCTGACACTAGGGGGTGCTCTGAAGCAAGGCTCCCCATGGTGGTAGGGCGTTACCCTGCCCCACTCAGGCTCCTGTCCAGCTGCAGCAGGTGCTGGGGAGCAGGTGAACCAGGCTGGGCGGGACCCTAGTGCTGCCACCATCAGACTTCACAGGGGCCCGTGGGGGGCAATGCAGATCCTCCCCGGGGCTGTCGGACAAAGCCAGGAGTCTCTGGCGGCCACGCTCCAGGCGGTGGCACCCGCAGCAGACACCATGGGGCCGGCTCCACAGGGACAAAGCTGGGAGGGGCACACAAGGGCAGGAGTTGCCAGTGCTGTCTCCACACCCGGAAGAGCCTGTGGGGCAGGGTGCTGCCTGGTCAGCTCACAGCAGGGCCTCTCACCACCCCTCCAGGGCAGCTGGCGCATGGCTGAGGTAGTCCATGAAAATCGGTGCTGGCAGGCCGGTTACTGCGGAGAGAGAGAGAAGGGGGCTAAGCTGGCGCTGGTCCCAGCAGGGGGCACTCACCCTGAGGGGCCTATGGGCAGGAACCAGCCGTGCGCACACTCGGGGGCTCAGAGCCACGTGCCCAGCCCCCCAGGGGAACCCGGCCCCTGTCACTGTGGGGTGTGCAGTGCCTCCGTAGCACGCTCCAACACAACTCCTCCTGTGCCAGAGGGAGCGTGGCCCATGAGGAGGTGACACCCCTGGGGTTCGGAGGGATGGGACGCTACAGCCCAGGAGGCCCCCCAGCAGCCCCCCCCCCCCCCCGCATCTGCCCTCACCGTTCGGCTGAGGTCTCCGGCGAACGTCACCCCTCTGCTCGGCCGCTGCTCCTGCGAGCCGGTACTGCTGCCACTCAGCGAGTTCCTGCGCATGATCCCTGCTGGGAGCCAGACGGGGTGAGTGGCCAGGGGGCCACCGGGCTGGGGGCCCTGAGCCGCCCCCCAGGTGCCTGCTGCACAGCCTGGCATGTGGGGACATCTCCCCTGCCATGGAACACGCAGGTTAATGCCACCTCCCCCAGGGCAGAGACCTGAGGATCCTCCGTGCAGCCCAGGGTGTGGCCACCAGAGAGCTCCCCACAGCACATGCCCCTGGGCACTGAAGCCACATGGGGGTCCCAGACAGAGAGAACGAGGACAGCGGGGGGGGGGCGGGATCAAGTGCCAGCAGGGAGCAGCCGAGGATGGCGGGGACGGGGGTCAGGTGCGAGGGGAGGGGGGCCTGGGGGGTCAGGTGCCAGCAGGGAGCAGCCAAGGGCGGCGGCGGCGGGGGGTCAGGTGCCAGCGGGCCAGGTACCTGCGGGATGCGAGAGGATGGGGGAGGGGCTGGGGGGTCAGGTGCCAGCGGGGAGCAGCTGAGGACAGCGGGGGGGGGGGGGGGTGTCAGGTGCCAGCAGGGAGCAGCCGAGGATGTCTGGGGAGGTCAGGTGCCAGCGCGGAGGAGCGGGCCAGGTACCTGCGGGCCACGAGAGGATAGTGGGGGGGTGTCTGGGGGGTTAGGTGCCTGCAGGAAGCAGCCAAGGACAGTGTGTGGGGGGGG
>NW_020664544.1:882755-885910 GCF_002925995.2 Terrapene triunguis
GGGGGGGGGGGGGGGGGGGGGGGGGGGGGGGGGGGGGGGGGGGGGTCAGGTGCCAGCAGGGAGCAGCGGGCCGGGTACCTGGGGGCTGCGAGAGCTCCAGGCGCTGGAGGCTGTTGCGCCGGGACGGGTTGAAGCTGCCCTTGGAGAGGCGTCTCTGGCGGCTGGAGAGCATGGCGGCTGGGGAGACGATGCCGGGGGGGGCCTGCTTCCCCATCCGGAAGTACAGCTCCTCGATCTCCCTCTTCTGCACGGCCTGCAGCGTCTGCACTTCAGAGAGGTGCCTGGGGACAGCGGGGCCGTCAAGGCAGGGCAGGGCAGGGCGCAGACGCCTGTTTCTAGCCCAGCTGCCCATAGGGAGGAGACTGGCAGGAAGCTCCCTTACCCCGCCCCAGCACTGGCCAGCAGCCCCCCGAGAGCTCCCTAGAGCCGGAGGCACTTGCACAGGGCCCAGCTTGCTTCCCTGCCGCCCCCCCAGCAGAGCAGCACACGGGAAAGGCCGAGCCGGGTCCCCCACTCACTTCTGGCGCAGGCTCTGCAGCTCCTCCCAGATCTCCTCGTCCTCGCTCTCCGTGTCGTCGCTGCTCAGATAGGACAAGCTGCGCGCGTAGCTCATCCACACCTGGCTCACCACGGCCTGCTGAGGGCTCTCGGCACCGCCCTCCCCGGGCCCCTCCTGGTCGCTCTCCGCCAGCGCCACCGGCGTCCCCTCCTCGGCCAGCTGCTCGTCCGGGTCCTGCACCGGGGTGTCGGGGACAGAGTCCGAGTCGGGGCTCGTGCTGCCCTCCGTGGCGGAGGAGCTGGGCACCGAGGGCTGGGAGGAGGCGCCAGCCGCCCCCTCCCAGGGCTCCAGGCCGCTCTGCTCACTGTCGCTCTGGCTCTGCTGCCCCAGGGGGCTGTTGGCTGGGTCCTTGGACGTGGTCACCTGGAACCGGCCCAGAATCTGGGGCTTGGCCTCTGGGAACGAACGGGGAAAGGCGGGTTAGCAGGGAGCCGGCTCAGCGTGGGCCAGGGCAGGTGTGAGCGCTGGGCGTGGCTCTCGGTGCACTGGTGGGAGAGCTGGCACCAGGCACTCTGCAATGCCAGCCCTGTTCCCACCACAGCTCAGCCAGCAGCTGCCACCCTGAACGCTGCTTGGACAGGCCTTTACCTTCGTTGATGGGGGACAGCCGGGCCTTGGCCGTGCCAGGAGCGGGCGACTCGGAGACGATCAGGTGGCTGCTGGGTTTCGGGGAGCAGGGCGATACCTAGGAGAGGAGCAGGGCGATACCTAGGTGAGCCAGGTCAGGGAGCACCAAGCCGCCCCCATGCAGGGTCCTGGCCCCAGCAACATCCAGGGCCATCTAATCCCTGGCAGCAGATGGGCCAGGGATTGAGCTGCGGCTCCTTGGCTCAGGCCCAAACCTCCGGATTAACAGGCTGCTCCAGGCCTGGCGCCGAGCCAGCGGCTCGTCCCCCGGAGTAACACCAGCCCCAGGGCTGCTCTAACTGGTCCCAGCATCACCCACCCCCTGGGGCCATTCCACCGCAGCCAGCCCCTTCCCACCAGCCCTACACCGAGAGCTGGGGTCTCGCGCCACCTAGGGGCTCCCCTGGGGGCATGTCCTGGCTGTGCCCCCACATTCCTGGGGCCTTCTGGCAGCTGTTTGACCCACCTCACGCTGCAGCGCCCAGGCCCCTTCTGGGGGTGCTTACCGAGCCGCTGTCCAGCGCCCCCGCAGCAGGAGCTCTCACCGATGACAGCGGACTCTCCCCGGTGCCGCTTCTTCCCAGGCCCTGAGGGGCAAGAGCTGGCGCCCAGTCCCCCGTGACACGGGTGCTGGTGAGCTCCTGGGTCCCATTGCAGCATGGCGCTGGCTCCACCAGGCCTGCGGGGCCAGGGGAGGTGGAGTGCGCCGGCCCCAGGTAGAGCGACTGCGGGCGAGGTATCGGTGCAGGGGCCAGGGGCCCACCCGGCGGGGGGGCAGCCAAGGAGACGGACGGCAGCAGCGTCTGGGCCATGCTCATCATTGCCAGGGAGAACATCTCAGCCAGCGAGAACAAGGGGGAGGTGGCAGGAGACCAGGGGGGTGCAGTGGGGGCCGTGCTGTTCATGGGTGGGCTCAGGGGGCCCAGGCCTCCCCTGGGTGGCGTGGTGGGCAGCAGGGAGCCCCCAGCCTGGGGCCCGGGCCCGGCCGTCTGTGGGAAAGACTGGGACGTCGGCGGCTGGTACGGGGCCAGGCCAGGCGCCATCAAGAAGGAGGGCCAGCTCCAGGCAGTTGCACTGGGGGAACCTGTGGAGGAGAAAGGGATGAGCGGGGGGGGGGGGTTAACCATGTCCCCACTCCACGGCTGGGTGCTCCCCCTCCCTCTCATCTAGGGTCCCCACATCCCTGCCCCCACCCCCCTGCAGCTAGCTGCTCCCTCGGTGGGGCTGCAGCGTGGGCGTTCCAGCCCGGCTGGGGGCCGTGGCCGGGCCTGGGGAAAGTGGGGAGGCCGGTACCTGGCGGTTCTGCTGGGAGCAGAGGCTGCAGCCCAACGGGCTGGGTCCCTGGCGGGGTGTCTGCGAGGCTGAAGACGTCGTTTTCAGAGGGGGAGCCACTGAGCGAGGGCTGGACCGGAGCCAGCTCCGACTGGCCTGGGCTGCTGCAGCCCAGGTCTGGGACAGAGACAGGGAGTCAGTCCCTGCACCGCGCAGCCCCGAGACCCCCGAGAAGCAGCCCTCCCCCCACTGCAGCTGCCGGACAGGGGGCGGCGCAGGCCTCTCCCTGCATAGGGCAATGCCACCTGGCTACCGCTGCCCGGGCTGCAGGCACCCAGCCGGCCGCAGGAACCGCCCTTCACGGCAGACATGCTTCCACCACAAGCCAGCGGGCAGCACAGGGCCACCCGGCCCAGCCCCCCAGAGAGGGGGTCTCGCAGGCCCAGGGCTGGGGCGCCCTATTGGAGGGGGGCAGGGGGTGGCAGGCACGTACCGCTGAGCAAGGACGAGGCCGAGATGGAGCGCGAGAGATCCTGCAGCTGCAGCTCCACCTGCCAATGAGAGACAGGGCCTGTGATGGGCCAGGCTGGGGCTGCGGCAGGCTCTGGCCCCCGCACCTCCCCGGGACCCCCCGGCAGAGCCCGGGAAGCTGGAACATGGTCTCTGGAGCGATGCATGGACAGAGGTGGGGGGGGGG
>NW_020664544.1:886010-937982 GCF_002925995.2 Terrapene triunguis
GCTCACCGGGGGACGAGGGGGGGCGCGGCTCACCGGGGGACGAGGGGGGGCGCGGCTCACCGGGGGACGAGGGGGAGGACGGGGGGGCACTGCTCACCAGGGGACGAGGGGGAGGGCAGCGGGCGGGCTGCTCACCGGGGGACGAGCGGGAGGATGGCGGGGGCACTGCTCACCAGGGGACGAGAGGGGGGGCGCGGCTCATCGAGGGACGAGGGGGGCTCACCGGGAGGCCGTTGCTGGTGGCAGAGGGCGACAGGCTCTCAGGCTGCGGGCTGCCAGCCGCCCCGGTGGCACCACGCCCGTCCTTGCGCAGCAGGGTCTCCACGCGCTGGATGATGTCCTGGATCCGATGGATGAAGCTGTCCTGCTCCGACTGGAGGATGAACTCGTTATTGACCTGTGGGGCCGAGCAGGTGGGTCAGTGCTGGGCGTGGGCCCCCCAAACCCTGCCGAGCCCAGCCAGGCCCTGCACTCACCATGACGGCCGCAATCTCCTCCGGGTTGTCCCCGTCCAGGTCGAACTTGAAGGTCACCATCTTGTTGTTGTAGGTCTGCAACTGGCACTCCACCACCCGGTCGCTCTTGTCCGAGATCTGCGGGGCAGGGGCAGCTCACAGGCAGCTGCGGAGACCCCCCCCGCCACCCCCCGCCGGGAGCCAGGTAACGCACAGGGGGGGCCAGCGCTTGCGGTACCAGGCCTGTGCCAGCCCCGCTTCTCAGCCTGTGCAGATGGGTGGGTTTGGGGGGCCCTTTTGCCCCCTCAATGGAAACATGAAGGGCCGATCGGCGCTTCTGCCCCCCGCGTCGTTCCCTGTGAACTGCACATCCACACAGGGCAGGAGAGCGGGACCCGGGGCGCTGGAGCAGCCGCCGCGGTGCCCCCATGGGGCCAGGGCCAGCTAGGAACCAGGGAGATCGGCCCCCCGTTCCCTGCCACCCTGACCTCCCCCCGACAGCCCCTGCCCCACACTCCCATTCACAGCGAACTTCCGCCCCTCGGAGCCTGTGGGCGAAGGCAGGGCAGGTGCCGGTGGCGCTTACGTTGGTGATGCGCAGCCTCGATCTGGCTCGGCGCCGCAGCAGCTTCCCCGAAGCCCGCTTGGCCGGCAGCTTGGCGTTCTGCTCGCTGGCCGAGAGCCCTTCGCAGCCGTCGCTCAGGCCGGACGCCACGTCAGACGCGTAGCTGGGGGGAGGCCGTAGCACCACAGCACAGGGGCAAGAGTTACTAATGGCCGATCCCACCTGCCCCAGCCCAATATCCCCCGTAACCCACCCTGATCCCCCTCTCAGCGACCTGTCCCAGCCCCTTCCGGCCACCACCTCCCAGGGGGGCAATAGCTGACTCCTCCACCAAGGGGCTGGGGGCACAGCGCTGACGGAGCAGGGCCCAGACGTACCTGTCCACTGGGGAAGAGAACTCGCTGGCCGGGGCAGACGGCAGGCGCTCCATGGGCGAGCTCACTGCGATGCTCTGCGGGGAGAAGCCGGAGTGAGGGGGCATCCTGGCACCCCCAGCAGCCCCCCAAAGGGGAGCGCCAGGTGCCCCTGTGGCAGCGCCAGGCCCCACTCACCACGGGGAAGCAGCTCTCTGACTGGGCAGCTGGTGGGCTGGAAGGGTCCCCGGTGGAGAAGGTGCCCGAGTGGCAGAGGGACAGGTCGGGCGAGTCCACGAACCCAGAGGAGCTCAGGTACCCGTCCGTCTCGCAGTCAGCTGGGGAGCAGAGAGCAGGGTGAGTGGCCAGCCCAGGGGCCCAGCCCACCAAATCCTGGCTGCCAGCTGCCCATGGGGGAGGGCCAGGGCAGGCTCCCCCCAGGAGCTGCCGTTTCTCGCCCCCCTTCCCCGGGAGAACGGGAGAGAAACAGGAGCAGCTGCCTCGAGCCATCACTGCCAGGGCGCCACGTTCCAGGCTCCCAACCATGCCAGCCGCAGATGCCAATGAGAGGCTGGGAGCTGCTCTCTCTGCACCCCAGGGAGACGCAGGCCAATGCCAGCCACACCCCTCCCCCTGCCCCGCGGTGCCCGCGCACTGGCTACGTACAGGTGGTGGAGGAGTAGCTGGTATGCCGGTACAGGAAGTGCTGGTGCTGATCTGCCTCGGGCTCCTCGGGCTCCGGGGGGAAGGTGCCCCCAAAGACAGAGTCCCCGGAGCCAGGCGTGGCCGGCGAGGCCTGGGGGGTGGCAGGCACCGGGGGGCACTTCAGCTCCTCCAGCAGGGGCAGGACGCCCGGCTGCTTCTCCTGCTCCTGGCGCCGCAGCTCATCCTGCACCCGCTTCACCTTCTCCCGCTTGCGCTTGATGGTGACCACGCGGTCCCGCACCGCCTTGGCCACCAGCTTGTAGTCCGCCTCGCACACAAAGCCCAGGGTCACCTGCAGGAGGTGCGGGGGGCGCGTCAGTCCTTGCCCCGGCCCAGCCTGGCAGAGCGATCCGGGCACAGGCGAGGTCAGGGCACCAAGGGACGGGGGGACTAAGGGATGGGGCTCGGTTGCGCCGGGGCAGCCCAGGCAGAGGGTAAGACGATCGCTGCCCCAGAACGGACCCTGCCCCCTGCACAAGGCAGCAGCGCCCGCTACAGGCAGCGGCAAGCCAGCAGCACAGATCCCAGCAGCTTCCCCTGCGCCAGAGCTGTGGGCAGCGTGGGTCCGCGGAGGGGACCGGGCCTGGCCCAGATCATTGTCTCCCCATCCCAGGTGGGGGCAGGGCTGCTCCCCCTCCCCCCACGGGCACCTACCATCTCCTGGGCCACCTCCTCGGCCACGTCCTTGTGCAGCTCGAAGAGGAACTCGAGGGCGTTGTTGTCCTTGTACTTGCCGTGCAGTTTCTTGGTGTCGTCCATGCGCAGCCAGAGCTTGAGGCCGGACTTGACGCCGTCGTCCTCCTCGGCCAGCTCCACGTGCACCCCCGTGTCCTCCTGGAAGAAGGAGTGGTCCAGCAGGTCCTGGATGGTGTACCTGGCGGACAGTTCGGGGTCAGCGCAGCCTGGGACCCTGGGGGGCCGCTGCCCAGCCAGGGAACCCATACGGCACAGGGACCCCATCCAGCACAACTGGCACCACGGGACAGAGCCCGGCACATGGACTGAGCCGGCACCAGGGCACCTTAGCTCATCTGGAACCCGGGCCGTCAGCCCAACCCGGCCAGCCCCCTCTACCCCAGAGGCCTCCAGCCCCACAGCCCTGCCCCCCCCCCAATCTCAGCCCCCCCCCTCCCCAAGCCCTGTGGCCCCACACTCCTGCCCTGCCGCGCCCACCTCTCAGCCTTGTTCATGCGAATGCAGCCCTCAATGATTTCCTTCAGCTCTGGCACCTTCACCTTGTAGAAGCTGTTGGGTTTCATGCCCTGCAGGGAGACATCCCGACAGTCAGGCAGGTCCCAGGCCAGGCTGTGCTCGAGCAGCTGTGACACCCCCTGCAGCGCTGCGAGCAGACATCCCTGAATGTGCAGGGGGCTGGACTGAGGTGAGACTGGCCCTGTGAGCAAGTGACATCTGGGGCTGCCCTCTGGCTCCGGGGACCTGACTCCCAGTACCCGCAAGTTGAGCTTGGAAGGGACCCCACAGGGAGGGGCCGGGAGGAAACACCCCTCACCCCCGGGACAGAGACCCCGATTCAGGCAGGCAAGAGCCAGTGGCTCAGAGTGAGCAGAACCACCCAGCACCAGTCCCTGGCCATGCCCCTCCCTGCCCCGAGCGAGGGGGCAGAGCAGTTCGAGGGGACGGGAGGTCATGGAGCAAACCGGCACCACGCTGGATCTGGCTGGCTCAGGGTCGTTAAGGCTGCAGGCTGGCCCAGGGCAGCGGAGCGGACCAGGTTCACAAAGAGCTTCCTGGTTCCGCCCCATTAACGCTGGAGGCTGCTGCTCCCAGGTCCTGGCACGCCAGGGAGCAGCGCGTGGACAGCCACGCGGCCTCCGCCAGACAGAAACCTGCGGCGGGGAGCAGAGCAGGGGCAGCTGGGAGACACAGCTATGGGGGAATGGGGCCTGCCTGCAAGGGCGTCCAGGAGAGCCGCTCGGCTCCCCCTTCTGTCACCAGACAAGGGACCCAAGAACTCAGCCGTGGCTAGCGGCTGACCTGGGCATCTCTGCCCAAGGGTCTGGGCGTGGAGCTGCTCCCAGAGCAGCCTCAGGAAGGAGGGAACGTCTTAGCTAAGGGCCAGGCTGGGGTTGAGCAGCTCCGGGGGGGAGGTGTCCCCGGGCCCCCAGAGTGGCTCCGGTGCGGGAGGGGTTTCCCTGGCAGAGCGGTGCCGGCTGGGGGGTCCCCGCATCGAGGCGCAGACGCAGCCACTCACCGAGGTGACCTTGCGGTAGATCTGGGCGGCGTTCTGGCACTCCGAGTAGGGGTACTCCGAGGTGGCCATCTCCAGCATGCACATGCCGAAGGCGTACACATCCACCGCCTCGTCGTACTTCTCCTCGTACATCTCGGGGGCCATGAACTCCGGGGTGCCTGGGGGCGCGGGGGACACAACTCAGCACCAAGCTGCGCCTTGGGGCTGGCTAGCCACACCCTGCCGGCCTGGGGGGGGGGGGGGAGGGGCTGGCTGCAGGGGAGGCTGCGCTCAGCAGAGCCAGGCTGGTGTTGGCCACCCCAGAGGTCCCATGGCGCAGGGCGCCCCCCGGACCGCGAGTGGCCCCTCAGCCAGGCTATCCCGGGGAACCCGCCCCAGGGGCCCGGCCGCTCGCACGCCCAGCGCCCCGGTACCTATGACGCTCTTGGCGAAGGAGGCCCGCTTGAGCGTGGCCAGGCCCAGGTCCCCGATCTTGACGGAGCCGGTGGGGCCGGTGATGAAGATGTTGTCACACTTGAGGTCGCGATGGATGATGGGGGGCGAGCGCGTGTGCAGGAAGTGCAGCCCCTTGAGGATCTGCCGGCTCCAGCGCTGCAGGACCTTCAGCTTCATCTCCTTGAAGCGCTTCAGGTAGCTGCGAGGGCGACACGGGCGGCATGAGGGGGCGACTCCAGCTGCTGCCCCCGGCCAGGCGCCACGGAGCTGGGCAGCAGGGTCCCGGCGCAGGCTGCGTGGAGACTCTTCTCACCCAGGCAGCACACACAGCCGGCTTCGCAGGTGTCAAGGGCCAAGCATGGCCTAGCGACGGCGAGCAGCCGGCGCTGCCTGGTGCAGCACAGCACGGCGAGAGAAGGGCGCCCGGGATGCACTGACAGCTGTTCCTGAGCCGGCGGGCGACACGCTGTGCAGTGGGGGCTCGGGGGTCGCGGAGCGCCTGGCAGGCCCTGGGCTTTGCCCCAGCACCCCCACCAGTTCTCAGGCCCACCCCGGTATGCGGCTGCAGCCCAGCTTGGCCGAGAGGAGCTGCTAGCTCTGCCCGGATCCTGCCCCGGCCCCTTCACGCCAGGCAGGGGCGGCTTGGAATGCAACTGGCCCACATGCCGGCCAAGCTCACTGTGCCAGCAACCACAGCCGTCACATGCAGGCCAGACAGGCTCCCCCCCCACCTGCTAGGACCCTACCCCCTCTCCCCACAGGCCCCAGTGCCCCCTCTCCGCCTGCCACACAACCCCCACCCAGCCAGAACCCGGAGCCCTCCCCCCTGCCAGCCCAGCCCCGCTCACGTTTTCAGGGTGCCCGAGGTCATGAGCTCAGTGACCAGCACGATGCAGATCTGGCCCTTGATGGCCGACTTCCAGGAGTCGTAGAAGCGGACAATATTGGGATGCTGCAGGCCCTTCAGCATCTCCACCTCCTCACTGAAGCGCTGCCGTTCAGCCTTCGACAGCTTCCGAGTCTGCAAGGAACCCACAGGGGAGGCATGAGTGGCCACTGGGGGGCGCCCTCTGGCACAAGGGACCCGTCCTGGCCTGAGCCAGCCCCATACCCCCGCCCCCGGGCCCCCCCCCTCGCTCCCCCATACCCCTGCCACGGAGCCCCCACTCGCTTCCCCTTACCCCTGCCACGGAGCCCCCCCTCGCTCCCCCATACCCCTGCCATGGAGCCCCCCCTTGCTCCCCCATACCCCTGCCACGGAACCCCTCTCTCGCTCCCCCATACCCCTGCCACGGAGCCCCTCAAAACAACCCAGCCACTAAGAGCCTCCATGCTCCCACCCAGAGATGGAACCCCTATTGTTTCCCCTATCCATCCTCCCGGCTCCCTTTGCCAGCCACATACACGGCAGCAAGGCCACGCCAAGCTCCCAGTACAGAGCCCAGACTGGCTGCGTGGGCACCGGTGCCCCGCATAGACAGCAGCCATGGCCTGTCCCAGCAGCCCCGTGAGGGCCGCTGGCGCTGCCCAGGGCAGCAGCATTACTCACGTAGCAGAGACGAGCGGAGCCAGGCACCATGGCACCAGCAAGGCCACGCAGAGCGTCCCCCCGCCCCCCCACGCCCTGGAGCCAGCGCAGGGCTGGGGAGCTGGCAGCCGCTAATCGCGCCGGCTGGACGCACTGTGCAGCCCAGCTGCCAGACTCCCCCAGAACGCCCCGGCCCAGCTTATCAGCACCAGAGTCAGCCCGTATCTGGGTCAGGATGGACATGGAGTGTCGGGTGGGGACAGAGCAGCCCGGGGCTGCGGGCACAAGAGCGGAAATTCACTCACCTCCCAGCCCCAGAGAGCAAGCAGGGACAGCAGGACCCTTTGCCCAGCGAACAGCCGGGCTCTGCACAGAGAGAGCCGGGGCCAAACCAAGCCCCCCGTGTGCCAGCCCCCGCAGGGGAAGGACGTGTCTCCCCCGCCCCTTCCAGGGAGCAGAGGGGCCCGACAGGGACAGGGCAGGGGTGAGACTTTTTGGCTTACTCTGGATTTGCTGCTCCCCTGTTAAGCCACATGCTGGCTGGAGGGAGGGACTGGGCCAGCATTTCAGCGGCTGGCTGGAGTGGGCACGGTGCCCACGCAGCACGCTGGGGTGTTAGCGAGACAGAAGCCGCCCCCAGCCCAGCGCTGAGATTCTCCAGCGAGGACGCAGGTCACTGGCTGGTGAGGCAGCGCAGGGCCCCTCTCCCTCCTGCGCCCAGTGAGCCCAGCCAGAGGAGGCTGCCCACTCGCACGGCGCTGGGCATGCGCCCACGTGGACACGGAGTGACACCAACAAAGCCACCGGTGTCTGCACCTCCTGCTGCAGCTGTGGGCCGCGCAGGGCCGGAGATCGGCGCCACCTTTTATCCAAGGGGGGGCAAACCCGACTCCTCCCCAGCAGCCCACCCAGCCTGCCTTTGTGCCCCAGCTCAGGGCACGCACCTGCGTTCGCGCGGGGGCTCGTTTCCACTGGGGATTCCGCCCCAGCATAGCAGTCCTGGGGCATCAGTCACCAGCCCCTGCACAAGGGGGGGCCGAGGCCTGGTGACCCCCAGGTGCCAAGCACCCCCCACCCCGCGGCTCAGCAGGGCCCAGGTAGTTGGATCCCAATTCGCAGCCTGAGAACTTGTGACAAGAGACAGGAGGGAGCGCTCAGCGCCCCAGCACAGCTCCTGCCAGCCAATGCCCTGGCTAAGAGACAACTTGTGTGCACAGGGGCAGCGTGCCCTGGGCTGCCCCCTCCACCTGGCATAGCCCCCCCAGTGTCTCCCGCCCAGCCAGCATGGCCCCTCGGGCCAGCCTTGCACCCGTACACAAGGAACAATTCCTGCTGCCTCCTCGGAGAGCGGGCGGGCGGCTGGCGAGTGCAGACACAGGGCACCTTTATGGCAGGGGGCCACGCGAGCCTCAATGCCGCCTTTGTTGGCAGCACAGGCGCGTCAGGCTCTGGGCCCGGTTTTTCCATGTTCCTCCTGCTCAAGTTAATTAAAGTGGCAGCAGAAGTGGAGCTTTGACAGAGGCTTAAAGCACCGTGACTAGGAGCCCAGCCCCAAGGTCAGCAGGGAGGGCACAGGCACCTGCCCCCTGGGGCTCAGCCTGGCAGCTCCATCCCCTCACCAGGGCTGCTGGTGCCAGCCAGGACAGCTTCCCCTCCGCCCACAGGCCAGGCAAACGCCCATGAGTCCTGCTCAGCACACACACAACCCCTTCCTCCGCCCCCCCTCCCATTGCCTCCCCCACGCTCCCCCCTCCAGCCCCCCACCCCACAGCGCTCCTGCGTGCTGTCCAGGCTCTGGAGTCCCCATGCATTCCTGTCATGTGCTCCACAAACCAAACCCTCCCCTGGAGCCGTGCCTGGCCGCTGGCATGCTGGTAACTGTGCCCAAGGCCCTGGAGTCGCTGCCCTGCTCGCTCCCTCGTAGAACCCAGCACTGTCCGGAGAAACTGGCACAAGTGGAGGGCTGATCCCCCTGCCCCAGCGCCAGCCACTGCCCGGCCTGTGGCACCCTCTCCCTAGACAGGGGCCAGAACTCCTGTTCCCCCACCCGCAGGGCGCTACGGGGCCACAGCTCTCTCCTTGGCCCTGGCCAGTGATAATACTGGGGAGCCGGGCCTGGCGTGGAGGCGAGATACGCCAGCAGTCGCTGCGAGCCCAGTTTGCCTTGGCGTATCTTTAAGGCAGGCGCATGAAATGACATGAGCCTGGAGCAGCAAGAGCTGACTCCATCCATGGCCCCCGGTCGATTCCTGGCCTGCGCTCGAAATGCCGAATGTGCCGCGCGGGCGGCGTTTCCTGGCAGGGCCCTGCCTGCTGGGAGCGGGAACACTGCTCCTGGAGGGCTGCAGCCCTACATCCGACAGCAAGCACCCCCCTCTGCCCCTCCCTGATGAGAGCAGGGCCCATGGGAGCCTGTGGAGGGCTGACCCCCCTGCCCCAGCGCCAGGCAGCGAGCAGGCAGAGTGCAGGCAGGATCCGGAGCTGCCCGGCTGGAACAGCTCTCCACATCCCTGCACTGACAGCCAAAGAAACCAACGGCTCGCGGCTGCCGTGTTCCTAAACACTGGAAGCTGCTGGCTCCAGGGAGCCGTGCGCTCGGCCCCTTGGCTCGCAGGAGCCATAAATCAGCCCGGGAATCTTTCGTAATGTTTTCGTTGCATCATAACTGGCCCCGTGGCTGAGTTGCAGCTGCCCAGCGCCCCACATGGGGCTGTGCACAATCCCCTCCTTTCAAACCCACGTTCGGGGCCCTAACCCAGCCCAGCCCAGAGCAGGGAACCCGCCGAGACCAATGAATGGCACCTTTTAGATCCTGGGCAAGCGAACTGATCTCCAAGCCCCTCCTCTGCCAGTCCTGACCCATAGCAGCCCCTGCTAGTACAACCGAGGAGGAGACCACCATTCCAGCCTTGGCTTCTCTCGAACAAGTGCTCCCAAACTGAAATAGCAACCAACACATCCAGTGGCACCAACCTGAGACCCAGCAAACTCGTCAGGGACCAGCTGAGCCTCAGTTAATTACAAACAGCAGCCGGAAGCACTTGGGGAGTCACCTGAGAGCATTCCAGCCCCAGACAGTCCCCGGGCAGCTCCCCACCCCCAGTTTCCAGACCCAGAGGGGGGAGGGGAGGGGAGGGGTCTGGCCTGGCACAGGGCTGGGCTCCGGGAAGCCACACGTCTCCCAAGGTGCTCACGAGGAACCAGATCCAGGAACTCCGGAATCTGTTGCCCAAGCCTGCGAGCTGCTGCTGAGAGAACAGGAAGAGCCCCACGCTGCCCCCCACCCCAGGGGCTCACTGTGCCTGGACAGAGCATACGGGCTCCCCCAGATGGAGTGCTAGAATGCAAGGGGGGGATCACGCCACCCCCAGAGCTGCGAGGGCACAGCCTGCCCTCCAGTCCTGTGCCCCCCATGCCCGGAGGGCAATAACCAGGCTGGCACATGCTGCTTAGCGTTCTTGATACATTACCATTGAGATGTGGGGGCTACGACTGGGCGAGGGAGGGGCTAGGAGCCAGGATGCCTGGGTTCTGTCCTGGCACCCTTTCGGCAGCACTATGTTTGGTGAAAGTTCACCTTGTGGGCCAGGTGCCCCAGCAGCTCCACACAGGCCAAGATGGCCTGTGCCCAACGAACAAGCCCCAGGAGGGCTCTGCCAAGCAATGCCAGCAGCAACCCCCCCCAGCTCCACTCACTGAGAAGGGTCCCTAAGGCGTCTGCTCAGCATATGCATTGCCAGGTGATGCACCCCCCAGCTCCAGCAGCCTCGCTCAGCCCGGAGGGCAGGGACACAATGTACCCCGCTAATAGCCGCCGCGTGCACAGCAGTGCGACGCTCTGGGTCACAGACGCTGGAGCCGTCTAACAAGCTGGGATGGAAGCCCCCCCTCCCCCCACTTGCCAAGGCAGGGCTGGCCTCCTCCGGGCAAGGCTGAACCAAGGGAGTTCTGGCCAGTCCCTGTGGGCAGGGGGACCGGGACCAGGAGAAAAGCTGCAGTAAGTGTGTGTCCTGCACATGAGGAGAGGACCCGGGGCGAGCAATGAGCACTTGGAATTAAAGCCCAAAGCCGGGGATTCGCCGTGTGTTGGAGAAGCGCCACTGAGCTCCCCGAGGG
Organism: Terrapene triunguis; assembly: GCF_002925995.2. Taxonomy (NCBI): domain Eukaryota; kingdom Metazoa; phylum Chordata; order Testudines; family Emydidae; genus Terrapene; species Terrapene triunguis. The sequence goes on from NW_020664544.1 coordinate 896,380, forward strand.
CTCTGCAGACACCGTCTGCCTCCCGCCCCAACTCCCAGCTGAGGGGTCCCAGCAGTTCAGCAACCCAGAGCCACCGAGTCCCAAGTGCCAGAGCCGGCCGGGATCTCACTGCTAGGTCCCGCTGCCAGCCCGGGCGCCCCGCTGCTCTCATTGGCCCCTGCCGAGGTGGAGCTGGGGGAGGCGGTGTGGTATTTTTACACGTTTCTTCCTCTCCCAAGGTGTTTATGAGGCTCTGGCTACAGACCCAGCTCTGTGATGCCCTGGGCAGCAGAGCCAAGCAGCAGCCTCTGAAAGCCCCATTGTGCAGGGCCCAGCATCCTGGAGAGGGGACCAATTTACATAATTATGGTGCATTTATAGCTAAAAGCCTCTGCAGGCCACCATAGCGCGTGCAGCCTGGCCCTGAAATAGCACCCGGCCATAAATCCCCACCTGGGCTGGCCCCACAGACCTCTCCAGCTGGAGCCAGCTCGCTGCTGCCCCAGAGAAACAGCAACCCGGGAAAGAGCGTGGCTGGCACAGAACTGCCGCCTGGAGAAGAGATCAGCCCCCGCCTCTACGGAGCCTCCTCCCAGGCTGGGAGCAGAGGCCCAGCCTCCATGTGTTCAGCGATTCTGTGTCCCTCACCCCTCGCATCCCACAGGAGCTTGAAAACAACTCAGCTCTTCCATTCACTTCCTGACTGGCACCCATGGTCAGAGCACCCCTGGGCACAAGGAGCCGAACCCTCCCACGGCTGCTCAGCTAGTGGGGTGCCGGGGGCAGATCGTTTCCCTAGGTCCCATGGAGCTCAACAGCCCCAACACATACCAGGAACCACCAGGCCTGGAACAAGCGGCTCCCAGGTCAGTCTGGTGGGGGCAGAAACCCACCAACCCAACCACAGCCCGGCGGAAAGGGGCTCCCAGCGCAGCCCCAGGCGGCTTCGTCAGCAGGCACCTGGCACCGCCTTACACACCCAGCCCTGCCCTGAGGGTCAGGCAAGTACTGACAGCCCTGCTCGAGCCAAGTCCCCCAGGAGAGGGAATGGTACTGCCTGGACCAGGGAATGGGGCGTTCCCACAGATCAACAGGTCCCCCAGCGGTGCCCACACCACGCAGCGTAACCGGGGAGTACAGGGCCTCTTGTGCCAGGCCGTGACCAGAGCACCTGGGCAGCACTGTCCCAGCATGCGCCAGTCTGAGGCGCAGAACAAGCGCCCAGCCTACAGGCCACAGCCCCAGTCTGCCCTGCCTGGGCAGCCAGCGTGGGGTCTCCCCCACTGTATTGCTACCCATGGGGAGGCCGGCTCAGGGCTCTGCCACCCAGAAGCTGCATGGACTCACACCCAGAACGACCGGCGGGGGGGGGCTGCCCTGGGGCCAGTGGAGCAGTAACCAGAGGAGATGTTACCCACCTGCCCTGAACCTAAGGGCCACTAGGACAGCCTGGAGCTGCGTTCCCAGCTGGGCATGTGGGCGCAGAGGCTGCCCCCAGGGACCTGAAACGCACCAGGAGCCCCTGCCCCCCCCCTCCCTGCGGTGTAACGCGACCCCCAGCCGTGCAGCGCCAGTACAGAGAGGCCTGTAAGCACAAGACAAGCTCAGGCTTCTGGGTCACCACCGGACACTCTCCCCGTGCCGTCCCTGCCCAGGCCCCCCCAGCCTCTGACCACAAGCCCCCGGAGCAAGGCCTGTCCTGCCAGTGTTTGGGATGCACCCAGCACACAGGGGCACTACCACAGACACTGTAAAACTGCAACCCCAGAGGCCCCTGCCCCCTTGAAGGGCTCACGTCCACCTGGGGGGGCCCAGCTTGGGTTCACCAGCCCCCCTTCCTCAGCTCTGCTCCGCCCACAGCAGCACGGGCTCTGGGGAAGGGACAAGCACTCGGTGCATAAGGAGAGAGCGTGCAGACACGCCCTGGCCAGTTCAGGCAACTCCAGCTCTTGGCTCTGCGCCACTGCCCACGGCGGTGGGGGGGGGGGGGTCCTGCAGGAAACCGCTCATGATAAACAAATATTTACCAGTTGGACCCACTTTGGGCCTCTGGTTTCCCCAGCCCCCCCCAGCATCCCCCCGGCATCGGTCAATAAAAACACTGCTTTAAACCTGATTTCAGAAACCAGAAATGTGTCAGGCCAAGACTATTATGTGTGGGAAGCCCAGGGCTGGGGTAGCAGGGGGCTCCGGGCCAGGACCGAGGGGCACCGGCAGAGCTGGGGGGGCGGGGCTGGGGTAGCAGGGGGCTCCGGGCCAGGACTGAGGGGCACCCACAAAGTTGGGGGCGGCGGGAGCAGGGCTGGGGTAGCAGGGGGCTTCGGGCCAGGACTATGGGCACCGGCAGAGCTGGGGGGGGCAGGGCTGGGCTAGCAGGGGCTGCGGGCCAGGACTGAGGGGCACCGGCGGGGGGGGGGGGGCGGGGCTGGGCTAGCAGGGGCTGCAGGTCGCTAGTGAGGGGCACCGGCAGGGCTGCGGGTCGGGAGTGAGGGGCACGGGCAGGGCAGCTGGGTGAGAAGCTCAGGACTGGAATAGCGGGTCAGGGCTGAGGTCAAGTGACCGTTTATATTTTAAAAGCAATAAATGACAACTGTGTGACAAATGCAGGACAAAGCTATTTCTGAAAGGGCACAACCACAACCACTTTTATTTGTGGTACAAACTCCTATATTTGTACCACAGCGGCTGATTCTCTGCAGGATTAGGGCTCAAAAACAGGCTTGTTAAGTCTGCTCACATGCTCCTTGGCTCTGCATGGCACAGGGGGCTTGGGACAAGAGATGCTGAATGAGGAAATCCTAACCGAGGGGCACTGGCAGAGCTCTGTGGGGGGGAGGTAGCAGGGGGCCGTGGGTCGGGGCTGAGGGGACTGGCAGAGCTCTGTGGGGGGGAGGTAGCAGGGGGGTCGGGGCTGAGGGGACTGGCAGAGCTCTGTGGGGGGGAGGTAGCAGGGGGCCATGGGTCAGAGCTGAGGGGACTGGCACAGCTCTCGGGGGGCAGATCAGGATCGAGGGGTATCGGCAGAGCTGGAGGAGGCAGCCGAGCCAGGGCTGGCGCGGAAGCTCGGACCGGGCGGCAGGGGATGGAGCGCTCAATGACCGTCTGTTCTGGTCACTCCCTCGGCAGCCCCTGGCACTGCAGGCTGGCGGCAGAGAGGACACTGGGCTCGACGGACCCTTGCTCTGACCCACGTGGCTGTTCTTGTGCTTTCCTGGGACTCAAGGGGCAGCAGGAGCTTTGTATCCCCCACCTCCTCCTGGGAAGGTGCAGCCTGCTGGCCTGCCAGACCCACACGGAGCGGCTGGCACTGCTCAGCACTGATGCCTGCAGACAGGCCCCCCACTCGGTGGCCCCCCAAATCAGCATCACTTTGTAAGCACACCAGAAAGCCGTCTGGCACCATCCCCACAACAGCCGGCCTGGCCGCGCCAAACACTGCCAGCCAGGCTAAGAGACCAACACAAACGGCCCCCGGCCCCCTCCCCAGCAGGGCTGCAGGACGTCTGCTGGGTACCTCAGATCCAGCCTCGCAAACGGCCCGTGCTCTCAGCCTGACGGGCGCCCTCTGACGTGGCCTGTGGAGAGAGACTGGGATCCGCCTGGCAACTCAATCTGGAGCAGCAACACTGGGGCAGGGTTGAGAACCAACCTGGGGCCAAGACAGGTGGCCAGATGCCCCCCAGGCTGCGCTAGCAGCGAGCGCGGAGAACGGGCCAGGGACGCACATGCCTGGCACGGCCCAAATACAGGATACAGCACGTGACAAACCCACAGAGGGACACACAAATTACACACCCAGGAAAAGCCAGGCACCATGGGGCTGACTGCGGAGAGTGTGACTGTGACCTCTGGGCAAAGGGCCTCAATGCTTGACCCCGGGAAGCGTCACCACTAATACCAAGGGGCTTCCGCTTTGTGTGCAAGGTGGGAAGCTTCGGGAGAAAACTCCAGGAGACAGAGCAAAGCTCCAGTGGGCAGACACGAAGGGCCAGCCTGCTGCTCAGGGTACAATGCCCCTTCCTCCCAGAACCACCCGCTGCCATGCAGGAGTCCCTCCGCCCACCCGGAGACGCAGCCATCGGCGCGCACACAGCGACGCCCCACGCTGCTTTTAGGGGCAGGAGACAAACTCGCAAGACACGTTTTTCTGTGTAAACAAGGACTTGGAACTCGCAGCTGCACCAGCCGCCCCAAGGACGAGGGTGGTCAGAGATTTTGGACTGCAGCCGAAGCCCATCCCAAGGGGTTATGTGGAGATGTGGGGTCCTCCGGAAGGGACAGTCCCCATACAGCCCTGCTACTGGCTGCAGCAGGAAGGAGGATGGGGACTACAGAAACCAGCCCCCTCTCAGCACAAGCTCCCCAGCAGAGGGAGGCTGGGGTTGGAGGAGGAAGGGATGGGAGAGCTGGCAGGAGACCAGAAAGCGCCAGGTCCGGGTGTGTTAAAGCAGCTCCTGCATCCAGCCCCTAAGGACACCACAGAGCTTCTGGCAGCGTCACACAAACCGGCCACGGGTGCCCACCAACAAATCTCTGTTGATTAAGCCACTGGCACCACACTAGCCTCTGTCAGGAGAACCTGAGAGGAACCGTAACCCCCACCTACACTCCAGAGGCACCTCCAACACCTGCCAGCAGTGCCCCGAAACCAGAAGGTGAAGGGGCCAGTTCTGTAGACCACGGCGCAGAGCTGGCAATGGGGGCAAGGCTGGCGTTTGAAGCAGCCCCTCTGATGGGCGGGGCAGTGCACGCAGAAAAGGAAGCCCAGAGCCTGGCACTTAAGGCCTGATACACAACTACAACCTCTATGGGGCAGGGATTGGCATGCTGGCTGCGGGCGCTGCCATCACCAAGGGATGAGAATGAGCCATGCAGGAAGCTGCAATTGATGCAGAACCGAGCTCTGAGGAGCCCAGAGCAGCGAGATGCTGGGAGCATTTCACACCAGGGCCCAACATGCCAGAAGTTGGGAATGGGCGGCAGGGGATGGATCGCTGGACGATTCCCTGTTCTGTTCATTCCCTCGGGGCACGTGGCACTGGCTGCTGTCGGCAGACAGGATACTGGGCTAGATGGACCTTTGGTCTGATCCGGTCTGGCCATTCTGATGGCAGATCTGGCACAGCACCAAGATCCCAGCACCTGGGCACCTACGGATCTGAGCCATGCTGGAGGTAGGCAAGGGCAGGCGTTGCTTGGTTGCTGCAGTCCATCTGCAGAAACGGCACCAATGGGAATAGCCATGAATTACGGTAATTCAGTATCTGTGGCTGCTGCTGCCAGCTCTCCTACGTCAGAGAAATCACAGGTCTAGCGTGCCAGCCACGGGAGGCCACTACGGAGAGACCTGGGGCTGCAGGAGCCAGAGATAACGGAGAAATGAACAGATGTGGCCCCAATCCCCACACACACCTTCTCGGAGCTCCTTCTTCCCCAGTCTGCCGCAGTATCACAAGTATCTCTGGGGAATGGGAGGCCCAAGGAATAAGAAAGAGGCTGAAGCCGAACGAGGGGGCAGGGACCTGGGGGAAGCATCCCGCACATGCCCCCACCTGAAGTCTGAGACGTGTCTTGAACTCAGCTTTGGGGGTCCGGGAGAGCCCAACCCGACCCACGGCTCAGTCCCAGGGCCGTCAAAGGGGCACTTGGGCCAGCCACAAACCCCAGACTTTCTTAAACCCCTCCGGTGAAAGGAGCCACTGACCTGGCACCTGCAGAAAAGTTGGCCCAGCCGAACGGCCTGCCCTAGCCCTGCCAACACCACAGGCAGCGCCAAAGCACTGAGCCAGGGCCCAGGCCCGTCCTGCTGGTCAGTCCCTCCTCACTCCAACCTGCCCAGCTCAGCAATCCAGGGCCAGGGGCTGGGGAAACTCCCACACAGCCCTCACCCCCGACCTACCCCTGGAGCCTGAGTGCCAAGGGGCGGCCTTGTGCCCCAGCGCAGCGTCTGATTAACCTGAAGTAGAGCCCCATTGATCTGGGAACCTTGGGGGGCAGGGGGCAGCCCCAGAGTGGGGCTTGGTACGCTGGGTCCTGAGCAGGGGCCTTGCAGCCTGCTCGGCTGGCTGGCCGGACTGAGGTGCCCCAGCCCTGCAGTCGCTGTGACCCTGTGCTGGGGAGCTGCTCCGCTAGCCCCTGGAGCGTGGGGGAAGGATCCCAAACAGAATCGCCCAAATTTGTCAGACATCAGGGTCCAACCAGCTCCCCACTCTCAGGCACCCTGGCTCCTGACCCTGCAGAACATTACCTCCTCCCCAAGGGACTGCGCCTTGCCCAGCCAGCCACCTCCGGGAGCCGCGGCACCCACTTCCCCGCTCAGAACTCAGGAGACCCCATTCTCCCCCACCCCCCACCACAGGCCAGCCAGGTGCCAAGGGACGGGGGGCTCCTGGCTCTGCAGCACCCCGCCCTCCCACAGGCTGTGCAGCAAAGTGACCACTGGCGAGCAGCCGGCCCCGGGGACCCCCCGGCCCACCTGAGGGCGTAGGCGCTGGAACGGGGGGCGCTGGGGGCGCTTTCCATCATGTCCAGGGTTTACAGTTTGGTTCAGTGTCTCTCAGCCCCCCCCACGCCCCTGCCTGAGGGCGCCTGGCCCCGATCACCCCCGCCCCCGTTGAGGGCTCCCGGCCCGGGCCCGCACCCACCTGCAGCTCGCACCAGGCCACCTCCACGGTGGTCTCGGTGTCCAGCCCTTTGTAGACCGTCTTGAAGGAGCCGCGGCCGATCTCGATGTCGAACTTGAGGAACCGGCCGTCCGGGGAGGTGGCCACGGCGCGGGTCTCGATCTCCTCGTTCTCCTCCTGCGCCCGGCGGCTCTCGTCCGGGGGGGCGCCGCGCGGGGAGACCCGGCCGGGGGGCGGCGGCGAGGGCGTCTGGCCGCCGGTCTCGCTGCCCGAGCCGGAGCGCGCCGCGGGCTCTGCGCCTTGGAGAGCCCGGGGGTCCCCGCGCGCCTCCTGCGCCCCGGCCGGGCCGGACCCCGGGGGCCCCTCGTAACCCAGCCGCTCCAGCTCGGCCGAGCTCCGCCGGCTGAACCTGTAGGAGCCGCGGCGGCTCTCGCGCCCCCGGCTGCGGAGCGGGGCTGCCCGGCCGGGGGTCCCCGGCTCCAGGGCGATGCCGCAGCCGGACAGATCCACCTCGGTCTGGGACATGGCTCCGGCCGCGGGGGGCCCGGCCACGTGGAGCATCAGCATGGGGGTGCGGGGGGTCCGCGCCCGGGGCCAGGCGGGCTCCCCGCTTCGCACCTGGAGGCGCCGCAGCCACCGAGCCCGGACTGGGAGCCGCTGTGCGGCGCCGGCCCTGGGCTGCCCGGAGCCGAGCTCCGCCTGCCTGGCGCCTCCCCCTCCCCGGGCGCAACGCACGCCCCCGGCCCGCCCCCGCCGGCAGGGGAGCGGGGGGAGCGGCAGGCTCGGCGCCTGCCCGGGCTGGGAGCGGCGGGGGGCAAGGCCCGGCCGGGGCTCCCCACTCACCCCCCAGCTCTGCTCCCGACCATCAGGAGGACGCAGGTGTTGGTGAGGCTGGGACAGTTCAGAGCCTTCCCCTCCCGCTCTCCGGGGGGCAGCTCCGGGAGCGACCCTACAATAACAGCACCACCGAGCCAGAACAAGCAGCCCGAGGAGGAGCCTGGCCAGCCGGACCCTCTGCGCCCCCCTCCAATCCTCACACCCACCTCCCTAGCCTGCTGTTCCGGGCCTCAAGCCGGCTGTGGTGGCCATGCGATAGGTGCTGCCCCTTGTCCCTGGCCTTCTGTCCAAACCTGCACGGGGGCAGGGCCTGCCCTAGTTCTTTGTACAGCCCCTAGCACAGCAGGGCCTTGGTCCCAAGAGGGCTCCCGTGGCACTGCTCTGACAGAAGGAAAGCCCCAAATATTGGGATGGTAAAGCCCAAAGAGACGGATCCTCCTTGCAGAAAGACCGACACTGGGATGGGAGCACTTGGGCACAAAGACCTCTCGGGTCACTGTGGGCTAATGAGCCCTGTGGGCCAGCCGCCTTCTGCCCCCAGCTAAAGGACAGACCCACATCCCGGGGTGACGTCAGACCAGGGCGCACAACTAATGACCAAGTCCTTTCCTCCCACATGTGCAGCATTAATGTCTGGGAGAGGCAGGAGACTGGCCTAGATTGGGGAGTCCAGGGCGTTCCGTTCTTGACTCTGCCACTGACCTTTGGCAAATCGCTGTTTCTCTCTGGGCCTCAGTTTCCCTGTCAGTCCCATGGGGGTGATGTTTCTGACCTCCTTCGTAAAGCGTTTTGAGATCTGTGGATGACAAGTGCTGTTGTTATTCTCATAGATGGCGCACAGGTCTGCCCTGCTATGGCATGAGTTCCTTCCTGTATGCGGCGCAGAGCCATTTGCTAGACAGGGGTCCTTCCTCGGCTGTCTATTCTGCAGCACACTTGGGGAGGGTGTTCCTGCTGGAGGAGACGCTTGATCCACAAACCCAGACACCTCCACACCAAGGAAGCGCCCCCTAAAATGCTGATGCTGCAGGGAAACAGGAGAATTAACCTGTGTAAGTCCCCACTGGTCACGTCTTCCTCACTTGGCTGCACCTTATTCTGCTGAGGCTGTAACTCTCCAGTGCTCGGTGAGGGGAGTAGGGAGAGCCAGCCATGCGCTGTCACAGCGCAGTGATCAGAACCAGGGCCGGATTTAGGTGCAGGCGACCGCATGGGGTGCTGGGCTTGGGGCGTGCCGGGCTTGGGGGGGCTGTTTTTGTTGTTAGTGACAAAAGGGAAAATAGAACGTTTGAAGTAAAATGTTCCAGGTATTCCGTGTGTGGATTCATTTTTCACTAACCTCCTAGAATGTTCTGGACTTCTGTAGAATCTCGTGGAACCTTCCAAACGTTCTGAGAACTACATTTTCCTCGAACCTCCAAGAACGTTGTCAGCCCAGCCCTCACGGGGCGTGGCGTCGCCAGTCAGTCAGTGAGATACAAGAATGAAGTGAAAGCCCAGCTGCGATATTGTGAACCTTGCTTTATTGTGTAACTGTGAAAGTGTATTTGTTTTAAGACTTGAAGAGTATAAGTAGCGCCTAATAAAGGACATATTTAATGAGACACCAGAGATATCTATCGAATCCCTATCTATGCAGCAATATAAAAGAAATAGTTACTTCTTTTGCTATGCTTAACACGTACTGTTTGATGGGACTGCAGAACATGGACTTTTGCTCTCCCTAATACTGTCTGTTTCCCCCCGTAGGAAATAAAAGATGCCCCGGAAGAAGCCTTCAGGAGCTCAGTATGGGAAGTGAAAAGCACAATTGCAATCTAGTTTGCAGCAAGGGGCAAATTTGATGGGAAAATATCTGAAACAGAACAACACAGACAGGGCTTTAGGCAGTAGCAATTGTCCCAATGCAGAAGAAATTGAGGAGCGAAGCGTAAATGACAGAATTCCTGTTAGTAAGGAATTAGCAGATTTACCTGAAGATAAGGAATGGAAATGTGAGGAAAGTGATGGAGAATCGTCCAGGTTTCCTGGCGGCGTGAAGGAGAGTGTGGCTCACATGACAAGCGGAGTAATAGAGAAAAATCTGGCTTACATGAAAAGGAGAGAAAGGATAAGGAAGAATCAGCCTCGCGTGATGACAGAAACAGCTCTGGCTGCCATTCCCTCAACCTAGTTGTGTCAGACGCAGCGTCATCTTCTTTAGATTCAATCTCTTTCTCCGGACTACTGCAAAGGATATATGCCCTGTTTTCAGCATCAGCGATCAGGTGGAAGATCCTCACGGACAATGTTTCAAATCTAACCCTGAAACCGCTAAATGACACTCGCTGGGAGAGCTGCATAGACAGCATAAGGCCAGTGAGGTACCAAGTGACTGAGGTTTATGACACCCTGGTGGAACCGGCGCAGTCGAGTAAAGCCAGGGCCAGAATCCGACATGAGGCACAAAGCCTGGCAAACCAGATCACTCACTTCAAATTTCTGGTCTCAACTGTGGTTTGGCCCAATATCCTGTTCCAAGAAAATGTTGTAAGCAAGGCATTACAAACTCCGACATCGCGACCTTGATGAGAAGCTGCCTTGATTTCATTGTGGCCTACAGAGACAACAGATTTGAAGATGCCATCACTAGTGCCAAAGAAATGGTGGAAAACTGAGGATTTGAGCCTGTCTTCAAGGAAACTTGTATTCATCAGAAGAAGAGACAGTTTGGTTACGAGGGCAGAGATGAGGTGATGGGAAGCTTGGAAGAAAAATTCACGAGGGAGTTTTTTTGCTCGCTCATTGACACTGCATGAGTGTCCATTGAAGAAAGGTTCAGACAAATGAAGCACCATGAAAAGAAGGCGGTGGGGGGGGGGGGAGGAAGGGTTGTATGACCTTAGTAAGGTGCCAGGGGACAGGAAAAGACTGTTGAACAATTCACTGGACCTTCAGCGGACGCTGACACATGGGGAGTGTTCGGACATCGATGCTAAAGACCTCTCTGTCGAATTGGACAACAGCCATCCCATTTTGCCACACGGGAAGCACGTTCCACTCCAAGTTCTCCAATCCATGCATGATGCAGAGCTGGAGGACACTTTTCCTAATGTGTGTCTAGCTTTGAGGATTCTGCTCATGCTGCCAATGACAGTCACGAGTGGTGAGTGCAGCTTTTCAAAGCTCAGGCTCATTAAAACATATCTTCGATGGATGATGGCTAATGAGAGACTGACATTGCTTGCTATTTTAGCGCTTGAAAGTGCCATTGGCCTGTCTTTGGATCTGACACTGCTTCAGTTCGTGAGGGCAAAGGCGAGAAAAGCGACCTTTGGCACTAAAGGACTAGGTTTCAAAGTAGCAGCCGTGTTAGTCTGTATCCGCAAAAAGAACAGGACTAGGGTTAACATTCTAAGGCTGTCACCTACTGGAACACTACTTAATACTGGTTTTGCCAGAAGCTGGGAATGGGCGACAGGGGATGGATCACTTGATGATTCCCTGTGCTGTTCATTCTCTCTGGGGCACCTGGCATTGGCCACTGTTGGAAGGCAGGATACTGGGCTAGATGGACCTTTGGTCTGACCCAATATGGCCGCTCTTATGTTCTTATGTCCACCCAACGTTGGTGCACAGTTCAATTTCTTGATGTTAGTACATTTCAATTACTCTTTAAATTAAAAAGTTTCTATACATTTAGAGGAAACAAATTATTTTTATTTGCTTACATATGGCATGAATAAATAGATTTACAGATCCTAGCGTGCAAATTTATCGTCTTATGTGACAGGGATAAATCATGCATCTAACTCATGAAATGGGCTACAAATGCAATACAAAATAAGGTATTCAAAAGTTTAACAAAGATGCTCCTCGCCTAGGGCGCCATTTGGTCTAGGGCCGGCCCTGATCAGACCAGATCCTTTATAGGGAGCTTAATTTATGCCTCTCCTCTCCTTCTAGAGCTGGGAAAGTCAGACTGGGTCCCAGCTAGCCCCTGGCCCTCCCAGGCTTGCTCCCTGCAGTCCATTCTTCATTATGGTGTGAAATGACTCAGGCAGCGGGGTGACGCAGGTGTAATTGAGCTGTAGCAAAGTGCTTGTTCTCGTCATTTATTTACCGCTTTTAACCTGAGGCTTCAGAGCATCATGTTTACTGGAAAGCAGCAGCTGCCTCTCTCTTGCAAGTTGCCGGAACCGACTCCTGCTCCGTGCAGCTGTGATTCAAGGGATCGGGCCCTTGTGTCTGTCTGCAGCCTCGGCATGGCAGCCAGCTCTGCTTTAGCTACGGGTGAAAATAGCAAAGTGAGTGTGTAATCAAGACATTAAGCTATGAGCTATTAACGAGTGTATGGCCGGGACCAGCAGCCCTTATCTTGCATACGGACAAGCGCCTGTTGCCTTTACAGTTAAACTGGGGGGTGCTCTCCATTTGTTTAACACATTGACACAAAATACAAAGCAATTGTAGCTCAGATTAATTTATTTCCCCTAAAGTCAGATTGTTTCTACTAAACGATAAGAGAAACGATTTCAGCCCAGCAGTGTCCTCCACCCAGATTAAAGCCACTAAACCCCATTTCCAGGACAATATACACAGATCCTCGGAGCAGCGGCTAAAGTTCACAACCCAGCACTAGTTAATGTGCAGCACTGCAAATCCCCTTAACTGGGTGGGGGGGAGGGGTCGAGAAACATTTAATGAAACATTGTTTCTGCAGAAGCCCTGGATAGGTCCGGGATCAAACTGCAAATCCCCTGAACACTGGCGGGTTCCCGAAAGCGTCACCTCCCCCCTGCTCAGTGACCAAGCAGCTTGGGCACGACTTCTCCCGCCAGCACCCCCTTTGCTGAGACCTGCTCTCTCGCCTTGCTTGAAAATTGCTAATGTGTAGCTTGGGTGTGTGAGCTGGGAGAAGAAATCACCCCACGCCTCTGCTCCCCAGGGGCACATGCTGCTGGGAGAACAGGCACAGGCAGCCTGCAGAAACGTGTGTGGAATAACTCCCCCCGCAGCAATGCCAGGTCAGGGGAGGAAGGTGTCGCTGCATTCTGAAGCCAGAGCCAGGGTGCCAGATGGACCAATGGTCGGATCCAGTGTGGCAAACACTGTTCTTATGACAGGTTTCAGAGTAGCAGCCGTGTTCTTATGGCAGAGAGGGGACCTCGTTGTGACAGACCACACACCTGGGCGCTCAGCGCTGCAGAATGATGTTCCCTCCTGGGCAGAGGAAGCACACACGAGGTGACATTTTTCTTGAGATCCACCACAAGGGGGTAGGTTATCCCTGCCCCTCACACAGCTCCCTCTCGTAGGCAGATACGCATTGGCCCGGCTTCCCTTCCCAGCAGATTCACTTGCCAAATACCCCCGTTTGGGCACAAAGCCACGCGGGTGTTTGCCCCCAGTGAAGGGCAGCCCGAGGAAGCGGCATGCCTGGTGCAAGCTTTGCCTTCCCTCCAGGACCTGCCAGAGCTGCGGGAATGAGGCTGCAGCTTCCCTGCTCCTGCAGCGTATGGCAGGTTTATAAAGTTCCCTGCTCAGGAAGGCCAGTAATTGCTTTCACTCTTCTCCTGTCCTGGCAGTGGCTTTTAGCAAAGCCAGGGATCCTCAGCCTGATGTACACAGGTAGGGTGGGGGAGCCCCTGGGTGGCTTTTTCTGCAGCTGTCCTGGGAGAATCATCTGCAGCTCAGAGACAGGGACACTAGAACATGCGGCTCAGGGCTGGGGGAGGGAGAGGAGGATATTTATCTTGGCACCAACTGGTGCAAACCAATTGCTTCCAAAATCACACGGGGAAAGAACGGTATCCTCTGCGAGAGAAACCCTGCGAGAGAGTCAGGACTGCTGCCGCCTCCCAATGACGCAGGCACAGCAGGGCCAGTTGTGCTGCTCACCCTGCTGCACAACCAGTTCTGCCACAGACAGATGTCAGACGCCCCCGGCAGAGGAAAAGCAGGTTCCCTCTCCCCTCTCAGCACTGACACCACCACCGAGCACTGCGTGAATGTTGTTAGATAAGCTATGGGGCTTGGCCCAGTGCATGGAAATGGGACCAAATCCAGAGCAGGTCTAGAAGGCTGCACAGAGCCCAGGCTTGATGACCAGGTGGAAAACTGGGAGCTCAGCTGGCATTTGAGCTCCTGGGATACATGGTCAGCTCCAGAGCTAACAGGATGTCAGTGTTAACGCTGCAGGGAAGGGCTGGCACTGGGGCACCAGGCCTCTTTGCCTCCAGGTCACTGGGACGTATCTGGAGCTGGCTGGGAGCCACCCCGGCTGCCAGCGCTCAGGGGTCTGTGTGCACTGAATCGGGTGGGGACCTCAGCTCAGCTTCTGGCAGCCAGGTCGTCCCCATCACAAAAGCCACTTCTGGGATCAGGCCTCTTGCCAGCAGCCTCAGCAGAGGGGCCAAGCCCTGATGAACATGGAGAATGAACCCTCCTCTTCCACCCACGGAGGTCGCAGCGGGTGAGGGGGAATCATGCTGGCAGAGGGACAGGGCAAAGGGAGCTTGCCCTGGCATTGTCCCATCATGCCACCTCTGGGGAGGCCCCAAGGAGTTCAGACTCCAGCCCCAAACTCGCCACAGCTGAAAGGGGTGTGGCTGCTGCACGGTGGCAGGAACAATACAGCCGGAGACGGGCACCTTCCAGCCACCTCCTCTTGACCTAACCCTGGGGCACCACATGGAGCCTGACGTGGGCTGAGAATGGAAACTCCCAGCCCTTAATCGAGAGCTGGTCCCTAGAGCTCAGGGATTGTACACAACACTCAGTGTCTTATCAGGGTGACATTTCCGTGGCCCCTGGTGCCCGTGCCAGTGCCGGTGCCAGCCCTGCTCTTTGAAGGCCCGCTCTAATCAAGCAACGTAACCTACTTTCCTATGTGTTCGGCTGCCAGCTGGGCCGTCACTCTCCTGGGGGATTAGGTCACTAATCAAAGGGAACGCTGCTCCGCTGAGCGCTCCACTGTCTTGCTTATTAGCTCCCATGCTGCCAGAATCCATCTCCTGTGAGCTCGGAGTTCATGGCAGGGAGACAGGGGGGCTGCGATGGGGCTGAGCAGGGAGGAGGTCTGAGCACCCACTGAACTCAGCGCCTCTCAGCATCTGGTCATGGTCCCCAGGGCTCCCCTGCACAAGACTGGGACGCACATTTCAATCAACTACACGCTCTGGGGAACCACATATCTGTCTGGGCTGGCACTGGCGGGGTAGCGTCCTGGGCTCGCCCCAGCCTCTGCACATATGGGGAAGGCTTTGGCCCTGCCGTGTGTATCTTGGGGGTGGACAGATCCCATTAAAGACTCAAAATTAACAACACTGCTGAGAAGGGCCTCAAAGTCCAGGGCTCATCTGAACCCTTTCGCAAGGCTGACGGAGCAGAATGGCACAAGACTGGATGTCAGGAGAACTGTGCGTGATCAGAAAAATTCAAGCAGGTCCCAGCTGCACGTCCACAGCAGAGTCGCTCGCCTACCCAGGCAACATGCAGTGTCATGCTTGCCTGACGCTGCTGCTTCCTGGCAGGGTGTGCTCCCTGCTCTGCGTGCGCTGGGGGCTTGGTGATGCCACCCACCGCTAGAGAGGAATCCCTGAGCTCCTGATGAGGATAGTGACTAGGGAGCCATGTGCTTCCAGGGGTGTGGTTGGGGGAGTTCTCAGCTTCCCATTCTCAGTTCCTGGGTGTGACACGGGTCACTTTCCTCCTGGAGCTCCAGCCCTGATCTTATGTACGATCAGTCCCCTAAAGCACCTACCCAGGGAGGTCCCTCAACTCCAGCCAGGTAACTCCTCTCCTGACTCTTCCTTAGCCTGGAGTTAGAGACAGACGCATCATTCCAGCCCTGAACACAGCTCTGGGGCCAGTGCAGACTCAGGGCTCCCCAGAGACAAGGGGTCAGAATTGATCAGACTGAAACGACACTTGATCATAACCGATGGCATTTAAAAAAAAGCCCCAATCCCGTGAGCAGGTCTGAGCTGGGTGCGCATGGCCTGATAGTGCCCTTATCTCAGCCCAGGGCCCCTTACGCTCCACCTTCCCCTGGCCAGATAGCCTGTAATCAGTGTGACCAGCTGCAGCCGTGATCTCAGAGCTGCAGGGCACCTGATCAGCCCCAGAGAGACCTGCCTAACCCCAGCCCCTGGTGCAGCAGAGCCTCCACTGGAAGCTGACAAGCCACTGCCCTGGGAGTGTCCAAAGGGCCAGCCAGGGCTCACTGCCCCACAATGTGAACAGGGAGGCTCCAAACAGGCTCCACACTGCTGAGTCTGAGTGTGGTGCCCCCATCCCCCAACGGGAGCCCAGACTCTTGTGTCATTACAGTGGGAATGGGTGAAACCTGATCCTACTGCTGCTTCTCCCCGGCAGCCATCCCCCACAGCCACCCAGCAGGCTCTGCACAGCTGGGCTTTGCCGGCTCCCTGCCTGGGTGCCAGCAGCTGAACCCCTGTACAGGCAGAGTACCCTCCTGCCATGGACCACGGAGAGGTATCCTCGCCATCATTTCAACTACTACTGAGTGTAGGTTTCCACAGCAGAGCTGTCGGAACTGGCTGCCTGTTATCTGCCCGCTCCTGGTTCGCTCTTCTAGCCCAAGGAAGCAGAAGCCCCTTTGGGCAACTTTCTGACACTTCTGTGGCAAAGCCCAACGTGAAGGCGCTGTGATTCTTCAAGCTTTGCTCTTTCCCTCTTCCCCCGCCGTTTGACAGCACTCCCCCCACTTGGGCTTTAGTCCCAGCCCTGGCCTGCAGCGCACACACTGCAGTTCTCCTCCGAGCTCAGGGGCGGAGGTTGTACTCGCCCTGTGCACCAATTCGTTTGCTTTACATACAGAAGATCATTGGAGTTCTTCCTCGGCTGTGAAGAAATATAAAGGGAAGGGAGTGGAGTCTTGTGGTTAGAGCCGGCCCGGCGCGTCAGGACGCCTGGGTTCTGTTCCCTCCCGCATGACCATGGGCTAGTCTCTGCTCTCCAGGCCTTATCTGGAAATGACGCTAATGATGGTTTCCATAGATGTTAAGGCTAGAGGGGACCATCTAGTCTCACCTCCTGTGTAACCCAGGCCAGAGAACAACCCACGGCAATCCAGCTGGCGGGTGTGGTACAGCTTGCAGTCTAGGTGTCAGACACAGCACAGCAGGGGGAGAAAACAGGCAGCTGGGGAAGCCAAACGCCTGGTCTCACCCCTGGCTTGGCTGAGTAGCTCATTTGCTGTTTGCGGAGACATGGTTCTGACCTAGCTAACGGCACAGCAATCGCAGCTATTTCCCTCCTGGCACTTGAACGAGATCTCCTCCAGCTCCACGCCACACCTGGGGGCTCCCAAAGCAACTCCAACCCACGCAAGCCAGGCTGCTTCTAATGTCACTGCCAAGTCAAGCACGCTACACAGATAAGGATGCCAAACAATCAATGTCAGATGACAATAAAAGCCTGGTTATTATCCCTCCCACCGCCGGCTCTGTTTGCATTGCCACGGCTAGCAGTCGCTCCGCTGGGATCCTGCCAGGGCAGGCAGTGGCCAGCAAGGCTCTTTGGGCTCCGGGGGACATGGCGATACCAGCTGGCCGCAGCAGTTTGAGTCACAGGACTGCACCGTGCACAGTGCTGCTCTACCCGGCCCCTTCAGACAGTCCAGTCCAGTCCTTCCTCCACGGGACGGGCAGTTGGTCGGGCTCTTGGTCAGAGAATACAGACAGTCCCTGCCCCAAGGAACTCGCCATCCAGGTTAGAGCTAACTGGATGTGATGGAGGGGACGACTGGAACCGGGCAGGGAAGGGGTGTCAGAGCACTCTGGACAAAAGGGAATACAGCGTGCTGGCTACAGGGTTATCTAAAGCCACATCAGCTCTTTCCTGAGGCAGCAGCTTGTTTAATTAAGAACACAGACTCAGTCATGGAGAGCAAGGGTACATACAGGGAAGGCAGCTCTAGCAGGAATGCAAGGCCCGGAGCAGCTCTGAGCCACGTGAACAGGAAAGACACACAAACACCCTGGGCCTGTTTGTTAAAGACTCACGGCTCAGGGTCACAGACAAGAAGGTTTGTAAGCCTGCTGGTACCATCCCCACTACAGGCATGTGGGGAAGCCGGGGCTGTCCGGGCACAGAGCCACCAAGGAAGAGAACCTTTGCTGCAGTGTGTGGAAGGGAGCAGAGAGAGGAGGGCACAGGGGCTGGAGAGGGGAAGGGTACAGAAGCTACAGCGTTAGCTGTGAGGACAGAGAGGGCAAACAGCAGAGACTGGCAGGAGCCTGGATGTGAGGGGAGAACAGGGAGGAACCAAAGCCAACCCTGAAGTAGAGATCTTCACTAGCACCCATCTGGTCTGCAGTCAGCTTGGGGGAGGGCTGGAAGCCAATGAGAAAACACGTTTAACCAAAGAACAGTGAGTGGGGCACTGTCCTAGGGCAGTGCGGGGCTGGAGGTGCTGGCTGCGGGCTCCGCAGGGAGTGCACTGGCTCCCTCTGCTGGGCAAAACAAACCAGACTTGTTGAATTGATGCTCGGGAGCACAACCACCCACCCACTGCGGCTCTGTCCAGACGGGAGCCAGAGACGCCAACCCAGGGCGCCCGTCGGCCCCCAGCACAGTGACTCTCGGCTGCGGCTCACAGACGACGGTGGGCTCGGGTCTGTTTTCCTTACCCACTCATTACCAGGCTCCGGCTGAAGGGTGACTATTTTTGCTCAGTGCTTACGTCAGCTGCGGGGAGATGGAAACTGTGAGCACTTAGGGAAACAGACCAAGAAGTTTCCTAGTCTCAGCTGCCTCTCTGAGAGTTTCAGGGGAGATGTGATGGGGTGGGTGGCAAGTCACATGAGCACCATGCCCACACATCAGTGCCTTAAACAAGGAGTCACAACCCACTTCGTCAAAACAGCCGTCAAAATCCACCACCTGAGAGAGGAACAACGAGGCAGCACTGGGAAGCAAAGGGTTAAGGTTACAGCTAATAAAACCAATTGTTTAAGGCTTGAATTGTCCAAGAAACAAGCCGTCCTGGCTGCTGGGGGAGGGGGATGCAAGGGCACTGTGCTATCCTGCTGTTTATTCACAGCCCAGGAAAGTCCTTGCGGAGAGATGATCAGCTCCAGACAGGACTGGAGACCGCATTAGCCCTGTGTAAACCGCCCGCCTTGGTGCAGAGGAATGAGGCCAGAGCTATTCCCTCTGAGCCTAGGTTGCAGGAGTCAGGCCTCCTGTTGTCAGTAGCTACCGGTGTGGTGCTCTGCTCTTGTTCGATGATGACAACAGTCGGCTGTGTGCGTGTCCCCTCTGTGCGGATCGCTGACACAGCAGACCCCGAGAGAACCCCCAAAGACCACAGACTTTAGTAAGGTACAAAGGAACCCGCACCAGGTTTATTGTTAAATGGAGCACAGTAATAGTTTCCCGTAGACTTTACAAGACATACTACGAATTTGTGCCCCCTGGCAATGGACCGGCTCAGTCAGTGGCGGGACTTTTCACTGCCCCCTAGGCCAGACAAAGATGCGCACTCCGGGACCTACTTTTATACAGTTACAGGACAGATTACTTATCCCTACTGACGTATTAGGGTGCTGCTCCTCCATTGATCATGTTGTTTTAAACAGATCTATCCATCATGCTGTCCTTTTGACCCTGTCTTTAAGATGCACTTGCCTGTTCCTTGTTATCTCTGTGGAGTGTTCTGATGCCATTTTGGCACAAGTTCCTCTTATTAGCACTTATGTGTGGATGCACCTGCTTCTAGCAGCCCTCTTCTTGCCAACTTATGTGAGTGGGGCCTGCCTCTGGCTCACAGCTCAGCTTTTGCTTAGCAATGCCTGGAAGTGCTTTGGTTCAGGCTTCAGGCCTCAGACTGGGCCTCTGACACAAGAGTTTATGTTTTAGGGCCTCATCTTACTACACCTCCTACCAGCAAAGCAGCACTCAGGGCAGCAGTAAGAGACGGCCCCAGAACTGAGGTGTCACACCAAAGCCCCCAAGTGCAGGTCGACACAGACGCACCTGTGAGAAGGACAGCATGTGAGCCGAGGGCGTGTGTACCACTGACTCCAAGTCACATGAGTTCCCATTACAATCCAGAAGGGTTTTCTCTCCACCAGCCCCACAAACTCAGGCCGGGCTCTAGCACCTTGTCAGCACTGAAAATTACCTGCTGTTGACAAGGGGTGTCAGCGAGGGCTGCAGCTGAACCAGTGCCGAATGCTGCTTAGACAAGGGCAGGGAAGGGCAAACTGTCCTGTGCTGCCCCAGAAAACACAGCTAAGACTTGTCCAGCAGAATTGAGCTGAGCTCTTGCTGTTTCACCCATCGTCACCAGGGCAGAGGGTCTGAATACCAAACTGTCCCCTTCCACTACCCATCACTGCTACAGAGCAGCCCTGTCACACCTGCTCCATCTCTCTAGCCACAGGCAGGAGTGCCCAGGTGACGCTGCACACCCTAGGACACAGGCTGGAAAGAGCCCAGACTGTCTGTGGGGCTGGCAGTTAGAAAAGGCATCTTTTCACTTACAAAGACAGACCACTGGATTTGGAATCAGCGAGAGAGACTCGCTGGGAACCCTTCCCCTCTCCCCAGTAGTCTGCCATCTTCACAGCCTTTTCAACGCAGAATTACAATGTAAGGCCACTAATCTGACAGAAAAGCAACCCTCAGTTTCATTACCAATGAAGCAAAAAAACCACCCAGTGCTGCTCTATAAATACACCTTCTTTTAATTATGCCAAATGAATTCCCAGGCACCTCCCCGGTTCCGTCTGCTTCACAGTGACGCCTCTCGTTCTTCTGCTGACATATTTTATAACTCAAAAGCTGTCACCGGTTCGGTGGTTCTGCTCGTCGCACTCTGTGACCGGAACGGGGCGAGAGATCTGCCCTTTGAAAGCCAAACTCAACTAACCAGCCTCCAGCTGAAGAGCCCTGTGATTGGCTTGCCAGCGCCTGCTCTTCAGCTGCTTGCACGGGAACTAGGGTCAATAACTGGAGTGGTTCCGCATCATTCCTGGAGCGGTTCCTCTTGAATCTACCTAGAGCAGCTTTAACCCCTCAGATAAACAGAATCAACAGGGAGTAGAGAACGACAGAAGATCTCTGAAGATTTCTAAGAAAAAGTCATGTCTTCGGAAGGCTTCACACCTTCTCCTTGCCCCAAGAAGGCCAGAATATGCAGCAGCTTCCAGTCACTGCTCGATTCCAGGCCTGAAGACTGAGCCTTTCAAGCTAGAAATACTTTAGCAGTCAGAGGAGATGGAAAGGGAGGGGTGCCTATTGAAAGAACTTGACGCCTCGGCCGTCGTCGAGTGTGATAATTTCAGCCCTGTGCTCTTGTTGTAAGGCTTGCAGGGCACGAAGCAACATGGATTCTTCCAAGCCATGGAACTCTAGGGAAGGATGAAACACCCTCAGTCAAGAGAAACCATAAGAATCACACCTCAAAACCAACACAACGCACAGCAGTCTGCGACTAATGATGGCAAACTAGGAGGTGCCTTACAGAGCACCTTTCACAGACCCCAAGAGCGTAACAATTAATCCAAGCCACCGCTGCCACCACGTCAGAAAGAGATAAGCTGGGTGCTGTTAAACAGAGAAGGAACAGATAATGCAGCTTTCAGCACAGACCTGAAAGCTGCAAGGGAGCCAGGCAGATCTCACAAGGAAGAAAACTCAACCCCCCTGGAGCCAGAGGAACAAGAGGACAGAGCTTTGGTATGGTGAAGGGAGAGAGGCTCGGTGACAGGCAGGGAAAACACGCTAATGATACGGAGATCTCAGGGTGGGTAGCGAATAAAGCTTACAGCCCCGCTTCTCAGTGGTGATCAATGTGAGCCCCAAAATACAGAGAGCGCATACAGCAACTACAAGCAACTGTAAAGAATTTCACCATTAAAATTGTCACCTGGCCATACAAATTATTCGTTCTTACAGTACTGTTGTGCTCTGGAAAGCAGCCCCAGAACACACAAGAAGTGATGTTACCTTCATTCTCTGTGTCATCTCCATTGGACAGCTCATAGAGTGTGAATACAGAGTTGGTCAGGCCGTTCTTAGACACCTGGAAAAACAAGAGCAATGTAGAGAATTTCACTTTTGTGTCTTACAAACAATTAAGATTCCCAGCACTGATCTCTGCTGGATCTTCATTTCAATGGAGTGGAACCCAGTCAGTATTTCCTGGCAAACAAACTAACTCCTCAGACAAGGAGATTTGACTGTGGAGAAAGCAGTCCAACCCCTGTCGCTGTCCCGCCATCCTTTATTCCTTCTCTCCAACTCTGACAACGACTTTTACAACGAGAACTCGTGTCATGGAGGGGAGTGCAACAGCAGCTTTGTGCTCACTACTGAACTCTCAACCACACTCATGGGGAGATGGGTGTGAACAGTGTATTCACTTGCCTATCACAGCTTTTTACACAATGTAAGGTGTGCACCACTGCGAGAGCCCTACACCTCCCTGCAGCAGAGGGAAATGGGACCCAAAAAGGTAAAGGCAGTGGGGAATCAGGGCACCAACATTTGGCAGTTGCATTTTTCACAAATCACAAGCCAGACCATTTGTCAGCGTCCATCCGCCTGTGGGACTGGCGGTTAGAAAGGGCTGGTTGCGGGTGAGATGTCAAATCAGCAATTTGGTTCAGGCCCTTTTGCAGCGAGTCTGAAATGAGAGCTGCCCCCCCCAATACACAGAAATGGACCATGGGCTGTACAGTATCAAAGCTTCTGTGGCCTCACCCACTGATAGATGAGCTTTCCCCATTCTTCTGGTCTCCGCCACATGATCAGGAAACTGGATTTGTTCTTGTCTAACCATTCTAGGTTCCCTGAAACGCAATGGAAAGGGTGTATTTATCACAGGGCCCCAAATCAAGAATGACACCTCATTACAGGTGGACGCTATGTCTGTATGTAGCTCCATCTCTACCTCATCCTGTCACTCACACCTGCTTCCTACCCACCCCCACATTCAAATCAAAAATCTCTCCTGCCTCTGGGCCCAACTCTCCCTCTCCCAGTGCAGCGGATTGCGATGCTGCATAAGGAAAGGGACAAGGAACTCTGAAAACAGAGACAACACTGAAAAACAACCGGAACTCAGGGAGAGTCCAATAGGAGTGGTACATCCGTGCCCAGACTGTTTTGGGACAGTCGCACAGGCCGACTCACAGCACTAGGAGGGAAATTAGACACAGGTCTTGCTGACACACCCAGCACAGGCAACATGAACAGTCACAGACAATTCGGCAGAGATTTTCACCCACCTTTTTTCCTGAGTTCTTCTAACACAACTTGTATGGATTCCATGGGGAGTTTCCCTGGTTCTGGGTTAAGGAAACATTCAGTGCGATTTAGCAGCACAGGCAAAGCTCAGAGGATGATGTTAGATGTGTGACCATCTCTAACACTGCTCACAGCAGAAACTGGCTGGGGGAAGGAACCGAACGCAAGGCATGCCCTGACACAGTCCTAAATAACGGAAATAAGCAAAGCTCTAAAATAATAAATCCATGTAACATTTCCAGGCACCTTTCATCACTGAGGATTCCATCGCGCCACACAAACCGCATACAAGCCAAAAACCACATTCCCATCAAAATGCAGCCACCTCTGGGGTGGATGGCAGCACATGACAAATACAGAACAGGCTGGATGAAAGTGGGGGAAGGGGGCAGGGCCAGCCTTAGGGGTGGGCAAAGGAGGACATCACCCAGGGCGCCGTGCTCAGCGGGGCACCCTGCACAGCACAGAGGTGCATTGCGTGGTATCTCTCACCTGACCTGCTGAGAGCCAGCTGGGTTTATGGAGGCAGCCAGGCAGGTGAGCGGCAGCATCTAGAGAGGGCGGACTGACAACCCGGGCTGCAGGGGGGCAGCTGGACCAGCCAAGTAACTGCTCTGGAACAGGGGAGCCCCTCCTCCCCTTTCCTGCTCCATTGCCATCTGCAGACTCTGCTGCTCCTGCCCCCCCGCCCCCCTTGTAGCCGTCTCTGGCCAAGCTGCTCGGAATCAAGAGCCTGCCTCCTGTCTGCTGCATAGAGCACTGATGTCGGGGTGTCTCCCCGCCCATGTACCCGGTCTCCAGTGAGCTGGGGAGGGGGGACAAGGGAACCCTGTCTGTGCTGCTGCCTCTGGGTCAGGAGTGGCTGCTGCTGTCTGAACAAGCGTTCAGGTTGGTGAGTGCTCTGCTTAAAGAGACAGCACACTGACACACACACACACACACACACTTCTATTATTATTGTTGTTACTTCTTGGTACTTCCCGTCAAAATGCACAATGCACATATATTCTCTGTCATTTTATTCTTTCAAAGTTCGTTAAAGATTACTGTGCTGTTATTTTAGTTTTTTGACTGGTCTGTGCATTTCATAATTTTCTTTTTCTTATGCTTAAATTTAATTCTTTGAGTAGCGAGTTCTAAAAGGCCTAACCTGTCCTGGCTGGAGTAATTATTATTTCTTTTATTAGCATATTGTGCTTTGTCATTCATTATTTACAGTGCTACAATCAAATAACAGTATCCTTCTAGAATGTAAATTTTGCTTTTACTCACCGTAGCAGTGCCAGTTTAAAAACAATTAGCTAAACACATAACTTCAGACACTGGGCAGATGAAAGTTGCTTATTTTCAAATTGTACTTTTAGTTATATCTGTAAAATAACTTAAAATTTGTACGAAAATAAATGTGGTTCCAAGTCTGATACTAATAGTCATGATGGAGTCAAATGTTAGTAAGTCACATACGTGACTGTGATCGGTAAATATAAATGTCAAAATAATTAGAAAAATAAATTCCCGTTCTTAATAAAATAGAAAAAAAATCCGCAATCACGTTTGTTAAAATTAAGTAAATATGTTTTTAGTGGAGTGAAAAACAATTGACTGAAACAGAGTAGATAATGGCAGTAACACAGAGTTTGTCTGTTAGAGAAAGTAAGCAAATTAATGGCAGATTTTATGTATTTTTTATTTCTCTCTACTAAAGATAGTGTACAAAGTATCAAACTTGTGTTTCTGATATCTGAAGCTCCAGAACTGATACCTCTAGGTTAGGGATTGGGAATATCTTGCTGTATTATCTCCTGATTGTTCTAAACTTAAAATATGGCTTTAATTGGTGTTTGTATATTTTTTTTCTTTCTTTATATAGGAATTAGATCGAAATTAGCTGACAGAAGCACTGTTATTATCTGGGGGGAAAAAACCCTAGAGTTTTAAGGTGCCTAAGTAGGCCCTGGAATCACGGTTAAAGTTGCCCCTCCCACCAAAATCTGTTGGTGAGCCAGGAGTGGCCAGAAGGCTGCAGGATGGCTGTGGGCTCCAGCAAGATGCAGCCCCTATGTGATAGCGCAAAGCCCACCTTGAGCCACAGGCTGAGTGCTAGGCGCCATGGGCCACAGCAGCAGTGCAGAAGTAAGGGTGGCAACACACCATACACCATGTCACCCTTACTTCTGCCTTACTGCTGACAGTGGCGTTGCCTTCAGAGCTGGGCACCCAGCCAGCAGCTGCTGCTCTCTGGCCACTCAGCTAGCGCTTACCTCTTTCAAAACAAATTAAGCACTGGGGAGAGGCTACGGGGCCCGGAGGTGAGAGCCCAGGAGTGATGGGGCACCCATGGGGGCCGGAGCAATGGGGGGGGGGCGCCCATGGGCGCCAGGGACTCCAAAATTCAAGTCCACCCAGGGTGCCATTTTCCCTAAAGCTGGCCCTGGAAGGGGGAATTTTGGCCAATGACACTTAGAAAAATCCCTCTTTTTACATGGAGTCCTTATGAAGTTTAATGTCCATGCAGACAGCAGCACAGAGACACGACTCCTCAAAGGAGGATTACAACGCAGAACTCTCTGCCCCTGATGATACAATGTTATTTACTGCCTAACACTGCAGGAATGAGCCTGCTGGTCTGGGGCCAAGGAGCAGAGCTGTTGACCTGGAAGAATGTGTATCTTGCAAACAGTTCTGCTCTGTAACTGCCAGAAGTAACTGAGAGTCCCTGCGCTGTATTCATGGAGTCCTGGACACAACAGCCATCTACTACTGTAGGGAACTGTGCCACTCAGCACACCCTGGTCCCAACCCAAACGGTTCTCCAGGATTCCCTCCAGTGGTTACCGATTGCTTTACAGAGACAGTAAAATCCACCTCAAATTATTGCTTTGGATTAGGGCTGTCAAGTGATTAAAAAAAATTAATTGTGATTAATCACGTGATTAAAAAAATTGTGATTAATCGCATTGTTAAACAGTAATAGAATGCCATTTATTTAAATATTTTGGATGTTTTCTACATTTTCAAATACATTGATTTCAATTACAACAGAATACAAAGTGTACAGTGCTCACTTTAGTCTATTTTATTTTGATTACAAAGTATTTGCACTGTAAAAAACCAAAAGAAATAGTATTTTTCAATTCACCTAATACAAGTACTGTAGTGCAATCTCTTTATCATGAAAGTTGGACTTACAAATGTAGAATTATGTACAAAAAAACTGCATTCAAAAATAAAACAGTGTAAAATTTTAGAGCCTGCAAGTCCACTCAGTCCTACTTCTTGTTCAGCCAATCGCTTAAACAACTTTGTTTACATTTGCAGGAGATAATGCTGCCCATTTCTTGTTTACAATGTCACCTGAAAGTGAGAACAGGCATTCTTGTGGCACTGTTGTAGCCGGCGTTGCAAAATATTTATGTGCCAGACGCACTAAAGATTCATATGTCCCTTCATGCTTCAACCACCATTCCAGGGGTCATGCATCCATGCTGATGACAGGTTCTGCTCGATAAGACTCCAAAGCAGTGTGGACTGACGCATGTTCATTTTCATTATCTGAGTCAGATGCCACCAGCAGAAGGCTCATTTTCTTTTTTGGTGGTTCAGGTTCTGTAGTTTCCACATCAGAGTGTTGCTCTTTTAAAACTTCTGAAAGCATTCTCCACATCTCGTCCCTCTCAGATTTTGGATGGCACTTCAGATCTTAAACCTCGGGTCGAGTGCTGTAGCTATCTTTAGAAATCTCACATCGGTACCTTCTTTGTGTTTTGTGAAATCTGCAGTGACAGTGTTCTTAAAATGAACAACATGTGCTGGGTCATCATCCGAGACTGCTATAACATGAAATATATGCAGAATGCGTGCAAAACAGAGCAGGGGACATATAATTCTCCCAAAGTAGTTCAATCACAAATTTAATTAATGCATTATTTTTTTTAAATGAGCATCATTAGCATGGAAGCATGTCCTCTGGAATGGTGGCTGACGCATGAAGGGGCATACGAATGTTTAGCATATCTGGCACGTAAATACCTTGCAATGCCGGCTACAAAAGTGCCATGCAAATGACTGTTCTCACTTTCAGATGACATTGTAAATAAGAAGAGGGCAGCATTATCTCCTGCAAATGTAAACAGACTTGTTTGTCTTAGCGATTGGCTGAACAAGAAGTAGGACTGAGTGGACTTGTAGGCTCTATAGTTTTACATTGCTTTGGTTTTGAGTGCAGTTATGTAACCAAAAAAAAAAAAATCTACATTTGTAAGTTTCACTTTCACAATAAAGAGATTGCACTACAGAACGTGTATGAGGTGAATTGAAAAAATACTATTTCTTCTGTTTATCATTTTTACAGTGCACATATTTGTAATAAAAAATTATATACACTTGGATTTCAATTACAACACAGAATACAATATATATGAATATGTAGAAAAACATCCAAAATATTTAATAAATTTCAATTGGTATTCTATTGTTTAACAGTGTGATTAAAAATGCGATTAATCCCAATTAATTTTTTTAATCGCAATTAATTTTTTTTGAGTGAATCGCGTGAGTTAACTGCGATTAATTGACAGCCCTAGTTTGGATTAAAGCCACCACAGCAACCTGGGCAACGAAACAGCATGGGAGTGAAGGATACGCTGTAGCTTCTTGTTGTTGAACAGTGGGCTTTCTTGGGCCTCCATGACCGTCATCGTGTACTGCTTGTTGAGGCGACAGTACGACAGCACCAAGGAGCACCAGGCTGTCATCTGCTTCTGCCGGGTGTCCACATTGGGCTGCAATCTAGAAACAAACACAGAGGTGCTTTTGATCAACATCTGGTTCCAGGCACAGCAGGATCTGGGCTTAAAGAGGTTTAAGGGGGTGACAAACGCAGTCAGACAAGCCACTCCTCCAGGCAAACCTCACCATAATGTCAGTGGAACCTGAAGCTTCAGCAAACAGCGGCTACATCAACAGATGAATCCCGAGGCAAACCTCCAGCAGTGCTCCTGACACCTGCCCCCACTCCAGATGCCACCTGGGTGGAATACCAGGACGGGACACCAAAGAGGGCACCATGCGCAGGGTTTGGATTCCACCTGACCTGCTGAGGGCCAGCTGGGCTGACAAAGGTGGCAGGCAGGCAGGCAGCTGCGCTGGAGAGGGGGCAGGACAGGGCAGGGGGGAGACACTGGAGCTGCAGGGGGCAGTTGGACAACCGGACAACCAGCCGTCCAAGCCAGGTGACTCCTCTGGAGCAGGGGTTCCCCCCCCTCCACGTATGCAGCCGCTGCTGTTCCTGTCCCCCACTTCCTCCCCAGAGCCACCCCTGGCCACTCCAGACTGGGAGCAGTGTCCTGTCTGCTAGGGGGTGTGCTGATGTCAGGGTGTTCCCCTCACCCATGCACCTGATTGCCACTGATCTGGAGTGACAGGACAGGGAGAATCTGTGTATGCTGCTGCCTATATGGGTCCTGAGGCTGCTTGTGTCTGAACACAAGCCTTAATAATAATAATAATTATAATAATTTATAGAGATATATATCCTAGAACTGGAAGGGACCCTGAAAGGTCATCGAGTCCCTCAAGGATTGAACTCACAACCCTGGGTTTAGCAGGCCAATGCTCAAACCACTGAGCTATCCCTCCCTCCTGAGCCTGAGTGCTTTCAGCGCAATCATATACTCAGGCACACACACATTCCCCTCAACACAATACACACTGTCACACACTCCCCACAACACACACAACACCAGGGCTTCCTGCATTCAGGTCACTTACCCACCTGGGCTGTGCTGAGACATCAGCAGCTGCTGCTCTCCTGCCCTCTCCGTATGCAGCCCAGGGGGTGCCCGGGGCAGAGGAGCAGCAGTGCCAGGTGGGTCAGTTTCCCCAGGGGATGCAGGAGGGGAATGCAGGGTTAGGGGCTCAGGAGAGGGGTGCAGGGGTAGGAGTGACAGGGGCACAGTGCAGGAGGGAGGGGAAGGGGTTGGGGGGACGGGAGGCCGGAGAGCCCCTGGGCACCAAAATGTAAGTTCGGCCCCGGGTCCATGTAGACGCCAGAGGGGCGCGAAGGGCCTCGGTGCCGGAGGCAGAGCGCGGGGCCCCGGCACGGGGGGCCTTGGGGTGACAGGAGGAAGGGGGCGCGGCGGGGGGGGCTGCCCGGAGCGGGGCTGGCAGGGGAGATTCAGGGAGACCCCGTCGGGGCGGGGGCGGTTTCGAGGGGGCAGGGGGCTCCTGTAGGGCAGGGGCGGTTCCGGGGGGGCGGTGGGGGCGGGGGCGGTTCCGAGGGGGGGGGGGGCGGTTCCGAGGGGGCTCGGCGGGCCCGGTCCGGCGGCCGGTCCGGGGACTCACGTGAAAAACGGGGGGAAGCGGTACTGCCAGGGCCACTCAAAGCTCATCTCCGCCACCCAGCGAACCCGGAACCGCCGCCTCACCGACTTCCGGTCCTCTGCACTGACTTCCGGTCCGCTTCATCGGTTTCCGTCCCGCTCTCAGCCTGGAAGGAAGGTTCCGGGCAGGGTCTGTTCCGCCCCGTCCGCCTGGGGAGGCCGCGGGGAGCGTGAGCTATGGCGGCAGGAGGTGGGTGGGACGGTCAGTACAAAGCTATATTGAGTTGTGGTGAACGCCCCAGCCTGGTAGCCAGGACGTCAGGGGTCTCTGCCATGCTCTGTGATCTTGGGCACGTCCCAGTGCCTCTCGCTGCCTCAGTTTCCCCGGCGGCACAGCGTGGACGGGACTGACTGCTCGGGGGCAGTGTGAGGATACACGAATGTTTGTGCAGAGCATTAAGATCCGCTCCTAAAGCTGCCCTGGAAAGGCCATAAAGCGGCTCGGCCTTGGGAGGCACTTGGACATGTGCCTCTGGCTTCAGAGCAGCCAGGGGACTCCAGAGCTGCAGGCAAGGAGAGGGGCCCTAGCTGTGTGCATGTGGGGTGACTGTGCCAAGCATCAGTCTCATAGCTTGGGAGAGGCAGCTGGATCCCGGCACGTGGGCCTTGGCCTGGCAGATCAATGAACCGACGAGTATCTTGGGGTTAGAAACCAGCGTGTGAATATCCTGGGAAGAGGGTTTCTCATCAGTTTTTTCTCTCGTCCTGGCCAGGTTGGAAATGCAGCTGCAGCAGCTCCCAGCCCCATCCCAGAGGCCTGTCTGCAGGGGCAGGGCTGGGGCCTATGTGCCCAGCTGCACAGCAATCCCATTCCTGGCAGACCGGTCTCTATTGGGTGTTTACTGTCTCTCTGAACTGCCCTATCCCATGTGACGGGACTGCTGCCATCGTGGGGAGGAGGAATGGCAGGGTCACGGGTGGGCACTTTTCAAACTGATCCCGCCAGTTCTGCCCACACCCATCCAGGTGCCCTTGAGCCCCTTGCCTGTTCGCTGTTCCTTCCCAGCCTTCTTCTCGTGAAGCCACGGCTGCTTCATTCCCTCTCACAGAGTCCCCTGGTGCTCTGCGGGAGGGGCACCCGCTGCTCTCAGCGACTGGCATTGGGAGGGATGGCCCCTCCAGGTGCTTGGAATGGGGCAAGTCCCCACGCTCTCTGCACCATCCCAGCGTGGCCTCATCCCTGACCGAGTGCCCCAAAGGCTGCTGCGCAGACCTAGGATTCCCCTGGGTGGCTGCAGAGTCACCCTGCTTCTTCCCCACAGCCTCCTGTGCCTCGCTGTCCCTGGCTCTCTTCCTGCCCCCACCAGGCCTCCAGATCACCCCTGGGGTGGGGAGTATAGCAGGGGCAGGAATCCAGGGAGCTGCTCTCCCCCGTAGCACTGGGGTGTACTGGTCACTAGGGGCAGCCTTGCCTTCCCAGCCGGAGCATGGCGCATTGGCAGACGGGGTGGGGGATGAGGTGACTGACCCTGCATGGCACTGTCTGAGGGCCGCGGCTGGGCTGGGGCACTGCAGCGAGGCGAACGGTGACTCTCCAAATGTTCCATCCAGGCTGCAGCTGTCTGGGAGCTGGAGCCTGTCCCCGTCCTCAGTGCAGTGGCCATGCGGGCAGTGCTCGGAGCCCGGGCTCCTTCTGGGTGGGGCAGTCCATGTGCCCGATGAGGAGGGCAGAGCAGCCAATACCTGGCCCGTTCTGCCCTGTCTGGGCCCCTGCACGCTGCCGTCACTGCAGGCCTGCACATCCCAGAGCGAGCTTCATGCACAAGGGTTGACAGCAGCAGCATTTACTCCCCTCATCACCTTGGCCCGGGGCTCTGGGAGGAGCCAGGTGCCAGCAGGGAGCCCTGCTCTCAGATCAGAACAGAGTGGGACATGGGTGACACAGGCTGGGCCCAGCCTGGAGAGCCTCCATCCCCTGTGGCAGACTGTGCCCTGACTGCTGGGCGGCAGAGCTGTTGAGGGCCCTCTGGAAATGCTCACTGGGTCCTTCCCCCCTCGTCTGCCCGAGGGCTCATTCTGAGGCCATGTTGGGCCCCTGCTGTCCGCTAAGCAGAGGCTCTCCCAGAGGGACACAGCGCAGGGTGTTCCTGGGAGCTGCAGAGACCTGGCCAGACCCCAGTGTCGCATCCCAGAGCACTTCTGTTCACTGCGAGGAGCGGCCGGTGGGCGAGAGGAGGAAGGAAGGAGCCAGCGGAGAGGGCCTGGGGGCTTTGTTCGCTGACTGTCTGGGCAGGAAAGGGAACTGCAGAGGCAGGCTCATCTCCCTCCTGCACACGTGCTGCTGCCTTGCTGGGCAGGAGGGAGGCCTGGTGCCCACCCAGAGCCCTCGGGAGCGACTCCTGGTCAAGGGTTGCCCAAGCCCAGACACTAGGGGAGAGTACTGGGAGCCTGGTGAGGCTGGGAGCATTAGGGAACAAAGTCAGGGAGTCACAGCCCATCCTACACACCAACCCCAGCAAGAACGAGCTACCGCCTGGCCCCACAAAGGGAGCGACGTGGGGTCCAACCCGGGGGGAGCTGACTGTGGGTGCACCCCACCTCACCGGGTGGATGCAGGCAGATAAGCGGCCCAGCTGGGGCAGGACCCCCGTGGGTGCTTCCCAGGCTCTGTGACGCTCCTGCCTGGAGCCACCACCCACACGTTTGAGGGCCTGTGGCAAACTGGGGCCAGGCTGCGCGCCGGAATGGGACTGACTCTCGGTCTGGATCTGAGAGCAATGCTGCTGCGGAGGGGCTCCCCTCCCCCTTGGCTCCGGGTGCCACCCAGACTGGCAGCAGCCCAGGCGGACAGGAGGGGCCCGCTAAGCCACACGTCCCATGCTCAGCATGGAGGAGGCATTGACATTTAAACCAGCAGCATTTTCAGGGCATAGGCCGGCCAGGGAGAGCAGCAGGGCTGGCAAGAGAGAAGAGGTCCGGTCTGGGCTACCGGCCACGGCTCCCCAGACTGGAGAGCCAGGTACAGTGCAGCTACCCGACAGGCTGGGTGCACGCGCGCGCACACACACACATACACACACACACTCTCTCTCTCTCTCTCTCCTGTCTTAGCAAACGAGATGTGCCCAGACGCAGGCGTGACCAAGTCCTGCACAAACACAGACCTGCCCACAAGTAACCTGCGCAGGCCGCAGCCGGCACCAATTCTCTCCCAGCCCTGCTTTCTGCACTGCTCCAAGGGAACCTGGCCCCACCCTGACCCCGGAGTCTGCCTGGCTCCAGCCCTGATGGGAGGGGAGCCAGCTCCCCTAGCATTTCCCCGGTGCTGCTTTGTTTGAGGGACCCAGGCCAAGGCAATCAGGGAGCCCCTGCACGACGAGGTCATTGGCAGCTCGCGGGGCAGGTCGCTGGACTCAGTGTCATTATCCAAGAGAGGGAATCGCGGGGCCCACATGTCACCCAGCAACGTGCCATGGGCCAAGAGGCCTGTAAGCCACCAGCTGGCCCCGGAGGAGCCTATGACCGGCCCCGAGTCCCTGCTCAGTGCCACAAATTGAAGGGGAGACAGAATCCAGTTCCAGCCAACTCCTGGTGGGACTGTAGCCCCGGGCACCAAGGGGGGCACTGCCCAGCTGGCAGGGGGGGAAGGACTGGGGTTTGTCTCTAACTCCCACGTGTCTGCAGCAGCCAAGGCAAGAAACCGAACGGCGAAAGGAAGCACCGGGGCTCGGGAAGGGAAGGTCTTTAATCTCCAGCTGGTTAACCAGGGAGCCTGTTTGCAAAGGGGATCAGAAAAAGACAGTAAAAGAGGCACGCAGCCTCTGGTGTCACATGGCGAGGGAGCCTGCCCCAGGCCTCAGAGCCCCATAAACAGGGCAGGGGAAACCCGCTGCCCTGGCACGACGTCCTGTCCCGAAACACAAGGCTTTCTCAGCAATGCAAGGCGAGGGGCCTCCTTCATGCACCCATGACGCCAGCCCTGGCACAGCAACCTCTGCTTGCTGGTGGGGCCTAGAAGGCAAAGCAACCATGTGAGGGGAGGGGGTTTCTCTGGAGGACGTGACCCCTCTCCGCATGGAACTGGAGCTGCTCTGTAAGTCAGTCCCCCTGGGCTTCCCCCGCCCGCTGCTCAGTGCAGATCAGGGACCGACACAGGAGGGCGAACTCTCCATGGCGCTGGGACTGCCGGGACTCAGCAGAGCCCGTTTCCTGGAGGGGGTTTGCACTTGTTAAGCTGCGGTGAGCTGCGAGTGGGACCCTGGCAGGGGGTTACGTAGGGGTGAGATCCAGAGCAGAATTGCCCACGGGGCTCTCTCCTCCTGCCGGCGTGGTCTAGAGGCCTGGGATTGGAAGCCCAGCGCTGTAACCTCATTTGAGCGGGCACAGCGTGGTACAAACCCTGGGCGTTCAGCCAGAGATGGAGGATGCTCCAGGGGCTCGGAGGGGGCCGCTCCGGGCTGGTTCTCCAAGCGTCTCCGAACTGTTGGGCCTGGCAGTAGGGCCTGCGCGATGGGGCCTCTGCCGGCTCCTGCTTGTGGCCAGGTTGGAAGCGGCGGGAGCGGAGCAGTGGTTCCAGTCCCAGCCGGAAGCGAGTGCTGCAGAGGTAGGGGTGGAGCACTCGGGCCTCCCAGCCTCTCCAGCGCTGGGGCTCAGCCAGCAGGCGAAGGCCCGGGGCTGGCTCCCGTGGGGCAAGGTCAGGTCAGGTCAGAGGTTCGAGCCAGGTCTGGTTCTCTAACACATTGGCGATGCCTCTGGCACCCCCGGAGCTCTGCTGCGCTCAGGACTGCATCTTGCCATCCTTGCTCCTCCACACCACCAGGGTGACGAGGAAAGGGATGAGGCAGATGGGGGTGACAATGAGGACCAGCAGCACGTCCTCGGGTGGGTCGAGGAAGACAGGGTGCTCCTGGGTGCAGTTCAGGAAGTAAATGTGGTGGCTCTGGACGATGCACTCCTCGGCAATGCTGTTGGGGTAACCGTAATTCTGTTTTTCTGCGAAGGTCTCCAGGCAGTGGCGGAGGTCGCTGTATGGCCTGGGGGGGAGAGGGGACAAGCTGGGGAGTTTCCTACAGGACTGAGGCGTTATCCGATGCTGCAAACTGGCTGTGGACCAGCAAGAACCGCAGCTGAGGATCCGGGTTGGCTCACTGTGCCAGGACGGTCCCTTTCCGCAGGGCTGGCTGCTTTGCCCTGCCCCCCAGCATACAATCGCCTCGTTCCCAACTCCCCGCTACCCTGCACCTCACACAGCCACGGGCACCAGGCAACGTGGGCACGACGCTGCTGCGTGCTCCGGCAGCTCTTTGAAGCCGCTTTGCACGGGTGGAAATGGGGAACGCAGGGAACTGAGCCCATCAGTTGTCATGTGTGAGACTCCCTGACTGGCCTGTTGGGTCGTACTGCCAGGGGCTGGCTGGGCAGGGTGGGTGGATAATAATACTAGAGCCTGGCTCCTCTCACCCACTGAGCTGCATAAAGGAGGCAGCCTCATTAGCCCCCTTGTACAGATGGGGAAACCGAGGCACGGGAAGGGCCATGGCTTGCCCAAGATCATGCAGCAGAGCTGGGAATTAACCCAGGACCCGAGTCCCGGTGTGGTTCCTTGCCCACTAGAACCACACCCCACCCCAGCCCTGCCCACAGGGCACGCACAAAGCCAGGCACACGCCTTCAATCTGTGCCGTGGGAGCGCGTGGGGGGCTGGAGAGGAGCTGGGGGGCAGCAGGGGGCAGGGAACACGCAAGTGCCGCATGTTTCAGCCACGCCCGGCTCTCCACAGGCCATGCTGACGCCAGACCTGCGCCGAGCAAAGCAGCAGGTGGGTTGGGTTCCTCAGCGGGCCGGGCCGAGGGCCAGCAGGTTACAGTTGACAGCTCTGGGCTCCGCCGGGGCTGGGCTTGTTGGGAGGCAGACACAGCCGAAGTGCTGCCCGCCTTGGGAACTAGCTACAAGGACACCCACCCTGTGTTTCAGCTTTGCCTGCCAGGTGGAGTCCCCCTCCCTCTCCTCTTCCTTGTCCCCATCCCAATGTCCCCTCCCCGTCTCCCTCCCATCCTGACCCTCTCCATCCCCATCCCGACCCCCCTTTCCTCGCCCCCTCCCTCTCCTCTTCCTCGTCCCCATCCCAACTTCCCCTCCCCGTCCCCTGCCATCCCGACCCCCCCTTCCTCGCCCCCTCCCCGTGGTGCTCGGTGCTCCACACGGCTCTGGAAATCAGTGTCCATTAACACACCCGAGTGCTCGGCAAACTCACAGGTCCAAGCGGCCAGCGGGTCACAGGTGCCAGGCAGGAGGCAGGGCACCTGGCCCCAGCCTGGGGAAAGAGGCTCCAGCACCTTGGACCCTCGGGCTGCTCGGGTGGGGCTGCTGGGGATTTCAGGCTTTTCAAACCAGATGGGCCTATTCCCCAAACACCTCATGCCCCTTTGGCACGTCCCGGTGGCCACACGGCTGGAGACTAACAGTTCCGCTCGGTTAGCGCCGGCGCATCGGAAATTGGGAACAAAACCAGCCTTTTCCTTTCATTCAATGTTCCCTGCAGAAAACAATCCCCAGCCCCTGCCGGGTGTCGGGCACAGTGGGGCCCGGTACAGCCAGTGGGACGCACACCCCTGCCACCCCACATGGCATCACCCAGAGGCAGCTGCCCTCTGCTGGGTTCCCAGCCTCCCGGGTCTGAGAGCCCTGTGTGCTTTGCCCCCCGCGCCTCTGCTGGGCTGCTCGGGGCTCTCTGCAGCTCACAGGCTGGTGCATGGTGGAAAGGGCTTTGCTGGGAACCAACAAGCAAACGCCACCCTGCGGCTTCATGCCCGGGGCTGGCCAATGCCCCGGCCCCGGCGGTACCTGCTGATGACTCTCCATTCACACAGCTGCACCCTGGTCACGTTCATCATCCAGTGACTGAAATTGGCCCAGCACATGAAGGCTTTCAGACTGTACAGCTCATCTGGAAAGAAGAAAACCAGAGCTCTTGGCAGCTGGCTTGGGCCTGGGAGCCCAGTGCTACCCGCTGGGCAGAGCGCCCACCTCTTGGGACAGGCAGCGACCGGGACAAATCTGGCAAGGCTGGTCTCTGACTGATTCAAGCAGCTCCCCCCTTCCCAGCTACCCCTCCCCATTGCTCGCACACCAACTCCCAGCAGGGGTGGCTCTAGGGACCCCCTCTGTGATGCTGGCAGGCCAGGTGCCAGCTCATGCCAAGGTCCCCATGTCTCAACTGACCACTGACAAATACACAGCGGGGCTCCCCTGGGGGTTCGTGGGGTTCGATCAGGCAGTAGAGCTATAAGAATGGGGGTTTGCGTTTATTGGATGCTCGTGAGCGGCTCTCGGCACCGATCTCACGTACGTCTGTAAGGGAATAGCTGAGCCGCCATGTGGAGAGCCTCTCTGACCGTGTAAATCCCCAGCCAGGAGAGAGACTTTCACTAGTGCCACGTGCTGATCTGTAGCACGGGGGTTACATTCTGCTCGGCAGGGCAGGTCCAGCGACACGAGACGCACTATTGTGGGATGTTAAAGAGGACAGAAGACTTTGTGGCTCTGCTCTTGACCCCCATGGAGATGAGTCGTGCAAGTGGATTCCTCCCATCAGCTGAGTTTGCAGCTCAGAGCACAGGGGAAGAGGGGAATAAAAACCCCTGACAAGAAGGAACTGGGTCTCCATGCTGCTTGGACTCTGGGGGCAAATTTTCTAGGCAGAAGCACGGGCTTCCCCAGCTGCTTAGCCTGGATTAGTCCTAAAGAACATACAGAGCTTGCTTATTATAGAAGCGTCTAGTACCCTTTGAAACATAAGCTTGTGCATGTGTGTTTACCTGCTTTAACCTTGTGAATAACTCTCGTGTTTCCTTTTTCCTAGTTATAAGAACTACTTCATGTAGTTTCTTATCGGATTGGCTACAAGCGTTGTCTTTGGTGTGAGATCTGAGGTGGTAAGTGAACTGAATATTGCTGTGATTTTTGGTGCAAGGGACCATCTCTCCCACAGGCAGGTGCCCCTGGGTGGCCAGACAAGGGGTACCCCAGGGGACTGTCTGTGACTCCCCGTTAAGGTTGTTATGGTGCCGGAGGAGCTCACACTGGATAATAGGCTGGTGAGATCTAAGCATGGAGCTCAGCCAATCCGGCGCGGGGCCCTGAGGCTGGTGCTCATGCTCCGGAGTCGCTGCAGGCAGCTTGAGGCTCTCCATCAGACAGGGCTGAGAGTGGGCCCTGGCGCAGGGCGGTGCAGTATGGACCTTGCCCAGTGGCAAAGCCCCAGCCTGAGGGACTGGCTGGATGGCACCAGGCGGTGGGCTGGGGAGGGGGCCTGCGAGGGCTGGAGGGATTCAGCAGCACTTATGTGCCCAGGGACCCTGGCATTCTCAGGGCATGTTACTGTGCCCATCCCCGCTGTCTCCAGGTGTCACGTGCAAGTCCCTGGTCCCGCCCTTGTAGTGTCTCCTCCTTGAGAGCTCTCAGGCCTGCAGGGCACGGGGTGGGGCAGGACACATAAGCCATTGAATCGACACGGGTCAGTGGTTCCCAGCCCCTCACCAGCGCTGACGGAGCCAGGAGACGCCCGGGGCGATGGCCCAGCTGCGCCGCCCGTTTGTTGACAAAGGGAGACGGGTGCCGGGCGGAGACTTGCTAGCCAGCGCCAGGGGAGGAATCCCTGGGGTCCCGGCTTGGTCCCAGCATGGCGAGCTCCGTCTCACTGCCCCGCCCGTGGCCGGGCGCTCCTGACACTTACCTGCAGTCAGGTTGAGGAGCAGGTTCTCAGGCTCAATCACTGTCCAGTTCTGGCGCTCAGCCAGAGACTCGTTGGCTCCCGGCGTGGCAGTGCCTGTGGGATGGAGCCCGCTCCCGAGAGCCGCTGCAGGAGGGGGGAACCTCAGTGAGACACAGCCCATGGGTTTGCTGCTGCCCGGCCAGGTGCCCTGCCCCGAACTGGCTGCTCGTGGGGGGCAGTGACATCCCTGGGCTGGTCCCTGGGTCCCTTTAACCAGGAATCAGGACGGGGCGCGAGGGGTTTTCGATTCTAGAGGAGACACCAGAGAAGGGGCAGCGCTGGGGTGATCCGTGTGGGCTAGAAGCAGGTCTGAGCCCGACACACCCCGGCTCCCACCCCTCCCACCTCTGGCGGCTCCATCGCTCAGCCCAACGCCCCCCGGGACCCCCCAGGGCTTCCTGGCTCGGTGCATCTCACTAGGAGCCAGCCAGGGTGGCAAGGCCACAGGGCTAGGAGGAACAGCCCTGTCAGTGCGCTGGCCTGAGCACCCGCCACACGCCCACAGCCCAGCCAGGCAGCTGCAGCAGGGGTGGGCGTGGGAGCAGAAAGGGGAAGCGAAGGGGGTGCGGGCTGGAGCCACCGGCAGGGCGGAGAAGCTCCAGCCCCATACGGCGCCTCCCACCAGCGCCTCTCCTCTTTGCACATGGGTTAGCCCAGCTCCCCAGGCGGGGATCACCCCACCCCACTGCAGAGGGCTCAGGGGCCCTGCCCTGCTCTCTGCCCTGGCTGCCAGCTCCCCACGCACTGCCCCATCAGTGCCTCCCCTGGGACCCCTGGGGCCAGCGGGGAGCTGGTCTCAGTGGCCTGTGCAGTCCGTGGCTTCTCCGTGGAGGTTGCCCATGGTGCCAGCTGCCATGGCGTGGGGTGGGGTGTGGGCAGTGGGGCGGGGGCTGGTGGCCCTGCAGTTCCAGCTTGGGTGATGTATAGATGCCCCCAGTGACCAGTTTGGTAGCGGCTTCCATAGGGCTGGCTGTGGCTGGGGGTCTCCGAGTCCCTGCGGCGTTGGGGGGCTCCACTGAGGGTGCTAAGGGCCTGGGGCCCCGAACAAGAGACTTCACTCCATAGGCCGACCTGCTCGGCTTCCCCTTTGGCCCCCCTCAATTTCCCAGCTGCTCCCCCTCCCCCCAACCCTTCCTGACTGGGACAGGGACTATGGGGCTGAGTCCGTGTCCTTGGGCAGGGCAGTAAATACCTCGACTCAGAGGGGCTCTGTGAGCCTGTGGCACCCAGTGCTGATGACTCCCGGACCGTCTGGGGCCAGGCTGGGAGTGTGGTGACCCCCGGGGAGAACCTGGAGTCACCCCAGCTCGTCCCCAGGGCAAGACGAGAGTCTGGCCAGGGGTTCACAGACTGCAAGAGGAGGGGCTCTGGGCTGTGGCATGGCAGGGCTGGGGACTGGTCGAGGGCTCAGTGGGGCTGGAGGTTGGTCTGGGATTTGCTGGAGCTGGTCCATGGCTCAGTGGGGCTGGTCCATGGGGCTGGACTGGGGCTCAGCAGAGCTAAGGGTCTGAGCTGGGGCTCAGTGTGTCTGGGGGCTGGTCTGTGGGACTGGGGGCTGGTCTGGGGCTCAGTGGGGCTGGGGGGCTGGTCCATGGGACAATGGGGCTGGCCTGGGGTTCAGTGGGGCTGGTCCATGGGGCTGAGGGGCTGGTCCGGGGCTCAGTGGGGCTGGGGGCTAGTCTGAGGCTCAGTGGGGCTGGTCCATGGGACAATGGGACTGGGGCATGGTCCGTGGGACAATGGGGCTGGGGGGCTGGTCCATGGGGCTGAGGGGCTGGTCCGGGGCGCAGTGGGGCTGGGGGCTAGTCTGGGGCTCAGTGGGGCTGGTCCATGGGACAGTGGGACTGGGGGCTGGTCCGTGGGACAATGGGGCTTGGGGGCTGGTCCATGGGGCTGGTCCGGGGCTCAGTGGGGCTGGTCCATGGGACAATGGGGCTGGGGGGCTGGTCCAGGGCTCAGCAGGGCTGGGGACTGGTCTGTGGGGCTGGGACTGGCCCCTTGCTGTCTCTCCATCTGTTCCTGCAGTTGCAGGATCTCACAGCAAGCGGCTCTTGCTCCCGTCAGCATGTTGGTGTAGGAGCAAATCCAGCCCAGCGACAGCGCTGGGCAGCCGGCTGGCGAGGGGCCCTGTCGCACTTGTCTCCATCACCTCTCGGGCCAGGCCACGGGCAGCCGTTTCATGCAGCCCCTTTGGCTCGTCCGTCATGGGGCCTTTCCCGCTTTGACTGGGAATCTCTGCCAGTCTGAGCTTCGTTAAGGTCCGTGTGTGTTTGTGCCACTAATTAGCAGGGAAGAACCAAAGGCCTTGAGCCAAGAGAACCGTCCGGTGGTGACGCGCCGCCGCCATGTGCCAGTGCAGCACTGACCAGACCCAGGGGCGCGGAATAGCGAGGGGCATCCCAGCCGTTCCCAGGGAGCTGCATCTCCTCGCAGACACGCGCCTGCCCCTCCAAGAGCAGGGTCCCGGGCACAGTCACGTGCATTATAACAGCGCTGCACAAAACCCAGCTACCAATCCCCCAGCTCCTCCTGGACCCCAACCTCCATCACACCCCCAGGGACACTGAGGCACAGAAAGGGCAGGGACCTGCCCGAGGATGCAGAGGCAGCCTGGGCGCCCAGCACGGCAGGGAGGGGTCCCTAAGGCCTCATCCTCCGCACAGGCTGCAGAGCCCCCCCTTTCACACAGTCCAGGGCGGAGGGGTCACTCTGAGCCCAATAGCCACTTCCTGCCCCGGGACCTCGTGTGCATTAGGGAGCTAGACCTTGGGGGCTGGGTTAGTGCTAGCTATGGGCCCCTTTGGACCCCCCCCCACAGCACACAGAGCACCCTGGGGCTCCAGAGGGGTCTGGCTTGCAGAAGTTGGAGCCAAGTCTTGCTTTGCCAAGTGGCCCAAAGCTGCAGCCTCCCCACCCCCAAACTCCTGGAGCTGGAGCAAACCCAGCCTGCCTGCGGCACTTACCCCAGAGCAGCAGCAGCAGGAGCCCGAGGCAGAGCCTGCCAGAGCCGGTCTGTCTGCAAAGTGCCATCCTGCAAAGCCTGCCTGCTAATGGCCAGGACAGCTATTTCAACGGAAATAACAGGAAGCAACTCCTTTCCTCTGACAGGGCTGGTAGTGACTACAGGAGACGTGTGAAAAATGAGATTACTCAGTGCTGCCTTAAACCAGACCTCCCCGTGGGACGCCCGTCAGAACAGTCCGCCTGCCGGACCCGGCTCTGCTAGGTGCGTGCTCCGCCAGCTGGGCATGGCTCCTCGGGGGCACCGAGCCTTCGCCAGCCCCGGACAGCTCCCCGCGTCACCCCTCGCAGCTGGGGCCGGTGGGAGAGGCTCTGCTCCCTCCACCGCCCAGCAGCGTTTACGAGGCCCGCTGTTTGTTTACTTGTATATTTCCCTTTAATCCCGTCTGGGCTGGGTTGTGAAATCCATTGGCTCCAAGGAGCGAACACAGAACGTGCACTAGCCCAGGACGGGCACTGCCATTAGCGAGCTGTGGGGCCGCGGGCACGGCCTGGCTAATGTGCCCAGCCCTTCCAAACACCACCTGCCCACGCCCCATCAGCCTGGGGAAGAGCCAGTCCCCCCACCGCCCTGCGGAAAGGGGCGAGATGGGGCAGCACTAGGACACCTGCCCGGGGTGCCAGGAGGCCTCACAGCACCACCGGGGCCTCCAAGGGAAGTTACCAAAATGGGGGTGGGGTGCTAACAGCTGCTTAGTGAAGACAAATGTGCTGTGTCGGTGCCCCTCAATCCCGACCTGCAGCCCCCCCTGCTATCCCAGCCCTGGGCTCCCCACAGCTCTGCCA
>NW_020664544.1:937992-940273 GCF_002925995.2 Terrapene triunguis
CAGCCCTGGGCTCCCCACAGCTCTGCCAGTGCCCCTCACTCCCAACCTG
Organism: Terrapene triunguis; assembly: GCF_002925995.2. Classification (NCBI taxonomy): domain Eukaryota; kingdom Metazoa; phylum Chordata; order Testudines; family Emydidae; genus Terrapene; species Terrapene triunguis. The sequence goes on from NW_020664544.1 coordinate 938,042, forward strand.
AAGCCCCCCTGCTAGCCCAGCCCTGGGCACCCCCAAGCAGAAGTGAACACTTCAGAATGACACCCCACGGTGCGGTAGGTCTGTGATGCATTCCTGCAGGGATCAGGCTGAGACCAGCCAAACTCATGTCACTTGTGGCCTAAGACAGCATTTGATTCCAACGTTTCCCCTTTAAAAGTCAGTCTCTGGAACTCCCATACTGTGTGTAAATCACAGGGCAAAAGGCTCGCGGTTAGGAAGATCCTATCACTCTGTGCATTAGGCTTTCATTGGAAATGTCCTTGAGTCACTGGCCAATTAGTGCTGGGCTGCACCATCGGAGCTCGTTCCAGGAAGCTCCCAGCCGTTCACTGGAAAGCAGCCACATCTGGAACGGATAACGCCCCAGCGCATGAAGCTGCCCGGGGTGGATTCGGGGTTAGAGCCCCTGGATCCTGTTCTTTGTTGTCTGGAGCCGAGGCTGGAGTTCGGCGGATCGCTTCCCTGCCAAGGAAACACCCACTGATGTCAGCTGTAGTGCTGGAGTTTAGACAGGGCCATGCTGTCACTTGCTCATGTGATTCTCCTCCGGAGCTCACGCTCTCTCCCCCACATTCTGCCAGCCAAAGCCTGTTCTCCTGGCTCCTGCCCCGGGGGATTCGAGTCCGGGCAGGGCACGCAGACGGCTGTAGCAGGGCCTGGAGGCTGCTGAGGAGACGCCAGCTTGTGGGAGTGGGGCAGAGCCTGCGATCGCTGCTCCACTGAACTTGGGACCTGCTCCAGGTGTGTCCACACTGGCTGAGTGCTCTGGACAGGCCAAGGCTGCAGGGGTCTGGGTTCAGCTCCTCTAATTACCCCTGGGCCTGGAAAGCAACCACCATTCCCACTGTCCCCCCGCCGGGCCCTGAGTACTTCCCCTCCCCAGCCCAGCCACCCCCTGGGCCGGGCAGCATTGCTTGCCCCTGTTACAGCGAGGGGAGGGGCTCAGGGAGTCCAGGGCAGAGCTGGGAACAGAACTCCCAGCCCCCCTACTCTAACCACTAGTCCCCATTCCCCTCCCAGAGCTGGGATAGAACCCAGGAGTCCTGGCTCCCAGCCCCCCCCCCCACTCTAACCACTAGACCCCCCCCCCCCCTCCCAGTCCTGGGACACAACCCAGGAGTCCTGGCTCCCAGCCCCACCCCACTCTAACCACTAGACCCCACTCCCCTCCCCGATCCAGGGATAGAACCCACGAGTCCTGGCTCCCAGCACCCCCGCAAACACTAGACCCCACTCCCCTCCCCGATCCAGGGATAGAACCCAGGAGTCCTGGCTCCCAGCCCCACCACACTCTAACCACTAGACCCCACTCCCCTCCCCGCTCCAGGGATCGAACCCCGGAGTCCTGCCCCCCCGCACCCCCCCCCCCCCCCAAACACTAGACACTCTCTCTCCCTTTCCAGTTGATGCCCAGCACCGTGCGAGAAGAAGCCCTTTGTCTGCTGAGCACAGATGGTGCCGCAGGGAGGGGCCGGTCTGGCTTTGGCTCAGCCTCCCTGGCCTTGCGGAGCGTGAGAGCAACCACGAGAGGGGTCAGGCAGGCAGGCACGGCGGCCATGGCTAGGATGGGCCCCAGAGGTGGCTGGCTGGGCTGGGAGCTGGCAGGCACGGTGCAGTTGGTGAAATACTCCATGTGGATCTGCAGGAAGAAGGAGTCTAGAGCAGGGCTGGGCCAGGGGCAGGACAGAGCCTCGGCCATCAGCACGGTGCAGTTGGAGAGGTCGCTGTAGATCCTGGGGAGGGAGAAGAGGGGATGTGAGGCTGAGCCTGGCCGGGCTCAGCAGCAGCCAGCAAGGTGGCCCAAACAAGCCCCAAGCCGGGCACTGACTGTGCATCCGGTCACGGCAGTGACAGGGGCACCGTTCACCCACAGGGTCCTCGTGCACCGCAAACCGCATGCACTGAGCACCCTGCAATGCAGCCACTGCTGGGAGCTGAGCAGCCACCAGCCCGCAGCCTGTGCCGCACACAGCTGATGGTGTGCCGCACCCCCTCCCCCGCACGCGGGATGCTGCATGCAGCTGATGGTGCGCCGCCCACCCCCCGCACGCGGGACGCCGATGGTGCGCACACCACCCCGCACGTGGGACGCCACAGGCAGCCTATGGTGCGCTGCACACCTCCCCGCACGTGGGACGCCGATGGTGCGCCGCACACACCCCCACACGTGGGACGCCACAGGCAGCCGATGGTGCGCCGCACACCCCCCCG
>NW_020664544.1:940283-948174 GCF_002925995.2 Terrapene triunguis
CCCCGCACGTGGGACGCCACAGGCAGCCGATGGTGCGCCGCACACCTCCCTGCACGTGGGATGCCGATGGTGCGCTGCACACCCCCTGCATGCGGGAGGCCACACGCGCCAGAGGCACTGCACCATGCGCCCTGCTCTCAGCATGCTGACAGCTGCGCGCAGGGAAACAGGACACACGGCAGCGCTGACTCGTTTGAAAATCCCCTTCCCCCACGGGATCGTTACTGAGCTGGGGTGCTCGGGGTCCCGGAGCCCGTCTAAGAGCAAACCCCAGTGAGCCGATGCTCTCCCCCGGCGCCTGCCCGTGCCCCGGCACTGCATGCACTCGGCTCCCAGCCCCAGAGCGCCTCAGAAGCATGGATCTGTCGGGGGTGGACGGGCATCCAGACCTGCCGATCTGCTCCCACTGACACCAGCTCCACTCTGGCGTGGCCATGACTGTGGCGTGGAAGGTGGTCCAGCAGTACAGGGTGATCCACTCCAGATAGGTGTCCCTGCAGTGGGCCGACCCACCCTCCTCGGCAAAGGGGCCTAGGGAGAGAGATCTGCCCGTTAGTCACCCCGGAGGAGCCGTGACAGAGCTCTGGGCGGGGCGGAGGCCCCAGCACTGCAATGCCGGCCTAGCCTGCTCTACCCCAGCTCCTGGCAAGGCACATAGGCTGGGGGAATGAAGGACCCCAACCCGCAGCTCCGTCCACTAGCTCTGCCCCCTGCAGTGCAGCTCCCGTCCCCTCCCACAGCCCAGCGGAGTCCAGAGCGTGCCCCTCGCCTCGGCCCGGCAGCATCAGAACCAGCCCCTGGCTCCCCGGAGAGGCTGTTTTGAGAGCCCCAGCTAAGACACGAGATCCCAGAGGCCTGGCCAGACACTCAGCTCCCACAGTCCGGGCTGGGCTGGGCTGGGCTGGGTGGACCCAGGAAAGTGCCTTTGTCCCTTGCCTCCTAGCAGGGCCGGGGCCCGGAGAACAAGTCTCAGTGTTAGCTGGCTGCTGGCACGGGGCTGTGACAGCAGCTCGTGGGTCGGGGGCCTGCCCCCAGGCTGAGCCAGAGCCCGTTAGCTCCAGGCACCATCGGCTGCTCTCTAGCGGCAGCGGGTGTCTCTGTGGTGCATGGTGCCCCCGTGCAGAGCCCCCCAGTCCTGTTGGGGGGACCGACACCTGGGCATGATGGGTCCAGGGGGGCGTCACTCACCTTCCTCCTCCAAATACAGGTAATGACCTGCAAGAGCAAAGGGGAAGGATCAGAGCAGGGAGGGGGCGAGCCAGCGGGGCCTGGCCGGGGTGAATCTGTCCAGCCCCCGTCTCAGCTGTGTGGGCACCATCAGCAGCGCTGGGCACCGTCTCCCTCCACCCCAGCCCAGGCTGCTCTACCCGCTAGCCAAGACCTTGGGGAATCCTCCAGGAAGGCACCCCAGGAGCAGGGGGTCCCCACGGAGCTGGGTGCCCTCAGCACTGGGTGGGAGCTCTGGGGAAACAGGTTACTGCTGGGGGGAGACCCCCAGGTGCCTGCACTTCAGCACCCCTGACAGCGCCCACCTCAGGGGCAGGAGGGGGGGCACCGGGAGGGTGTGAGGGGGGAGGTGCTATTTGTGGCACAGGGTGAAGGAGGGGAGCTCAGGATCAGGCCCCCAGAATTGTTCCCGGGGTCCCGCCTTGGGAGGCGAATACAGGGGACTCTTACTTTCATCCTCGAGGTCTCCGTAGGTCAGCTCCCCGCGCCCTGCAGCAGGAGACGAGAGCGGTCACAGCAGAGCTGGGCTTGGGCCCCCACAGGCCATGCCACACCCAGCCCTGTCGCTTGCCCAAGTGGAGGGGAGGCCCCGGCTTTGGAGGGAGATGCCGAAGGGGACGGGCTGGGGCTTCCCCCTGGGCCCTGGGGAGACCCCCCCCCCGTGGGGAGCAGGGCCCATGCGCTCAGGCGATGCACCTCCCTCGGCTGTAGCCGGGCTGTCTGCGGGGGCCAGGCTCCAACATCGGGGGCGCTGGCACCGATGGGCTGGTTCCTGAGCAGACAGATTGATTTTCCGGGCCGAGGAAGGTATGCAGCAAATATCACCTCGAACTCGGCTCCGAGGCCGGGCGGTGGGGCGGAGCCGGGGCATGGGTCTAGCAGGGCGGAGATGGAGGCAGAGGATGGAAATGCCCAGGGACTGACCGCGCCGCAGGAGGAGCTGGCGTGTCCCTCCCTGGCACATGCCCACTCATACCCCTGGGGGCCATTCCCATCCACCCCCAAGGACTTTGGATGCACTGAGCCCAGCCCCAGCCCACCAGGACCCCCAGCACAGCCCCAGTGGCTCTCGGTGCCTTGGCCCGGGACGGGCTTACTCAGCACTGCAAGAGAGGCCCTGGCTGGGAGCATGAAATGCTGATCATCCCCTGGGGCCTCCGACTGGCCGCAAATCACCTCAGAGCTGCTTGGCACCTGCTCTGCTCAGGGCTCCTGGGGTGGGGAGGGGTCCCCAACGGGACAGCCCGGCAGAAAGGAACCCAAACCCACGGGAGACGCGAGAGCCAGGAGCGCCCTGCTGGGGGCGGGGGGGGGGAAGATGGGCTGTACCCCCTCCCAAACGGTAACAAGCCCTCAGGACAGGCGTCAGCCCGACGCAGCCGACCCCCCGCCCAGCCCTTCGGGGCCCTAGGGACGGGACACAAGGAGAGCGCTCGTGCCCCCCGCTCGGACCTCTCAGCTGGGTGCTGAGGGCGTCTGAGGAGCCAGGCGGGGGCTGCGTGTGCGGGAGGCAGCGATGGGCCGAGGGACGCGCCCTTACGTTGCCTCGTCTGACTCCATGGTCTGTGCACACGGCCGGGTGCTGCATGAACCCCTGGGCCTGCGCCAGGGACCCCACTGGGCACCCGTGCCCCCGGAGCAGCAGGGAGGGCTGGCGACCAGCCAGGGTGCTGGGATGGGGACCGGCTCCCCGAGGAGCTGGGCTCTTCATGCTGGCAATGCCAGGCAGCTGGACCGTCCCCAGGGGGTGCCAGCCTAGGGGACACAGCTCCCTTCAGTCCATCCCCGCCAGCAGGGCCGAGCAGTAGCAGGTGGGTCACAAAGCGGCAGCACCTGCCCTGGGCGAGGGAGACGAGACAAATGCAGCAGCTGGAGCCGGGGCGGTTTGCCAGGTCGGCCTCTCTCTGCCCGGGCAGCATGTCAGGCCTGGAGCCAGGCTCGGCATCCAACCCGCTGGGGATCAGACCGCAGGGGCCCAGCGGGAGCTGCCAGGCCTGGGATCTTCGGGAAATCTGGCCCCACACGCAGGACCCTTACCCCACTGCAGGAGCGGGATTAGCAGCCAGCAGCAGAGGCACCGGGGCTGGCCAGGCATTCTCCCCACCTGTGGGGCCAGGGCGCAGAGTTCCCCAGGAGAGGACCAGCAGGGCCCTTCCCCAGATATCCCCCAGCCACTTATCGCCCCATCTAGCGCCTGGGCGATTGGCGGCCGCCCGCCAATGGGAGGGAAGGGGGCAGGGAAAACATCCGCTCTCCCAGGGGCTGGATCTTCCAGCCTCCAAAGTCATCAGATAAGAGGTCAAGTGAGATCTCCAGGCTGCGGGTAACTGTACAGGGAGGGAGGGAGCCGGTTCCCCTGCTTGGGATGGGGCAGGGGGCTGGGGGGTTGGTAAGGGAGCGCTCCAGGCTCCGGGACTGGGGGACAGGCTGATGGCTGACTGGTGCCAGGCATTTCTGCTCACCCGCTCCAAGGTCTTCCTAGCTTTGCCTCTTCTTTGCTGGATGCATTTTGTTAGGAAAACAGCCCCAGCCCCTGGAGAGGTGGGGCACTGGCTGAGGGCAGCAGAGCAGCCCCACAGAGCAAAGACAACTGGGGGGTGAGAAACCCACCCACGGAAAATCTCCCGGTACCAAATCTGTCTCCCACGGGAATAGGGTGACCAGATGTCTCGATTTTGGGGTCTTTTTCTTAGATAGGCTCCTATTACCCCCCACCCCCATCCCGATTTTTCACACTTGCTGTCTGGTCACCCTACGCGGGAAGACACAGAGCTGGGCTGGCCCTACTGGGATTTCAGCTGGTCGTTACACAATGTTTTGGGACCGGGTTCTTGCACCTGGGGCGGGGATGGGGAGTTGTCTAGCCCCATTTGCACTCTCTTTAGTCGAGGGCCCTGCCCCTGGAATGCCCTCGGAGAGCCGCAGTGTGATGTGTTCTGGCAGTGCCCCCAACATGCCCCTTACATCAGGGCTGTGAGCAGGGGCGTGCAGAGCCCAGGTGCTGCGAGTGGGGGAGCCATTTCTCCCCACTTTAATGCCCCAGGACTCTGCCAGAGCAGCATAGGAGGGCCGGAGGGTAGGTGAGACTAGGGCTCCAGGTAGTTCAAACTGATGCTTGGACCCCTCTGCCCCCCACCCTCAGCTACACACGTTATAGAGGGGTGCTTAATACTGCGGTGATGTGCGGCACCAGAACCTAACTGGGCTGGGCCAGGATTCTCTCCAGCTCCTGGGAACGGGCATCACGATAAGTCAGGGATCGGGCGGGAGGGGAGTTCGCTCTCCGTTAGCTGCAGCCCACAATGCCTTACAGCTATGCCCTGAAACTGCTGACCGGGCAGCTGCATGCGCCACCGAGCAGGGAGAGAGGCCAGCTCAGAGGCAGGATTCCATCCATGTCAGCAGCTGGGAGCGCCTCCCCTTCCCTGTGGGAGAAATCCCGGAGCTGGGAGCGCCTCCCCTTCCCTGTGGGAGAAATCCCGGAGCTGGGAGCGCCTCCCCTTCCCTGTGGGAGAAATCCCGGGGCTGGGAGCGCCTCCCCTTCCCTGTGGGAGAAATCCCGGGGCTGGGAGCGCCTCCCCTTCCCTGTGGGAGAAATCCCGGGGCTGGGAGCGCCTCCCCTTCCCTGTGGGAGAAATCCCGGAGCTGGGAGCGCCTCCCCTTCCCTGTGGGAGAAATCCCGGGCAGTGCAAACAAAAGCGACCAGCTCCAGCAGGTAAAGCTGAGACCATCAGCAGGGCCCTGATTCACTCCAGAGAGGAAGGAAAAGTCCAAACAAAACATACAAAGAAGGGTGATGACAAACCAGTACAGGGATAAGAGCGGGAGAGCAAGGAAACAAACCCAGGGGGCCAGACCCTTGGCTGGAGTGAAGTGGCTCAGGGCCACCCACATCACCAGAGGAACACGGCCACTCACGGCAGATGAGAATCCAGCCTTCACATGTGGTCTAGGAGAAGGGAGTGGTCTCACTCATAGAATATCAGGGTTGGAAGGGACCTCAGGAGGTATCTAGTCCAACTTCCTGCTCAGAGCAGGACCAATCCCCAACTAAATCCACAAATGGCCCCCTCAAGGATTGAGCTCACAACCCTGAGTTTAGCAGGCCAATGCTCAAACCACTGAGCTATCCCTCCCCCCGGGTCCATCTAGCCCAGTGTCCTGTCTGCCGACAGTGGCCAATGCCAGGTGCCCCAGAGGGAATGAACAGAACAGGGAATCATCAAGTGACCCATCCCCTGTTGCCCATTCCCAGCTTCTGGCAAACAGAGGCTAGGGCCACCATCTCTGCCCAGCCTGGCTAATAGCCATTGATGGACCTATCCTCCAGGAACTTCTCTAGCTCTTATCCGCATCCTGAGCCAGGCTCTTATCCGAGCCAGTTTGCTGTGATTGGAATCTCAGCCCGGCATAATTGTGACCTTCAGCCGAGCCCAGCAGCAGGGCAGGAGCGGCTCCACGAGATCAGAGGCTTTCCCAGGGAGGCAGGGACCGTGTTCCCTGCTCGGAGCCGCACGCACACACAGCGCTTCCTGCGCTGGCGCCACTTGCGGGGCTGAAGAGGAACCGTGGGGCCGTTCTTGCAAAGGTTGGTTAAGCCAAGCCCCAGCCCAGCCTCCCACTCAGCTCATGAGAAAAGCCATAGCCAGCCGGTGCAGCCAGCCTGTCCCAGCCCCACAGCCGTTCATTGCTCCCGCCGCTCTGAGCCGCCGCCCCACACTGGACAGGGATCACATAGCCCCATTCTTATCTTTGAGGTTCTAACCAGCCGTGCCCCAAGCCCCCGAGGCCCCGCAAACACAATGATCTCTCCATTCCCCCCCACTCGCCCACTCTCTGATCGCTTGCACCAAGAACCTGTCCACACTTGGGAATTTACTAACGGAGCTATTCTGGAATAAGGGTGTCCACACGAGTGCTCAGTCCAGAATAGCTGTTGTGGTACATTTCCAAGCACAACCAACCCCTGAGATACGGGGGGGGGGGGACATTGGGACTCCCTGCCCTGCACAGGAGGGTTTGTCTCAGCCCAGGGTAGCACAAAGAGCTCCTCTCACACCATGGAATTCCCCCAAAGGCTCCACATGCAGGTTGGATCCTGTCCAGAGGCCCCTGGCACCACCACCAAAGCCAGGGCCACCCTTGCAGGCCGCTGCAGCGCCGATGATTTTGGAATACAGGGGTGGCCTCTGGCTGGGAGTCACAATCCCTTTGTTTCCCTTTCAGCAGCTGTGTTTAGCTGCTTGCTCGGGCAGTGCCTGCTGTTTAATCTTGAGTCCGTTCTCATTTAGATCCCTGCTGCTGGCAGAATACGGAGCTAGGATCTGGTTTAGATGCAGAGCTCTCTCACAGGAGGAACAGATGTGCAGATGGGATGACAAGTCACTAGGCACCAGCCAGGCTGGGGGCCTCAGGAACAGCTAGAGCCTGTAGGATTGTTTGGTTTATGGGAGGGACGTGTGTGTGGCTCCAAGCCCCTGCCCCTGCATGCGGCAGGTCTGCAATCTTACTCCTGTCCCCACTGAAGTCAAAGGCAGAAGCTCCCATTGACTTCGGAGCAGACTGGGGAGCTGCGAGGGCAGCACGGCACGGCGCCACGGCAGCATTCATAGTGCTGTGCCTCGTTCTCGCTCTCCGAGGCAGCGGGAACGTGCTACGGGGCACAAACATTCCCCCTGCTCAGCCATATCAAACTGGTCATAAGAAAAACAGGGCTTTGAAGCCAATCAAGATAAAGCAAAATATAAACAACAGGAGATTTTTGTTGGAGATACCGTAGCACAAATAATTCCTGTTTCCCTGGGAGAGCTGATGCTAATCAGCATTTGTTCTGCTGCTAACGCAGCCCCAACCCACCGGGCTGGAAACCCAACCCCAAAGCAAACTGAGTGTAGTGTTTCTGCAAGGAAAGGCAGGGGATTATTACTCTGAGTGGGGGCCAGGTTCCTCCAGGATGAAATCGTCCTGTCTGCTTGCTCAGCGCTGGCTGCTCAGGTTTCCCAGTAGCACTCTCTCAATGGCAGATTGCAAAACTTGAGACAGTTCCTGACTTCCCCCTGCGGGATCCAGGTAAGAAGGGCAGTTCTCACTACCCAGCAACTGAATGGCTGACACCCTGCCCTAGTGCCCGGTTCTCTCACCTCCTAATTCAGGGGGAAATTCACCCCTGAGCGGTGCCAGCACAAGGCCTTGGTACCCCCCCACCCCTCATCCCTTAAATCCTGCTGCAGCCCTATGGGTTAGGTTTGGGGAAAGCTTAGCATGTGTCAGGTGCATGGCGAGTGCTGAGCATGGGCCACAGGGGTCTTGAAATACACAGAACAGTGCAGCCCAGGCCAGGAGTGATACTCAGTACAATATCCAGCTCCTGCCGGGCAGAGGCTGACGTTAACAAGGAGCAGAATGAGGAGTCTGGAGAGGAGGCGTCGGCCTTCAGCTGCATTTAGGGCGACCAGACAGCAAATGTGAAAAATCGGGATGGGGGTGAGGGGTAATAGGAGCCTATATAAGAAAAATACCCCAAAATCGGGACTGTCCCTATAAAATCGGGACATCTGGTCACCCTAGCTGCATTCCCAATAGCTGAGCTGTGACTCTGGCCTGACATGTGAAGGGTGGCGGTGGGGGTGAGCGGATTTGATGTGCGATTCCTTTTCCTGGCATA
>NW_020664544.1:973174-974887 GCF_002925995.2 Terrapene triunguis
GCCGCTAGCAGCAGCTTGGTAGCCACTGGGGAACAGCTGCCTGTGAGAGTCAGCCCCCTCAAGGCCCGGTTGGAAGGTGGTTGGCTTCTAACCAGCTTCTCATGCACTTGTTCTAATCCATCCTGCCGAGCTGTTTGTCTTCCGTGGGGTTTCGCCTGACGTTAGGGTTTGCCCTAAGGAGCGTCTCTCCCAGACGCCTGGCTCTGTTCTGTCCACGCCTCTGTGACCAGTAGCTGGTGGTTATTGGTGCCCGAAGCTGGCAGCCCAGCTGCCGATGGAATCTCACCTCTCCAGTTGCTGAGCTGACTGGGAGCCTTGCGCGTCCAGGCACAGACGCTGTTGGACCTTCCTCAGGTAGGCGCCCCAGTCCCACATCTGTGTTTCTCTTTCAGGCTGTGGGCTGCGCACTGCAGGAAGATCCAGCTGAAGAAAGGTACCGTGCGTCGCTGGCCGTGATCTGGGGCTGGGTTTGAGAAGCATCAGGGCGCTGTGTAGTGCTGAGAGTCTCTCCAGCCGGCCAGCTCGAGCTGGGAGCGACAGGCCAGCAGCCACAGGAGCCGGTGCTATTGTTGGCTCCCCGGCTGCGCCTTGTCTGGCTGATGTGGGAAGCCTGTGAAGTTCCCATCCGCTTGTGGTGGGACTTTTCCATCCGCCTCGTCCTGGCGGGAGCGTTCGGGGCACCCTCTCGTTTCCAGGCGGAGGCAAGTGCCGGGGGATGATGGGGGGCTGATCAGGAGCGAAGTAAACCGATCATGTGCTTGTGATCCCAGTGCAGCATCTGTAAGGCGTTCATGCTTACCGGCTGCCTGCCCTCTGCTGGCAGAACTGGAAATGGCCTGCTCTGATGCTCCAGAGCCTGGTGCGCAGTAACTCCGCGTCTATGGGTGTTTGCGGGGCATGGGTTGTAACCATGGCATTTCCCCTCTTCTTCTTGTAGATAATTCACCTACCCAGGTGTACAACTACCAGCCCTGCGACCACCCCGACCACCCCTGCGACAGCTCCTGCCCCTGCATCATGACTCAGAATTTCTGTGAAAAGTTCTGCCAGTGCAATCCTGACTGTAAGGACCCAGCTGGGCACAAAGCCAGGCACCCTGCTACCTGCACAGAGGCGCTAGCGGGACGTTACCGCGGCTCCCTCGCGTTCCCGCCTCCAGGCAGCTTACGCAGGGTGGCTGGAATCTAAGTGCACGAGGCCTGGCTAGCAGTCTGCCCAAGTCAGGGGAAGTGGTGTGTTCTGTGGTAAATCGTGGGCTGTCAGCGGGGAATGACACTTCCATAGTGAAACTCACATCTGCACCTTCGTGTGCAGTGCCCCACAGGCCCCCTGCGGTGCTACTAGCAGCTCGACGTGCTGAGTGCGTCTCCGGCACTCAACGGTGCTACAGTTCTGTTCCCAGAGCGCTGTTTATATCCTCTTCCCCCGCCTGGGGCCAGTCCTCCGCCTTTGGAATCTCTCTGTGGGATCGAGGGAAGAGAAATGTCCCTGGCTTTCATGCCGTGCCACAGGGGTCCCGCCACATACTGCAGTGCTCATGCGCCCCTTTGTTTGCAGAACTTCGGGTGCCCTAAACACTTCCCAGTGTAGCTTTGCTCTCTTGCACTGCCGGCGAGCTGCGGGGGGCGCTGTCGGGTGGCGAGAGGGGAGCAGGGAGCTGCGGGGGGCGCTGTCGGGTGGCGAGAGGGGAGCAGGGAACTGCCGGCGAGCTGC
>NW_020664544.1:974987-985928 GCF_002925995.2 Terrapene triunguis
CGGGTGGCGAGAGGGGAGCAGGGAACTGCCGGCAAGCTGCGGGGGGGCGCTGTCGGGTGGCGAGAGGGGAGCAGGGAGCCGCGGGGGGCGCTGTCGGGTGGCGAGAGGGGAGCAGGGAACCTGCCTGCTGCCAATGGTGCTCTCCGGGGGTTTGCATTATTCCCTTTGCAGTGCTGTCTCTACTTCCTTATGGCTGAGGAACCTGAAAACCATGTCCTGGGTTTACTGGTGCAGAGCCCCAGCCCCGCTTCCCTTTGTCCCCTCATCGGGTGGGCTGGCAGGGCAGCTCTGGGCAAAGGCAGGCTGACCTGTCTCTGCCTATGGGATACTTTCTCAGCGTGTTACCCCCCCCCCCGCCTCACCACGTGACTCTCGCTGGTTCTAAACGGTTTGTCAGCCCCCGGGCTAGCCACCTCTCTTGGATGGTCAGACACAACACATCCTGCATCTTGGCAGGGGGTCAGACTAGATGACCCTTGCAGTCTCTTCTAACCCTTTGGTTCTCTGACACCCCCAAACAATCTCCCCAGGATCACTTGATGATTCCCTGTTCTGTTCATTCCCTCTGGGGCACCTGGCGTTGGCCGCTGTCGGAAGACAGGATACTGGGCTAGATGGACCTTTGGTCTGACCCAGTCTGGCCATTATGTTCTTATGCCAGCCCCCACTTTGCCTTGCAGGTTAACACTTGATGTGCTCAGTCCCCCAAATCCTCCAAAACTCCCCCCTGTAGTATCCAACCCTGTCAGTAATTACCAGGTTCCCTAGTCCCAAGGGAGCAGTCTACGCACCAGCTTGTTTGATTCAGCTGAGGGTTCACATTTGACTTAATACCACAGCACTGAGGCGGATTTAAAATAAAATCCAAGGATCAGGTTATTAACAAAGAACAGAGTTTCAAAGACTCGTGAATAGTGAGTGTGAATATTGGAAACACGTGAGAGTATAACAGGTCTCTTGGAGTTTTAACTTGAACAGGCTGAATTCCTTGTCTGAAGTAAGTTCTCACCTCCCATAGTCAGGACCCAGCGCTCACCTTCCTGCTTCCTCAGTGATGGGGGGATGGTGCTGACTTGGCCCCCCAGTATTTGAAGTGCATCCTTTGGTTGTGCACCCTCAGAAAAAACTCTTTGCCCCACTGCTTGGTTTCCTGTGTGCTCCCTTCCTGTTGACTTGGGGTGCAAACGTAGCTCCGTGTGTTTGGCTTCGAATGGTTAATGTCCATCTGAACCAAGGCAGGTGAATCAGCATCCGATGCCTGGCAGCAAACTCTTTTGTCGGCGCTGCCTCCGGAGCACGTGTTCGGGACGGATTTTCAGCGCGCGCACAGCCCCTGCCATATCACCCGGCTGTACCTCCCGCAATGAGAATGAGGTTCAGTCTGATGTGAGTGGTCATTGGACACCTCCCACGCCCTTTGGAATAACTGCTGTGAAAGCAGCGGGTTAGTTGTAGTGAGTTTGTCAGGCCTGATAGGCAGTGCTGGGACGGGAGAGCGAACCCACTGCGGGGTTCTTCAGGCCACACCGCAGCGAGCAGCCTCTCCAGCTGGGGGGTGTCCCTGGGGTTTGAGGCCAGCAGGGCTCCTCTAGCCTGACCTGTGTAATCTGGGTGTGTCTCGCTGCAGGTCAGAACCGCTTCCCGGGCTGCCGCTGTAAGACGCAGTGCAACACCAAGCAGTGCCCGTGCTACCTGGCCGTGCGGGAGTGCGACCCTGACCTGTGCCTGACCTGCGGGGCGTCGGAGCACTGGGATTGCAAGGTGGTCTCCTGTAAGAACTGCAGCATCCAGCGGGGCCTCAAAAAGGTATTTGTTGTGCCCCTCCCCCAGTGTGCAGAGCAGCTGGGCTGGAGCAAATCCACCCCTGCTGCTCTGTCCCCCCTGGCCGCAGCCTCCCCGGAGATCAGGCCTGAGCTGAAGGGGGCGGGGGGTGGCTGGGCTGTTCCCTAGCTCCCGAAGGGTTTTCAGGTTCAAAGGCAGGGTTTGAACTAACAGTGACGCAAGAGGAGGCCCCGGGAACAGGAGCCGCCTGGGGAAGCACAGGAAGGAACAGAACTCAGGGGAAGGGGTGAGATCCTTAGAAAACAGGCCAGGGTTCAACAGGACTAGTGGAGCTGCAAGGAAAGTGGCTGTAAGGAGCCGGGGCCACTGCTCACAGTAACAGCTCGTCCGGGGCATTTGTCGTTTGGGATGGTAACTCCCTGAGGCTGGGACTGTGTCCCCCTGGGCGTGCAGCACCTGGTGTGATGGGTCGAAGCTCCTAGACGCAGCGGTAATACCAGCAATGCATAAAGGAGCACTAGGGGGCAGGGGAGCCGATTCCCGGGGGGCGCTGGGCTTGTCTGCATGTTGTCGGGGTGTTTTCCTTCCATTGCACACGCTGCTGGGCAGCAGCTCTGCAGACTCAGCCGAAGTCTCTTGCACTCTAGCATTTGCTGCTGGCTCCATCAGATGTCGCTGGCTGGGGGACATTCATCAAGGAATCGGTGCAGAAGAATGAATTCATCTCTGAATATTGTGGTGAGGTTAGTAAAGCCATCTCGGCCCGTCCCCATGGGTCCGGGGTGACGCAGACGTGCCTAGCTACCGTTCTTGGGGCCGCAACCCCACGGGTTTCACAGCACCGGTTAACAAGCAGTCCCTGCCCTCATGCTTGTGGGGCTCAGTTCATGTGCGTAGTTAGAGGAAACCATTAGAAGATTTTCTCAGCTTTCCCCACCCTCAAAGGTGCATAACAATGAGTGAGACCCATTAACCGCCCAGGGGCCTAGCGAAGGCTAAGGGGAAAGGCTGGGATGGAGCAGGGCTGGGTCCTGGCCCAGACTCACTGGGTGATCTTGGGTGAAGATTGTGAAAATGGCCTTGGTTTGGGGAAACGAGTTTTCAGGAGTCCAGCCTGAGCCGGTCTGTGGAGGGGACCGAGCGACCGCCCATTGAAACAGCTGGGAGCTGTGGGTGCTCGGTATCCTCTGCAGCACAGGCCCAAGGGCTGGGAACAGGAAAGCTGCCCCTGTCTCGGTGGGTGAAAGCACTCGGCCCCTCGGAAGATGCATGTCGTTTGGGTGCCCGGCATGGCAGGAGTGTAGCGTGTGAGCCAGGCCTCGTTCGACGTGGTCGGCCATCTGCAGAGGGAGGCTACGATACACGTGCTGGCCGGCGGAGCACAGGGAGGCTCTCCCTGAGCCGGCCGCCCAGCAGCCTCTGCCCCAATGCAGAGGGACTGTTCCCTGGCCCTGGCGAGCCCCGTCCCCCGGGACACAGTGTAACACCTGCCCGTTTCCCAGCTTATTTCTCAGGACGAGGCCGACCGGCGTGGGAAGGTCTATGACAAGTACATGTCCAGCTTCCTCTTCAACCTCAACAACGGTAACTTCCCAGCCGGGGACCCGGGTTCCTTAGCGTCACTCAGGGCAGTGCCTGGCTGTGGGGGGGGGAGGAGCTGACAGCAGCCGCGCCCGGAGGAGTTTCCCAGGCTCGACACTGGCTTGGCCCAGGCACTGTGCTTTCGGGATCACCTGGGGTGTCTCCCCATTGCCACAGCTGCTGGATGCCTGCCTCTGCAGTCCTGGGCCAGGCTGCTCTGTGACGCCACCGCCTGAGCTCCCTGTAACCGCCTGGCACTTGGCAGCACCGGGGGCTCAGTGGCTGCCCCGTGGTTTTGAGGACAGAATCAAACTCTAGAAAGGCAAAGCTGTGAGCCCCGAGCAGGGCTGGAGAGCAGCCAGGCCAGAGGGATTCGCTTCCTGAGCTCTCGGCTTGGCTCCGGGCTGTGGAAACAGGCAGCGAATGCACTCAACCCCTGGCGGTGCTGGGATCCGTGTAGGAGCAGCCAAGGGACGTGACTCCACGACAGGTTTTGGGTGAGCTGGGGGATCTGGCCCCCGTTGGCTTTTCCTGAGGAATAAATTCCTTACGGCAAAGACCCTCCAGAGCCCAGGAGGATTTTGTGTGCCCAGCTCTGAAGAGCAGCTGAGTTCAGAGGCCATTGTGCTGCTCTGGCTCTGGGGCAGAGCTTCCCGACTCGCTGAGTGGAGCCGAGCCCGGGGGGGGGGGGGGGGGGGGGGGGGAGGCGCGGCCCCGGGGGGGGGGGGGGGGGGGGGAGGGGGGAGACGCCGAGCCGAGCCCCGGAGCTAGTGGGATCTTGGTCTGCCGGGAATCTCAGGGTTCTGTGGTTTCCTTTCCTAATAGATTTCGTTGTTGATGCCACCCGCAAAGGAAACAAAATCCGCTTTGCCAACCACTCTGTGAACCCCAACTGCTATGCCAAAGGTGAGAGCTCTGCCCAGCCGCAGCCAGACAGGGAATCCGGGAAGTGCCCACGGAGCCCTGGGTGACGCGGGGTCTCCTGAGCCTCTTGGAAGCATCCTCGGGGTCTGTGAGCTCTGGGGGGGCTGAACCCCAAAGGAAAGGCCGAGTGTTGGGTTTCCAGGCACTCCCCTGCAGTTGGGTCCTCTCTGCTCTGCCAGGCCCTCCTGCTGCTCAGTGGGAGCGGAGCGCCCGGGGCAGAGCCTGCTGGCCAGCCAGACCCCTGGGGGAAGCCGGGCTGGGAGCCGAGCCCTGACCCCTTTCTCTGCCGCAGTGGTGATGGTGAACGGAGACCACCGGATAGGAATCTTTGCCAAGAGGGCCATCCAGGCTGGGGAGGAGCTCTTCTTTGATTACAGGTGAGCCGGGGCCTGGCTACTCGGGTGTGTGGTGGGAAGATCTCTAGAGCAGTGGTCTCCAACCTTTTTACACCCAAGATCACTTGTTTGAGTTTAAGGGCAACCCAGGGTCTACCCTGCCCCTTCCCCAAAGCCCGGCCCCACTCACTCCATTTCCCCTCCCCCGTCACTCGCTCTCCCCCACCCTCACTCACTTTCACCTGGCTGGGGCAGGGGGTTGGGGCTCAGGGGGGGGTGCGGGCTCCGGGCTGGGGTTGAGGGGTTTGCAGTGTGGGAGGGGGATCTGAGCTCAGCCTGGGGCAGGGGGTTGGGGTACAGGAGAAGGTGAGGGGTGCAAGCTCTGGGAGGGAATTTGGGTGCAGGGAGGGTATGGGGTTCTGGCTCTGGGGCTTGGGGTGCAGTGCTTGCAGGCAGGAGCAGTGCGCGGAGGGAGACCCCTGCCCCCGGGGTCGTGCTGGCCGCTTCCGGGAGTGGCGTGGGGCTGGGGCAGGCAGCCCCGCTGTGCTGCCGGAGATGGCGATCGACCGGTTGGTGACCACTGCTCTAGAGACGGGCTGGTGGTAAAGAGGCTGCTGGGGAAGCGACTACGTGCCAGTGTCCCTGTCTTGCAGGTACAGCCAGGCCGATGCCCTGAAGTACGTGGGCATAGAAAGGGAGACGGATGTCATCTAGCCCCCCGCGGGCACGGCCCCTGCTCCTGGCTGCCCCAATGCCGTGTTCATTCCATGCTCCATCATTGCCCCTGTTCCCGTTGCTGTGTGTCCCGAGTGCTCCGCTCCACCCAGGCGCCTGGGAGCAAAGCCCAGGGCAGGAGCAGGAGCCAGACGCTGCCTGGGGTAGCAGGACCCTGGCTCGGTTCCGGGGCAGGTGGGTGCTGGCGCTCCTGGGCTGGGACGGCTCCAGAGACTGAGGCCGTTGGACTGGAAGGAAGAGGCTTGGCCAAGCAATGCTCAGTCTGTTTGTAAACCTGCCCGAGCGACCAGCTGCATCTGGAGCCAAGGGCCCTTGGAGCGACCCCCCTGCATGCGGGGAGCGGGTGCTTGATGTTGTTCTGCTCATGCCGCAACCATTGGAGGGAGCTTTTATCCCTGGGGCATCTGTGGCTACCTCTCGATTTCCTTCCATGCTGAAGTGCTGGGGCCTAGGCTGCTAGCACATGGTCAGACCCCACGGAGGGTCAGTCCCGCCTCCCTGCAGCGTGGCTCTGGGGGCCCCGGGCGCTCCCGGCCGCCTGGCGAGAGGGGGGAGCCGCCCAGCACAGCGTGTGGAGGGGTCCCCGGGGCGAGGAGTTACGCTGGTGCCAGGAGGAGCCGAGTGTGTGTCTGTCGTGGGGTTGCCTTAGGAGCCAGAGGAAGGGGGCAGGAAACGCGAGGCCGGCTGGGGCGTGGGAGGCCCCAACTCCCACCGGCCAGGCTCTGCGGAACGCCAGGTGGATGACGTGTTTCTGCCTCTTGCGCTGGACGGGCTCTTGGAGCCTGGTGTGTCGCGCAGCCCCTGCTCTGCAGAACTGGGGCACCACAGGCCATGCGTGGCTCCAGCTCCCTGTGCCTGGGACTAGTGGGGGGCAGCCTGGGCCCTTCCCGTGTCAAGTCTTCAGCCCGTAACAGGTGGGCGGCACTGCGGAGACGGCACCTCGCGGCCATGGGTTCTTCTTGGCCCCTGGTGGTTTCTGTTCTGTCAGCCAGGTGAGTGGTGCTGCTGCTGGCGCGTCACTGACGCAGATGCTTTAACCCGCATCTCTGCAGGGCTGAGAACCTGGCACTGCCCCTGGGGCTGGGACTCGGGCTGCTCCACTCCCCATCCTGCCAGAGCCAGGCAGCGCTGGACACTGAACTACCGGGCACTGCTCCACGCTGACCAGCGAGTGGGGCTGGGGCCTCTCTGGGGCTGCAAAGTGGGGCTGGAAGTATGGGTCTCCCACGGGAGATCAGAGAGCTGCTGGCTCGCAGATAGCGCAGAGCTTTCTGCTTGCCCAGCGCTGGGCTGGGTGCTCCAGCGTGTCACAATGGAGCCGGCAGGTTCCCCTGGGCCGGGCTGCCCCAGCAGTACCCGTTAGGCACTTTACGAGCCCCGCTTGGCTCCCCGCTCCGGCCTGGAGCTTCTGCCATTGCACAGAACTCTTCTGGGGGTGGCATTTGGAGCAGCGAGCGCTTTGCCTGCTGTGAATACGTTGCTGGCGCTGCTGTGGCCGGTGACCGCCAGCAGCTCTGTTGCGCCAGGCCCCCTCCCAGCAGTGCAGACCGGAGGGGCAGGCTCCCCAGAGGTGGAGAGCAGGGCAGGGTCTGCTCTCAGCACCCCATGCAAAGAAATCAAGTGAGCACTTTAAACTAAGCCTCCCACCCAGCCAAGGGGCTGGGACCGGGCGGCTCTGGGTTTGAGGACACTGCTGCCAGCCCAAGGTACCATCCTTCAGTGGGGCATGTTCCCCCTCCCTCCCTCCGCAAGCCCAGCTAGTGCTGGGGGGGGGTCAGTTCAGACAGCAGGGTCGTGTCCCGGAACAGGAATGGAAGCAAGGGCTGGCTTGTGCGGGGGCTAGGGAAGCAGGAGGAGAGCCAGGCATCTGTTCCTGCCGCTGGCAGCCGAGCGGGGCCCAAGGCCCGTCCTGCCCGTGCTGCTTTCCCCCCAGGGCGGCCAGGCCCATCTCCCTCCCTGGGGCTGGCAGGGGTGTGCGCCTGGGCCCCCTTGTCTGACTGAGCGACCCACCCCTCTCCGGCCCCATACCGCCCACCCAGCTAGTGACTTGCCCCCTGCCCGTGGCTGTCTGCGCAGTGAGAGGCTTTGTGTCTGTGGTCTGCTGCCCGTGAATTATATGCACTTTAAAACTGATGTGGCTTGTAATCTTCGTCCTAATAAAGTGGTAGTGAATGTCCTCCCCAACCTGGCCGCCAGCGTCCGTTCTTACCCCAGCCTGAGTGGGAGCTCACCCCTGTGCCCCGCTGCACTGGGGCCTGGATGCACCAGAGCGCTTCACAGGAGCGGCAAGGGGCCAGTAGGATGCTGGCCCCATCCTTAGCTTGGCTCTGCCGAGAACTGCCCCTGCCCTGGAGGTGCCCTGCTGCACATGGGCACCTGGCTGCAGTATTGTTCTGTGCTGACCCGCAAGCTCGCCGCAGGCCTGACGGGGCTAACAGCAGCAGCCCTGGGGGGTAGGGGGGCACGGTGACTCCTGCAGCATCGCCCGGTGCTAGGGATGGGCACAGAACAGCAGGAGCTGCTGGTCTGAGTGGCTGGCCCTGGGGATCCCTGCTGCGCCCACGGGGGCAGGGGCAGTGCCGTACCTGGCGCTCCAGTGACCGGTAGTCACAGGGAGGGGGATGAGCGCTCGCCCTGCACAGCGTCGCTCTCCCGGGGGGGCCCCGCCGGGCCTTTCAACTGATCCAGACCCCGACCTAGTGAGTGGCCACTTGCAGCGAGCAGAGGCTGGGAGGGGGCAGCTCCTGCATGGGGCCCCCTGGACCTTGCGCTGAGCTTTCCTTGGTTCAAGGAAGCAGCTGCATGACCTACACCTGCCCCACTCTCCAGCCCCCCAGGCTGCTTCTGGGCCCGGCTCTGACCCCCCTCTCCCGTAGGCAGCAGCAGGCATGCTCCGGCACTACCACCCACAGGAGGACACTGCCCCCTGCTGGCAAAGGGGCCGTTTCACTGCCAGCACGCAGTGTCCCCAGGCAGGGAAACCCCCTTCTGCCGCTGCACAAACAAACCTGAGACTGGGGTATTGAACTCTGTCATTCTGCCTTTATTTGCACATCGTCATGTGTCAGTCAACAAAACAGCTGTAACAAATAAAACGCCCAGCAAAGCCAGGCCTTTGGGTCCCTCAATGCGTGTCTGTCCCGCTGCAGCGCGGGAATGGGAGTGGTCCCGGGGTCGGCTGGTCTCAGCAGGGCTCGCCCCTCTTGCAGAGATGTAGCACCCTATAGGCCGGGCCCCAGGACGCACTCACCCGGAGCAGCCGCCCTGGTTTCTTTTTGTTTTTTATACAAACTGAGAGAATAAAAAAACGTCGTGTGTATAATCACCCGGTCAGCAACAAAAATAGTAGAAAGACTCCAAAGGTCTTTACCTGATTGTAGGAGAGCAGCAAAGTGCGGGGGCGGGAGCGGGTGTGTGCACGAGCGAGTGTATTGCAGGTAGCGGCCGGGGCGCAGAACATGCCCTACGGGCCGTGTTCCAGGGCTCTATAGTGCATGGGTCACTTCATGGCTTTTGCTAAGCGAGCAAACAAGCGGGAAATCTAGCTGCTAGCGTTGCTAACTGGCCCCACGGAAGGCCCATGTCTCCTCCAAGGGGAAGCTGCAGTGTTTATAGGGGAGGTGGGTTGGCAGCCCCCAAACGTGCCCCACTCCCCAGGTTTGAGCTGAGAGGGCGTCTCCGGGCAGGCCCGTATCGCCCCAAGGGGCTGACATCCTGTCCATGGGGGCACAGGAGAGATTGCACCAGCTGGTTCCAGGAGGACCAGGGAGGGGGGTTGTTCTGCATGGCCCCTACCTTCCGCTCGGTGCGCAGGGCAAGGGGGTTGTTACTGCGCCAGCGCTCGGCTCAGCGTGATTCCAGGAGGAAGACGTGGGCCCTGCATGTGGGGCTCCCAGGCTAGATGGTGCTTGGCCGCAGGCAGCCCGTGGGGCGGCGCAGGCAGGGGAGGTGCAGCGGGCGGGGGAAGGAGCAGACGCCCCAGCCAGGAGCCAGGTTCTGGCAGTTCTGGGTTGCTTGGCCCCTTTGGTCCGGCAGCGCTTGGTCCCCTCCCGCCACCACGCAGGAGGTGCCAGCGTTTGAGGCATTAACCCCTTCCTTCCCCTGCAGCCAGTGGCTATTCGCCTTTCGCCTCCTCCAGGATCTGGGGCAGGTTCTGGTCCTTGTGTGGGACCAGGGGCTTGCTGGGGCCGTGGTAGTCCTGGACGGCTTTGGGCTCGTTGGTGTGGTACGAGCCCTTGTAGCGGTGGTGGTGGAGATACAGCAGCAGCAGCAGCCCGGCCAGGAGCAGCAGCAAGAAGGTCACAACTACTGGGAAGGAGGAAAACAGCCCTGAGTGCGTCTCCCTCCTGCAGCCGCGGCCTGAGCCCTCGGCCGGGTCCCCTCTCCTGCCGCAGCCTGACGGGGGCACCCGAGACAGGCCGGGCCTTGGAGCCCAGCTCCCCACTCGCGCGGCTGGGCCAGCAACCTCCCCCGGCTCAGCTATGGGCCCAGCCCAGTGCAGCCAGAACCGAGTTCTCCCCCGAGCCTCGCACCGCCCCTGCAGGCAGCCCCTTGGCGCGAGAGCAGGTGACCTCGGCTGCCGGCAGAGAGAACCCGGCCCGGCTGCCGGCTGGTGCGAACGCGCGGCCGCGTCACTTACAGCCAGTGATGATCCCGATCCAGCCGTCGTCGTGCACGTGGGGGAACTCTGCAAGAGACACGCGGCCGGGGGGTCAGCCGGGGGCGGGGGGGCAGGGATAGGCTGGTACATGGTGCACGGCTCAGCCCTGCCCCCCCAGCCCATGTGCCCAGCAAGGGGGTGGTGGGGTCAGGACCCTGCAGCCATGGACCTGCCCCCGGCCCTCCCGCCGCTGCGCTGCTGGCTGGGGCTGGCGACAGGCTGCCCGGCAAGAACCGCTCCCCCCAGTGCTGCAGGGCCCAGCCCTGACGACAGGGCTGCTGCCTTCCCACTACTCATGCATCTTGCAGCTGAGGCTGGGCATAGAACCCAGGAGTCCTGGCTCCCCCCACCCCGCACGCCTCTCCCCCTCTAACCCACTAGACCCCCCACACACGCCTCTCCCAGAGCGGGGGCTAGAACCGAGTGAAGCTGGGCGGGGCTGGCATGAGCCCTCCCTACCTGTGCCCATGTACCAGGGGTCCATTTCGGGGGGGATGTCCATGATGCTGAGGGGCATGGAGCCGCAGTTGGACTCCACCAGCTCCCCCTTGATGCTGTAGGGCACCAGCCTGCCGCTGGGGCGGAATATGGCTTTGAGGGGCAGGATGCTGTTGAACTTCACCCCTGACAGGCAGCCCGAGAAGCCGGGCGTGTTGTACTTCTGGATCTCGGGGTCGATCATGCCTGTCTCTGCAGGAGCACGGAGAGGAGGGGGTTAACTGGGGCCAGGGGTCTCCCCCAGGGGGGAGGGGGAGCAGGCTACTCTGGCCCCGTAGGGCTGGTTAGGGGGTTTCAGCTTCCATGAGCTGGGGGCGGGCGCATGGGTCCCAGCCTGTCCGTGGTGGCCACTGCCAGGGCCCCAAGCTGCCAAGGAGCAGGGCAGAAGGGGCAGGGCAGTTCCCCGGGGCGTCTGGAGGGGGACAG
>NW_020664544.1:985938-986895 GCF_002925995.2 Terrapene triunguis
AGGGGGACAGGCAGTTCCCAAGGGGGGGCAGAAGGGGCAGGGCAGTTTCCCGGGGCATCTGGAGGGGGACAGGCAGTTCCCAAGGGGGGGCAGAAGGGGCAGAGCAGTTTCCCGGGGGGGGGGGGGGGGACAGGCAGTGCCCAAGGGGGGGCAGAAGGGGCAGGGCAGTTCCCCTGGAGGGGGCAGGCAGTTTCCCGGGGCCCTGCTTACCCATCACGCGCCCCAGGTACAGGTTCTTGGGCGAGTCCAGCTTCCTGTCCACTAACAAGGAGAACTGCTTTTCCATGACGGGGAAATAATCCACCTGGCGTGAGAGTGAGAGCCCCGGTCAGCCCCCGCAGCCCCCAACACCCCTTCAGGGGCCAGAGCTCAGGCAGGGGCAGTTCGTTCAGCCACTGACCCGGGAGCTTCGCTGCGTCAGCTCAGCACGGCCTCGCGGGAGCCAATCCGGGGTCCAGCCACTCAGCCCCGGCCAGAAAGTCTCGTGTCCCTCCATCACAACCACCCTGCCTGGCACCCACCTCCCCCCTGACACCCCTTACGCCCCTGCCTCCGTGGCCCCTGGAGCGGATCCCTGCAGGGCAGGCCTGGCCCCAGCCCGCGGCCCCGCCCGGCGGTACCTGGGTGTAGAGTGTGCGGTTGATGCGGGTGATGTTGATGCGATGGGGCCTCCCATCCGTCACGGGCGTGGTGGTCAGCGGGAAGACGTAGGGGCCGGTGCCCAGCTGGTAGTGCAGGTGCAGGCTCCCTGCCGAGGCAAGGCCCAGAGCGATAAGCAGGGGCCAGCCGGGAATGACCCAGAACCCAGCGTGGGGAGGGGCCGGGGGGCCGGCTCCATGGTTAGATCCTCCAGTAATGCACCGGGGCCTGAGGATCCCTGACAGGGAGGGGGCTCAGCTCTGGGCCAAGACCCCGGGAAGGTGGGGAGGGGGCGACGCCAGCCTGAGGCCGTGGGGG
>NW_020664544.1:986905-1019979 GCF_002925995.2 Terrapene triunguis
GGCCCCAGGCGGGCAGGGTGGGGAGGGCCCCTGGCTCCGGCCTGAGGTCCCCGGGATCTCACCGTCCTCGCGGATGAGCACGGCCACGTAGTCCCTGCGGAAGGAGCTGACGTAGAGCAGGACGGCGGGCGCGGTGCCGGTGCGGAAGCTGAAGCTGAGCTCCTCGCTGGTCAGGTTGTAGCCCGGCAGCGGCTGGCTCCTGATGCTGGCGAACTCGCGGGCGGCCAAGAGCTCGGCCGGCAGGATGTTGTAGCGAACCCAGGTGCCGGGCTCGAAGTAGGCGCCGATGTCTGCATGGGGGGCACAGAGGGAGTGAGGCGGCCTGGCCTGAGGTGGGTGGCAACTATGTGCCCCACAACCCCCCCTTGTACCCCAGCATCCTGCCCTGCTCCCTGAGCCTCTGGGGCCCCCCCACGCCCCAAGGGATCACACCTGACATGGGAACAGCAAAGCCTGTCCCACGCTGGACCTCTGGGGCTGTGACACAGGAGCCTTGATACAGCTCCATTCACCCAGGCCTCTGGGTGGGGGGCCCTGCCCCCGGGTGCCCCGCCTCTCACCCCGGCCTCTGGCCAGGCGGCCGTGCCCCAGGCTCCCCGCCCTGCCCCTCACCCCGCCTCTGGCCAGGCGGCCCTGCCCTTGGGCGGCCGTGCCCCTCACCCCGCCTCTGGGCGGGCGGCCGTGCCCCCACGTGCCACGCCCCTCACCCCGCCTCTGGCCGGGCGGCCATGCCCCAGGCTCCCCGCCCTGCCCCTCACCCCGCCTCTGGCCAGGCGGCCCTGCCCTTGGGCGGCCGTGCCCCTCACCCCGCCTCTGGGCGGGCGGCCGTGTCCCCACGTGCCACGCCCCTCACCCCGCCTCTGGCCGGGCGGCCGTGCCCCCATGTGCCATGCCCCTCACCTCGCCTCTGGCCGGGCGGCCGTGCTCCCACGTGCCACGCCCCTCACCCCGCCTCTGGCCGGGCGGCCGTGCCCCGGGCGGCGCAGCGCCACTCACCGCGGTTGCAGAAGGGCCCGTCGAAGGCGGAGAGGCTGCAGTTGCAGGTGTAGTGGCTGTAGCGCTCCACGCAGAGCCCGCTGTTCTGGCAGGGCACCCGCGGGTCCTGGCAGTAGCCGGTGCAGTTCACCCGCACGCCCTCCGTCTCGTTGGCCTTGCCCTCCAGGTTCAGCGTCCGCCCGTTCATGCGCAGCGCCCGCAGGCAGCCCAGGAAGGGGCGCAGCCGGTGCTCGGCCGAGCCTGGCCCGGGGGACAGAGAGCGTCAGGCCTGGCTGCCCCCACCACGGCAAGGCCTGCACTGCCAGGCTGGGTTGGGTGGTCGACCCTGAGGGAGGATCGGCAGAGCCCCAAAGCACCGACTCCCCCGGGGAAACCGACCTTCATCCTTCACTAGCCCTGCTCAGGGCTCAGTGCCTGGGAACACCCCAGCCCTCAGGAGAGGCCCCGATTCTCACCTGATGGGGAAACTGAGGCATTCAGCAACGGAGGGACGTGCCCAACGTCACAGAGCTGGGGAGAGACCCCGGGAGTCCTGGCTCCCAACCCCCGGCTCTCACCACTAGCCAGTGCTGCACTGAGACTGAAGAAGTGCTGAGGGGAGCGTGGGCCCTGGGGCTGGCTTGTGTTTCTGTCTGTACCGTGGTAACGTTTGAACGCCGCAGCTGAGCAGTTCTCCATTGGAACGGGCAGAACCTGGGGGATTCTGGGAAAAGGGGGCCACAGGGGGATGCATGGAGCCTC
Organism: Terrapene triunguis; assembly: GCF_002925995.2. Lineage (NCBI taxonomy): Eukaryota > Metazoa > Chordata > Testudines > Emydidae > Terrapene > Terrapene triunguis. The sequence continues at coordinate 988,643 of NW_020664544.1, forward strand.
TGCCAGCTGCCGGGCACAGCCGCAGGGTCAGGCACCTGGCAGCTCTCTGGGGATCAAATCAAACACAACCACAAACAGCTGAGTGCCACCCGGATAACCCCTAGCAATCCCCTGCCCCAGGCCTGTGCTCGGCCAGGAGGTGAGGCCAGGCTCAGCCCCGCCCCACCTGGCCCCGCCCCATTACTCACTGCCTACTGTGCCTGTTGCTTCCAAACCAGAGAGCAAGGTACTTTGGGGAGAGAAAAAGGAGACACCCAGAGCCCCTGGCAGGAGGGGGAGAAGGGGGAACCTTGCTGGGGGGGGACACCCAGAGAGCCCCCACACAGGGGGGGACAACGCGAGGAGAAGGGAGGGTGGGCCCATGATAAGAGAGGAGGGTGGAAAGGGGGCACAGAACCTGGGGGGAATGAAAGGAGGTTCACGGGGGGATGCTAGGAGTCCGCGGTGTGCAGAGCTGGGTGGTTGGCACCCTGCCCCCAGGGGTAATTCTTGTCTGAAGAGCCCAGCAACTCTGGTTCCCCTCTGGCGATGCACCGCTCCCCCCGGGCACCTGGGTCACTGTCTCCCCTGGGCCAGGGGCCGAGGGGGAGGCTGGGCTGCTGCACTCCGACAGGCCTGGCACTGACTGAGGGAAGGTGCCACAGCCCCAGGGAGAGGAGGCTGAGGGATCGGATGGGGTGAGGGGCTCTGCTGGGCGGTGGGGGAGCCCGAGGGCCCCTCTTGCAGCTGCAGGGCTCCCCCTTGCAGAAAGGGGGGCAAGGGCCTGGCACACTACTGGGGCCCTGGGCCAGGGCTGGTTACAGGTCTGAGCAGAGCACCTTTGAAAGCCAGGACACCCCACCTGTTGGCTAAGGAGCAATGCAGCCCAGGGAGGCCCTTAGCCTGGCTCTAAACCTGCCGTGCCAGCTGCAGGACTCCTGGGTTCTCTAAGGGGAGGAGCTGGAGCATCCCGTATTTGCTGTTGGGCTGGGGAGGGGCCTGAGCCGGGCGCTGGGAGCAGCCCCGGGGGCCACAGGTTCTGCCCTTCACTCACCCACGTAGAGGGGCCTGTCGAACTCCAGCCGGACGTAGCTCTGGGGTGGGGCCAGCCGCACCACCCAGGGCAGCTTGTCCACCCGCAGGCGCGCCAGCTTCACGTTGATCTCGGCCTTCACCTGGTGCCACTCGTCATCGCTGAAGGGGACGGGGGATCTCACCGTCAGGTTCTCGTCCCCGTTCCCAATGTCGTACGCAAACACCACGTCTCTGGTGGCTGGGGAAGCAGGGGAGGTCAACTCTCGGGGGCTCCCTGCCAGCAGCATCCACCCCCTGAGCCCCCCGGAGTCCCACCCACAACCCCTGCAGTCCCAGCCCTGGCTCCTGCCAGTCACCCTCCGACGGCTCTGCCGGTGCCCCTCAATCCTGCCCCGCAGCCCCCGCCCCCATCACCCTCCGACGGCTCTGCCGGTGCCCCTCACTCCCGACCTGCAGCCCCTGCAGTCCCAGCCCTGGCCCCTGCCGGTCACCCTGCGATGGCTCTGCCGGTGCCCCTCAATCCTGCCCCCCCCCCCCCCCCCCCTCCAGCCAAGTTCTGGAAGATCCCGTCTGCGACTCCCCGGCCCCGCGCCCAGCCCCTACTGTTGAGCTCGATGCGGATGTAGTTCCTGCAGCCCCCGTTCTCCAGGAAGACCCCGGACAGGGCGGTGGTTCGGAAGTAGAAGGAAATGTCCAGGCTGTGGTTGGCCAGGAAGGTGGGGAACACGAGGGAGGCGCCTTTGTTGAAGGAGACGGTGTTCCAGGTGTTCCCTGAAAGAGACCAGGGCAGGGTGAGACCCAGGCCCAGCCCCTCCCCTGCAGGACAGAGGGACCCTGCAAGGGCCCTGGCTGTGCCCCCCACCCAGCAGGGCACTCACGGTCTCCATAGCAACGCAGCGGCCCCAGCAGGAACTGGCCCTCGGAGTGGGAGCGGTTGGTGTCTCCCACCACGACCTGGGTGACGGGCAGGTGGTCCACGAAGTTCAGCAGCCCCTTGTCCGTCCTCCTAGAGCCGGAGCCGGGGGCGAAAGAGCCGGGGTCAGAGAGGGACAGGAGCCCCCCCGCCTGTTCCATGCCCCTGCCCTCCTTCCCCACCCCCAGCTGGATGCCCCGCACTCTCTGCTCCCCACTGCCTCGCTCCCCACTACCCCACCCTGCTCCGTCCCCCACTGCCCCACCCTACTCTGCCCCCACTCAGCTGCCCCTCACTACGCTGCCTACTCACCCCCCGTCCCTCTGGCACCCTGCGCTGCCCCATTCCAACCAACCCCCTCCCGACCCCACCCCGACTCTGCGCTGCCCCACTCCACCCCATCACCTCAGCCACCCCATCCCCAGGCACCTCACCACCGCCCTGCACCGCTCCCCACGTGTGCCTCAGAGCCAGCCCATGCTCCAGCCCCCCAGGGGCTCACCACTGGGCGTGGTCGGCGTCGCAGTTGCAGAAGTGCTTGGGGTCGGCGCAGTTCTTGTCCAGGCCGCAGGCGCAGCGCTGGACGCCCGGCGGGGAGCCCCCCCAGTAGTAATGGCGCTGGTTGTGGCGGCCCATCCAGAAGCTGAAGGGCGGCCCATCTGGGGGAGGGGACCGAGCCGTGGGTGAGGCCGGGGGCGGGGGGGCTGAGCTGGGCTAAGGGGCTGGGGGAGCGAGCCCCGTCCTGAGGGAGCATCAACCTGTGCAACCAGACGGAGAGCAGCCCAGGGGGCCAGACTGCACCTGCCCAGACAGGAGGCGCAGAGGGGGTGGGCAGGGACCATGAGACTCACCCCATGACCCTCCCCTCCCCCACTGCTGGGGCAGGGCAGTTACCCCCCAGCACCCCCCCCATTAATCCCATTGCTGGGGCGGGGCAGAGCCCCCCATTTCCCTCCCCGCCAGGGGCAGGGCAGCGCCCCGAGGCACTCACAGGGTGTGTTGAGCAGGCGGGAGCTGTAGCAGGAGAACTCCAGGTGCTGCTCGCAGTACTCGGAGCCGTTGGCCAGGGCCTCCACCTCCGCCCACGAGGCGTTCCAGTACTCCACCGTGCCCAGGAAGGGCCGGTCCAAACTGGAGCCCCTCACCCGCGTGGCGTAGTACCGGTTGTGCCGGACGATGGTCCAGGCCCGATCCTCTGAGGCTGACGCACAAGGAGAAAGGATGGAGTCAGCGAGGGAACAGCCTGGGAGTCCCTTTGCCCAGCCCCTCCCTCCAGCTCTCTCCAGCATCACTTGGGGGCGGGGGGAAATGGGGGCAGCCCGGGCACCATGACAAGGTCCAATCCCCTTCCCTACCAATGGGCCTCAGCCCTGGCCGCCCTGAGGGCCCCTCTGCAGGCAGGGCCGGGGGCAGTCGCTCTCGGGCCCGGTTCTGGAATGGACACCGTCACCGGCCCTCCAGGAACCCCATCACACAGGTGCTGCATGTGGGGTCGGCTTCCGGTCACCACTGCCTGGGGCTGGGTCAAAGCTGGCGCCCCCTAGAGGGGAAAAGCCCTGTGCCCCATTCCCTGCCCCCCTGAGCCAGCCAGTCCCTGCCCTGGGGCTGGGTCAGAGCCGGCACCCCCTAGAGGGGAAAGGCCCCAATTCCCAAGCCCTGCCAGACCCTTTGGCATCTCTCCTTCCCCACCCGGCTACCTCGGATGTCGCAGTAGACGGTGAAGGGTTTGAGGGGCCCGCTGCCATCAGGGTCGATGGTGAAGTTCCCAGATGTTTTCCCACTGAGCCGATACGCGTCACACGACTCTTTGTAAAGGGCTGGAACAGGCAAAGCAGGAGGCTGGGATGAGACTAGTGAGCTGCGCTGGGCGTGGCAGCTGGGGCCGGGAACCCGCCCTCAGCCCCCCGTCCCCCTGGCTGGGCCGGAGCTCACATTTGTGGCAGGTCTCTCCCTTGTATCCCGTCAGGTTGCAGACGCAGGTGAAGTCATCCCAGGACTGCAGGCAGCGGCCGCCATGCTCGCACAGATTGGGGGTGCACCTGGCGGGGACAGATGCAGCTGAGGACGGCCGGGCGCATGGACGCCGGGGTGAGCAGGGCGTGCCGCTATCCGGCCGTGACTCCAGCCATCGGCAGAGCTGCCCAGGCAAACCCGCCCTCTGTCCCAGCGCAGCCAGACCCTGCCTCAAACCTGATCACTCCACCCCAGGGCAAACGGTGCGTCGAGCTGCGGAGATCGAGGCCCCCGACAGGCCGGGCACTGCGCGGACGCAGTCCCTGCCCCGACCAGCTCACTCTGAACAAAGCAGAAATGGGGGGGGCTGACAGCTGACTGGGCAAAGCCTCGATCTCAGGTCCCTGCAGGCCCAGCCCTAGGCACCGAGGACAAGCCCATGCCCCTCCCCCACGGTTTGCTCTGGGGCAGCCCCCCGGCGCAGACACAGCCCAGCTCCTGGCGCGGGTCAGGCAGCGGCCGGCCGGCCGGCAGGCACGTACCTGTCGGCGATGCTGCACATGTTGAAGAACACGTTGGAGTGTTTCCCTAGCCGCTCCTGCCTCAGCAGGTCCAGCTCCACAGGCTGGGCGTCAACGCTGATGCTCTGCAGGCAGCCGTGGAAGGTTGTTTGGTTCGAGAGGCAGCCGGTGATGGCGGCGGGTTTGGGGCAGCCTGGAACACACACGGGGGCGGGGTGGGGTGAGTGCTGCCTGCCGCCTGCCCCCCAGCCTGCCCCCACCCCACCCCGGCCCGGGCCGCCCACCTCCAAAGAAGTACTGGGTCCCGGTGCGCAGCTGGAAGGGGTGGGTCACCCGGAACTCGGCCCCGTCGTTGTCGTCGATGGTGATCACGGCCGAGCCGTCCCGCGCCACCAGCTCCACCATGTGCCAGAAGCCGTCGTTCAGCCGGTACCCTGCATGGGGGCAGAGGGGGGGGCAAGTGGGCCCACAGGCGGCTGGTTCCCATCACCTCCTGCACCCCCTTGGCGGGACAATTCAATGCTGGGGCCCGAGACCCCCAGCAGGTGGCCATGGGGCTGCCATCTCCCCAGCCCCTCCTCCCCCAGCCCCCTCTTTGGTCATGTAACAAAGTGAAGGGGAAGGGGGGTCGGGATCCCAGCCTGTAAGTGCCGAGATGGGGAACTGATATCTGGGAACAGGCTTTTCAGTCTAGCAGAGGATGGTCCGACATAGGGCCATGGCTGGAAGCGGAGGCTAGACAAACTCAAAGGTGTGTTAACGTGCGAGTAATTAACCATTGGAACGAGGTCTCTAGCACTGGCCATTTCCAATCCAAGCCTTGCTCTGGGAGCTAAGGGGCGGGGGTCCCATGGGCTGCGCTGGGCAGCAGGTCAGACCAGCCCAGGAAGCATTAGGGTTGGGGTGAGGGTCGGGGGTAGGGTGGGGGTCGGGGTCAGGAGTTAGGGGTCAGGGTTAGGGCAGCAGGTCAGACCAGCTCGGTTAGGGTCAGGGTGAGGGTCAGGGTGGGGTCAGGGGTTGAGGGTCAGGGCAGCAGGTCAGACCAGCCCGGGACGCTATGAACCTGCAGCGAATTCCAGCTTCTTGCGGCCGGGCTGGGCAATGGAGACGTTGACCTGGCCGTTGCTCAGTACCATCTCCAGGGAGCCCAGGTGCTCGGCGAAGCTGGTGTAGAGCAGCAGCCCCACCGTGTCCCAGGAGCGGAACTTGAAGCTGACGGACAGGCGGTTCCGGCGCGGGATGCCTGGGACTTCCAGGTAGTTGTTGATGCCAGCAAAGGTGATGGGCATGTAGAGCTGATCCCGGCAGTAGTGGCTGACGTGGCCCTGGGAATAACCACATGAGAGCTGGTGAGTGCCCAGCTCCATCCAGCCCCCTGGCACTGCCGCTTCCCCTCTTGATGCCCGGGGCAGGAGTGGGGCACTTACAGCCCAGGCCCATTCACGTGGGCCCTGCCCTGGGGCTCTCTGGGATCAAAATCAGAGGACAAACAAGGAACCCGGATTTCATTATCACAAGGTTCCCCATATCAAAAGTACAAATCAGAGTTGTACATAGAAGAGGGTGTATTGATGTACCTTGGAGAGCGTTTCCCAGTGTGGGTAGTCCCATCCCAGCTTGCAGGGAAATGATCTACCTGGTGCATGACACACCCTCAGGAGGACATCCAGGGGTAGACAGAACCATGCAGCGCCTCACCTCAGTGGGTTGGTGGCTGTGCACGAAGGCAAATGTGCAACAATACAGTGAAAATTGTTTGGTCTGTGCACAGAACAATCCTATCCCCACAAAAAGAAATGCTCCCTTAAGAGTGTCCATGACAAGGTTTGCAAATTGCTTTTGTGGGACCCTTGCAGAAGGCTCAAAGAGGAAACCAATGCCCTCTGCTCCGGTCTCCAAATGGTGGCAGCATTTCCTTTGAAAGCAAACACTGCCTTAGCTACAGCAAAGATCTTAGTGGAACAAGTCTCCTCTCGCTGGCGACTCCCTGCTAGGGAACAGTCAGACAGAGGAACACGTTATTGGGCAAGTGTTCCAAAAATGTTTACAGTTGTTGGGAGTGCAACAAAAACGGCACCTTCCATACAGGCCTCAGTCACCAGGGATGGCAGAACGAACAAATCGCACCATCAAACTCATGCCGTGGAAACTGGTAGATGCCAATGGACGCAATTCGGACACCCTGATTCCACTCATTTTAATGTCACTCAGGGCAACTCCCGCTGCCTCCACAGACCATAAACCCTTTGAGGTGATGACTAGGCGAATGCCAGAGCATCTTTTGTGGCATGCCAGTGGCTCACAGCAAGAGGGAGTGAAAGTCGAAACCTTTCTGCAAGCATTACAAAAACATTGGAATCAGATTCACTTGCAGGTAGCTATCAGACTGGGGAAATCCAGACGGAAGGCAAAAGCCTATTTTGATAAAAGCCAAAGAGAGAAAACTTGGGTCTCCAGTTTCCCAAGCAATGCTCCTATCATATGCTGCACCTGAACACAATTTATGTAGCCGATGGACTGGGCCAAATGTGGATAGACTCAGTGCTGCTGTATACAAAATTAGAATCTCACATGGGAGCAGAAAATTAGATCAATTCTATCATGCGAATCAGTTGAAATTGTACCGGAAAAGAGAGATTTCTCCACAGGCAGAGGAAGCCAAGCCATTGACTGCAAAAGCGTGTAACCCAAGAGCCAGTGAGAGTCAGCCCGGGCACAGGAAAAGAAAAAAAATGTGGGGTGTAACAACACTAATCCTGTACTTCTGCTTGAATGCTGCCTTTCAAACTGTTTGCCAGAAGCTGGGAATGGGCGACAGGGGATGGGTCACTTGATGATTCCCTGTTCTGTTCATTCCCTTTGGGGAACCTGGCATTGGCCACTGTCAGAAGACAGGACACTGGGCTAGATGGACCTTTGGTCTGACCCAGTCTGGCCGATCTTATGTTCTTATGTCACAGACTGTTTAGCCATAAGAGACACCGATCACTGCAGTAGATCAGGCTGTTGTACTGGGACTGGACTCAGACTTGCCTATTGAGGCTAAGGCTGGACAGGTAACAGTGATTTGGGTGCGAGAAAGAATGAACCCAGATCAAGGCCAGGATGCGATACCATGCCTTTTAGCTGAAATGTTCTTCGAATGGGATTATCAACCAGAACAAGGACAATTTATATTTAAGACTTGGGATAAAATTTTGTTTCCCTCATGGACTAATAGTACAACTTTGACAATACATAAGGTACCAAATCATGTCAGGTCTGTATAGATTGGGATTACGTCTAGTATTGAAAGATGGCGAAAATGTGTATTATGGAACGATTTTCCACTGTAGGTCCAGAGACGTGGACGAAGGTATGTGCATTATCTGCCAGAAAAATTAGGCTGTCACTACTTGGTCCAACTACTCATAACAAATTTTACCAAAACATTAAAGGAATAGGAGGGGAACAAATTGTTCTTGCATATGATACAGAAGAAAATGAATTTTCAGCCTTTTGTAGATTGGCGGAATCTAGCGGGGGGAGAGTGTCAAGTTGGGTGGAAGTGACTCTTGGCCAATAAGTGATGGAATTCCTTATGGATCATGGAAAAACAGAACCAAGTGACAAAGCCCAGTAAGAAATGGAGCAAGGACCATATGTAACCTAAACAACGAAGCCTGTATCCAAATTAGTTTTTTGGATAGAACAAAAGTTATCAATAAATACTCGAAGTAGAGGTGCAGGCAATGCTAGTGGGAAAAGACCGTGAGTCACAGAATTCAGTGCAATGCCCTGAGTTGCAAGAAGGCCCTGTCAGTGGTCGCACAGCTACCCCTATCCCAGGAGTATTAATTAACCAAGTACCATTTCTGCATTTCCTTGTTGTCATAGGCACTGACTCCATGGGTGCTCCCATGATTTTGAGAATCAAAAAGCAAATCAGTTATGGTAATTAGAGGTAATAACTCCTCTATGTGGTCAGCTGGAAATGTACCAATGGGATTTACTGGCAGCGAATGCAACCCAGATTTCATGTCCAAGATACAACTAACTAGGGAGACCAGACAGCAAATGTGAAAAATCGGGACAGAGGGTGTGTGTGTGTGTGGGAGGGGGTTTAAATAGGAGCCTATATAAGAAAAAGACCCAAAAATCGGGACTGTCCCTATAAAAATCAGGACACCTGGTCACCCTACAACTAACCAAATGGAGATCTCCTATGGAGCGAATAGCCTTTCCTGGAGAAGGACAGTGTTGTGTAGTGACCAATCGCAGATGTGTGGTCACAACTCCACATTTTTGTGTTAAACCACAAGTGCCTACAATGATTGGGCACGCAACGGTGTCTCTGATACCCACTTCTGACAATGAAACCATTATCCTTAGTAACCCTGATTATCGGGATCTTATTAGACTATGTACTATGTGTACCATCCTTACCCTATGTTACGTGGGAGGAAGACTTAGACCCATGTGTACAGAAAGGGTTAAACCCCTGCCTTGTGTAATTCAGCCTGTTTCCTTTCTCTTGTTGTCAATTACTGTCACAGCAGCCAGGGCTAATATGAGAGAAGTAGATGAGGATGTGGATGCGTATGAAGACATGCGTAACATAAGCCCACATCAAGGTCCGGAAGCTCCCTATGATTATAATTACGTACCACAGTGCAGAGGAGTAAGAGAGCTACCACCTGAAAGGATCCACAGAGGAAGAACTAATCCCTAATACGTATAGAATGATGGCATGGGTCTAGAGTTACATTACATAGAAACTTTAGGTATAGAGGTAAGTTACAGATAAGATTTTGAATATTAGATCAATGATGTTTGCTGTGTATTACTGTATTAATCATTGCTGCATAGTGTCATGTAATATGTACGTGACAGAGCTCTTACTGTCTTATTATCACTTGATAGTGAGATAACACTCACCCTGTCAAGGGGGAGGGGAGATGTAGCCAGTGATTTTAGTTTATTATTCATTTATTGTGTGATGTTCTGATTAACACCATGTCATAGTGTTAACATAGATAATCGTATGTTAAAGAGGGTTAAGTTGTAGGATGATAGAAGTATAAGATTGATCAGTATTTAGAAGGAATAATCATGTATTAGATAGCTAAGTAAGAAAGGCTGAAATGCAAGACCTTTAGGCTGAGGCCTGCAAGATTTTAGCTTAGCTATTTTAGGCCTTGGAGCTAAGAAATGCTGACAGAAGTGAGTGAGCGAAGAATAACCCGATGCCCTAAGATTATGGGCAAAGAGATTCCAAGGGGTAATCCTGAAAAAAATTAGCTGGAAGATTAACTTTAAATCACAAAAATGGTGTAGAGGCACATCTATCTCTAACATGTGTCTTAACCACAGGATACAAGTTGTGATAATGAAATAAAGAGAGCCTACACGACCTATAGAAATCGGAGGGCCTTAAGTGTCTGAGGGTCACCAGACCGATAAGGAAAAAGAGGGGTGACACTTTCATGTACATGCGCAGAACGTAGGTATAGGCAGAATCACGTTACAAAAAGGAGGTGCCCAGAGCGGGGAAAAAGGAGCTTCCTATGGGAGGATCCAGCAGGGACCATCCCTCTCCTGATGATCAATCCAGGAGACCCATCAGCCCCTAACACTGTCAGGAGGATGTGAGTGGCTGTAGCTCTCCCTGGTGCCTGGATGGATCTAGTTGTGGGACACTCATCACTGTGTTAGTACCTTTAATCACACTGATAAGAGAGAGTGGACCTTGTTCCTGTGACTGTCTGTGTTACTTGCCGCTGGTGTCATGTGTTCCTGTGAGCTCTAGATCCAAACCAGGCAGAGAGAGCTCTGCTCAACTCCAGCCTGAAGCCACCAGAGCCAAACCCATGAGGCAGCCGCAGCCGAGGCCCCCGCTCTGAGCTCGCACCCGCCGCCTGGTGACAGCAGCCGATGGCCCCGGGCCCAGGACGACCTCGCACTATCGATCTGAGGCTGGATGAGTGAGCACTGGAGCAGCCGGTTCCTGGCCCGTAGCCAGCTTCAATCCTAGCCCCACGCCGGGCTCGGGTCGCTGACAGCCAGAGCTGCCTGCCGCACAACGTGCCTGGGACAGATCTGCCAAGGCCAAAGGGACCCCATGTGCACTCCCCCTGCGCCCCAGGGACACCCACTCCCTTTCCCTGGGGTTCCCCACCCCGCCCAGGCTGCCCGCGCCCCACACCTCGAAGCGGATGTTGGACGCTCTCCTGCGGGCCAGGTCAATGATGTTGACCCTGTTGAAGAAGATGTTCTCCATGCACCCCCGGAAGTTCTGTCGATAGACCAGGCTCCGATTCTTTTGACTGATCACGCCGCCGAAGAACAGCTGTGGGGAGTCAGCGGGACTGGGCTGAGCCCCAGCGGTCTGGGGCACCGCTCGCCCAGTGCGGATGGGACATGCCCCCTGCCCGGCAGGGAGAAGAACAGCAGGGAGCTCAGCACCAGTGGGGCTGGGCTGCGTCTCTCTGGGCTCCCAGGGACGGGGGTATCCCCCGGTAGCCCCCTCCAGCACAGAGCAGAGCCCCACAGGGGGCAGGGAGGGGCCTGGTTGTGATCTGCCGCTGGCTTAGCTCCTGGTCCCAGCTCAGAGGACATCACACGGGCGCAGCCTGAGCCCACGGGGCCCCGCTGCCCGCGGTTCTCAGCACAGCAACATGATGGGCCCCCTCTGTCCCCTCAGGGCTGGGAGCCCGGGCAGAGCTGCGCTGGGCAGTCCCCTCCAGCACAGCGTCCAGCTGGGCCGCCCCAAGAGGCAGGCCCCCCTGTCCTGCCCCCGCCCCCCACCGACCCCGCTGGGACGGGACAGGCTCTACCTCGGTGTCCAGGTCCAGCTGCTGGAAGTCCCCGTTGCAGCGGAAGCGTCTGACCTCCCCGTCCAGGCTCAGGTTGACGTGGTGACCGTGGCGGTCAATGCGCAGTGAGTGCCAGTGTTGGTCGTCAAGGAGGCTGCCCACTGTCACCGTGGTGTGTCCCTGACTGGAGTGCATCGGGCTGCTGCCTGGGGAGGCCGGCCAGTCACCCTACTGACCCGGAGGGGCCTCGAGCCTCCCCGGTGCCGCTCAGGGGTCATCCCAACCCCCCTCCTGCCACCCACCCCCAACAACCCCCCTATGAGGTACGGACTGGCCACAGCCAACCCCCATCCTACAGCCCAACCCCCATGGCCCCAATCCTCCCCCCAGTACAGGCCAGCCCCTGCCGAGTCCCATCCCACTGCTCACCCCCATGGCCCCAGTCCTACTCCAGTACGGACCAGCCCTTGTTGACCCCCATCCCACTGCCCGACCCCCAACAATGCCCCCCAGAGTACAGAGCAGCCCCTGTCAATCTCCCCTCCCATACTGTGCAGCCCCTTCTAACCCCCATCCCCTGTCCAAGCCCCACCATCCCCAGGACCCCTCCCTAGCACTGAGCAGCCCCGCAGCGCCCCAGCCAGTCCCAGACTCACCTAAGCTGATGTGCAGCACCAGCTGGGCCTGTTTCAGCTCCACGGTGATGTAGTCCCCCTGGGAGCCCTCGCCGTGCATCAGCAGCCCCTCCCGCTCCATCGTCTTGAAGTTGAAGGCAAAGATGTCCTGGGTAGTGCGGACAGTTTTGCCGCGGAAGCGGTAGGAAATGGCATCGTCCCCGTCGAAGTACAGCACATCAGACCCTGGGGGACGAGACCCAACGTCACCCAGGGCACTGGCCAAACTTGCCCACACCCCTCTGCCTGGCCCCTACCCTCCCTGCTGGGAGCCAGACTCAGGGGACGCCTGATGTCTGCAAACATCTACAAGGCGTTTGGTTTTCTAATTGTTTCAGGTTTGTACTGCAGTTTCATGAGTCGCTGGCCGGGTTATCCAGGCCATTGTTCCTTTGGGGGCCCAGGAGCCTTGGAAAGGGGGTGGGGCAAGGCTCCCATGGCTGGTTTTGGGGTGATTAGACCCCCCTGGGCAGGGTCAAGGTGGTCAGGTGCCTTCAGCCCAGTCAAGGAGAGAGCTGCAGAGAGGCGAGCTCGGCCTGGACCAGCCCCAGGAAGGAGGGCTGTGCACCCTCAAGCCAAGGGAGAGTCTCCAGGCCAGGGGGCCAGGACTGGGGGCACCCAGCTCCCCAGAAGGGCTGGGAAGCCCTGAAGCAAAAGGGGAGCTGATAGATCTGAGTAGATTAGACCCCAAGCGAGGGGGAAGATTGTTTAGAAGACACTGGTGACGGTGAATTATTTTGGGGACTTGGAAGGAAACTGAGGTCAGAAGCCTGCAGGCCCACCCTGGGGCACAAGAGGGGCCCTGGGATAGCCCCTGTCTACAGCTCCCCAGGGCTGTTTTGGTCACCAGATTCGTTTCAAAATTTAAAAAAAAATGAAACTGTCTTGAGTGGGGCAGGAGAGGAGGGGTCGGGGCGGAGGAGAGCTGGGACAGGAGCCTCGGGGGCGCCAGTGGGAGGAAGGGGAACAGGTCTCCAGGCTCAGTGGGGAGGGCTGGGGGCAGTGGGGTGTTGGGGCAGGACTTGGGGGGGGGGGTCAGAGCTGAATTCCTGGGGAGCTGTGTGGGCTCCGAATCACCCGATGGGCTGAACAGGGCCTGAGGCCCCGGGGCTCTGTGCCACACAGCGCCCAGCCAAGCCAGGCCCATTGCTCGGAGCCTTTATGCCCTCTAGGAAACCCCCAAGCCCCCTCCCCGCAGCGTCAGGCCCAGCTAGCGCCAGTGGCTCCCCCGGCGGCCTGGTGCTCACTCACGGTAGGGGCAGCCGTACAGGCCCAGGCGCAGGCCGATCTTGCCTCGCGGGTTCCAGGCCCGGGGGATGATGCGGATGTAGCGAGCCAGGATGGGGTAGTGCAGGTCGTGGCGCACCACCCCGCTCTCGTTCACGTTCCCAAAGAACGTCTGGCGGAGAAACAGCCCCGTCAACACAGCCCCCGCAGCGTGGGGTGACTGCGCCCCCCACCAGCCCCTTCCCACCCGGGGGGACCACTCTCCCCCGGGCCGGCCTAGGCTGTAGCCGACCTGAGGCCTGGCTTGGCCAGTGGCCTCTCTCTGACAGGGCCCAGCCCCAGCCCCTCAGAGGAAGGTGTCAGAACCCCACAGTGGCGGGGCTGGGGTGATCCGCCCCCTGCTAGCTCTTGGCCTGGTCTCTCAGATCAGCTGAGTCAGCGATCAGCCTGGGGCAGGAGGAGTGACGCTCCCTCCCACGTTCGTTACCACAGACTGGATGCTCTTGCTAGCCATCGAACTGGCCAGCCCCTCTTCGAGCCTTATTGACTTCTTGGCCTCGCCACCGTCCTGTGGTGTGGAGTTCCACAGGACACCCCCCCCATTGGTGGGAGAGTTTCCCCTTAGATCAGTTTTGAATGTCCCCCTGTCAGCGACTGTCTTCTCGTTCTTGTGTCGTGGGGCAGCTCCCACTCCCTCCTTTAGCCTGGCACGATCTCATAGACTTTTGTCCCGTGCCCTCAGAGCCGTGTGCAGACGGGGGCGCTCAGGAGCCAGGCAAGGCGCTGGCACTGCTGGGAGCCCCCCGGATGTAGTGGCAGTGGCTCCTTACCCAGTTACTCCCTAGCTGGAAGAAGGGCTTCCAGCTGCTGGGGTGGTCCCCGTACAGCACGATGTAACGCGTCACCCAGTCATACGTGTTGTACGTCCCCTGCGTGGCCACCGCATTGATCTTGTGCTTCTGCATCAGGTCGATCTGGAGCCAGGGCTGCTTGTCGCTGGGGTCTGGAGACCAGCCACTGCTGCCTGTGCCGGAGGGCATGGTTAGACCCGGTGCCACCCGCGGCTCTGGCCTTTCCACTCCCTGCTCAGCTCAGAAATGGGGCCAGAGCCGCCCAAGGGCAGCAGGGTAAACGCCCTCCGAGCTGCCCCAGGGCCTCGCCCCACCCCACGGGGACCCCGGGGCATCACTGACAGGGGGATCCCATAGGAACCCTACTAACCTCCCCACTCTGCCCAGGCGCTGCTCTGGGGCATTTGGGGACCCTCCCTCCTTCGCCAGCACCACGTGCAGCCAGGCCACTGCTTTGTGGGTCTCCAGCAATTGCCCAGTGGCTGGGGCAGGCTCCTGGGCCCAGCTCTCCCCGGGCCCGGGCAGGCAGGACTCACTGTGCAGCCGGGCGAAGCTGGACGAGTAGAAGATGCTGTAGCGGGAGGAGGCACCGATGGATGAGGAGTAAAGGGGAGCGACCAGCTCATCGTAACAGTGCTCTGCAGGGAAGAGGCTGCGTTAAAGCCACGTTGCCGGCCTGGCCTAGCTCCAGCCCCGGCCCTTCTGCTTCTCCCCAGCTGACAAATGAGCTGCCGGAGCCCTGCGGCCACTAAGACTGTCCCCCTGGCTGGGCAGCAACAAGGCATGGTCCTTCAGGGGGACCCCTCCGCTCCTGTCCCCCAGCCCACGCCAGCCCTTGGCCTCAGCGTCTGCCACCGGGGGCAGGGCTGGACCCAATGGGGCCCATTAACTCCTTTGACACTGGCCACAGCTCACGGTCTCTGCGTCCCCAGCAGCTGTCCATCGCAGGGGAGTAGCTGAGATGCCACCCTGGCCGGGAGAGGGTAACCCGATGGCTCCCCCCAGTGTCCCCTATGACCGCACAGCCAGTGCGTGTGCAGGGTGGGCCAGGCTCCCACCCCGACCCTGTGGGACCTGGGGGCTGAGCCTGTGCGAGGCTCCCAATCCATCTAGCTCCCCTCTCCCCCCCAGTTCACCAGCATTCCCAACCCCTTCTGGTCCTTGTGTCATGACATGCAACCCCCTTCACCCCCCCATGCAGCACCCACAAGCACAAGAGTCCAGCCAGAGGCCCAGCCGGGCCAGGGGGGCATAGGGCAGACTGGCTCCAGCACAGAACGGCCCATTGCAAAGCCCTGGAGATGGAGGCGCTAGAGGCCCGAGGGGACAGGGTGTCTCTAGGAAGGGTGTAGTGGGGCAGTTACCCCACTCCGGGGAGGAAGGCTGGGCTGATTGGGGAAGCAGCCACAGCTGGGGCCACACCAAATCAGGCCACAGCAGGCCCTGATAAAAGGGCTAAGGGAGGAGCTGGGTCAGAGTCTCTCTCCAGTCTTGGAGGGAGAAGGGCCTGGCTGTCTGGGAACAGAGGGTACCTGATGCAGAGCAGAGCTGGGGAAAGGCAAGAGGAACCCCAGCCTAAGGCCTGGGGCTGCAGAGGTGTAGCCCAGGGATGGGCAGAGGCAGCTGGTTCTACGCCCTGCCAGTGATGCGTGGCCATTACAGACTGCCGTCTGCCCTAGGGAGTGGGGGCTAGATGATGACTGGCCGCAGCGGGTTGGGAGTTCCCCTGGGAGGGGAGACCCAGCGTGAGTTGTACTGCTGGGGCAGAACCCTGAGTAAAGGGCATCGGGGTCTGGGAGGGATATGAGGCCTGAGGCAGGTGAGACACCAGCCAGCAGGAGGCGCTCCGGAAGCTGGAATTGAGCTAATTCCCGGATGACCAGCAGGAGGCGCTGCACTGGTGAGTGAGTCATCTGCTAGACAGTAATTTCCATGACTTGCATCTGAAGAAGTGAGGTTCTTACCCACGAAAGCTTATGCTCCCAATACGTCTGTTAGTCTTAAAGGTGCCACAGGACCCTCTGTTGCTTTTTACAGATTCAGACTAACATGGCTACCCCTCTGATATCTGCTAGACAGGGAACTGGGGGTACATGCATGGGTTACTCAGCATTTGTGCATCCCTCCTCGGAGCCCCTGCTGCTACCCTGGAGCCCTCGGGGCTGCGAGGCCTCGGGGAATGCTGCCCCTGCCACGCTCTCCCAGTGATTTCACAGTGAGCTAGAAAGGCCGGCTGTTCCCAGGCACCTGGACCCAGCCAGATGCAGGAGGGCAAAGCCCAGCTGTGGGGAGCAGTGACCCTGGCCGGGGTCCCGGGGCAGCCGGCAGGGCAGGATGGTGCCTGCCTACTGGGGACATTTGGTGCTAGACAGCGTGGCCCTTGGGCCCTGCCCCAGAGACACTGACCACTGCTGCTTGCACAACAATTGATCAGGAAGGGTCTGCCCCACGTGGGGCCCCTGGGCTCAGCCAGGGAGTCTGCCCCACACAGGGCTCCGGGTGGCTCGGCTTGGCTGGGCTCCCTGGAGCAGCAAAGCTTCCCTCTGCTCACCCGCTCTCTTTTTCCTCCCACTGCAGAGAGCTGACACGCCCTGCAGCTCAGCGGCTGCCCGCACCAGCCACAGGACTGCCTGCATGTGGCTCTGGGGAGCCCCTGGCCAGGGGAGGGAGGGAAGCCCCATGTTCCTGCAGTGTCAGCCAGGCACCCAACACACTCCCATCCCCCAGCGCTAGCCTCAGGCTAGTGGGGCCTGGGATGCCGCTGGTGCTGGCAGGAGAGAGCCCAGGGCTGGACGGGGAGGGGGTTATGCAAATCTCCATTTGGAGGCTCCCGATGGGGCCAGGCAGCCCCTGCCCTGTATCAGATGGGGCAGCCCCAGCTGGCTCCACACACAGGCTGATGCGCTGGCTGGATCCCATGGGGCACCCACCAGGCGAGCCTCTTTCTCCCCCTCTCCTGCGTCCCAGCTGATGGCAGCAGAGCGAGGGGCTATGGGGGGACAGCAGGAGCTGTGCTCACCTCCCCCATTTTCCAGCACTTGAGGGACCCCGCTACACACTCCTCTCTCGGTGGGGGGACAGGCTGGGCTGGGGTACAGGCAGGCGGGGGAGCAGCTGGGGGAGTTACCCATGAGGATCCAGGGCCCTGCACAGGCTCGGGGGTGGTGCCCAGCAGAGACTGAGGCTCCACATTCAGCCCCCCCCCCCTGGGCTGTTCTTTGGGAGTCCAGAAGAACCACGTCCCTCACCCCAGGGTATCAGAGGGCCCCAGAGCCCCTCACTAAGGCACCCAGCCCTGCTCAGTGCCAGTGCCTTGCCCCAGCTGAGCCCAGGGAGTCACACAGGCCCGGGGGGAGCCAGTGCAGCTGGGGTAGGTCACTGCCCCAGCCCAGGGAGGGGGCCCTGGGGGCGCATCCCTAGCCAGCCCCACTGGGCTCTGCAGAGCCCCCTTGTGGCACCCACAGCACCCCAACCCCTGGGTGCCTATCCCTGGGGACACCTGGCTAGTGAGGCCCCAGTGCCTCTTGGGCTATGGCAGAGCAGGCATCCCCGATGGAGAGGGGCTAGGCCCCCACACACCCCAGCTGCAATCCTGGGGTCCTCAACCACCTGCTGGCATCCCAGGCATCAGCAGAGCCTCTCAGCACAGCCCCAGAGGGGGAGGGGGAGTGGGCGGCACTGGCACAGCCACGCAGCTGGGAGGAACCCAAAGGGCCCTGCAGCCCCAAGCCAGACCAGGTTACTGCTGAGGTGCCAGAGCTGCACCCGAGGCCAGACCTGGCCACGTGCTCCGCTGCAGCACCCTGCGGCCGCCTTGCCAAGTTGCTGAACAGGTCAGAAAATCCGGCCCATGTGCCAGAGGGTGGATCCCGGCAGCGCCATGGGAACCGCCTGCTTCTCCCGGTGGGATGGGGCCAGCCCTGCTCTCTCCCTGAGCAGACGGGATGCCCCAGAGACCCCAAACAAGGCTTGCTAAGCGTGCGACCAAAGAACCGTCCCAGATCAGCAATTACTGACCTGCCCGTGTGGTCATCCTCCCCCCAGGGCAGCAGAGCAGAAGAAGCCCCTCTGCCCACCAGCATGGCCCCGGGCACCACCTGCCTCTCCTGAGACCCTGGCCGACCAGCCCCTCTGGATTCACTCCCTGCCTAGGCTGGGCGCTGGGCTGGGCCCTGGCATGAGGCCAACACCCCCAGGACCCTGCCCAGTGGCTACATGTACCTGTGTGCGACACCTGTAGGGGGAGAAATCCCAGGGCCATTGTGGGGCAGGCTCCCCCAGTCTCCCCATCCCCGCTCCTTACCATTAGAGGGCCCGAGAAACCGCTTCCTTGCCCTAGCCCATTTCCCCTTGGGGGCAGCAGATCAGGGACACGCCAGCCCAGTCCTAGAACACTGCAAGCCCCAGGAGGCCGTCCTGTCTCCTCCGGGACTGGCCCGGGATCCTGCCCTGGGGGGGGGGGTATTCCTGAGCGTCCCCCTCCCCACCCACAGCAAAGGCCTGTTCTTGGAGCCTCTTTCACAAGAGAGGCCCTAGCAGCCCCACTCCAGCCAGGCACGCAGGCTCCACACTGCACAGAGAGGGTCATGGCACCTGCACACAGCCAGGGCCAAAATCGCTCTGCATGGGCACCCCCAGCCAAGCACCCCCACGCCCCTCAGCTCCTGGGGAAGTTTTTTGCAGCAGCTGCTCCAGGGAGCCCTGGAGAAGTCGCTTGGGGAGGGGGACAGGGTGCAGGGGCTCTGCACACACAGCTGCCGGCGGGCAGGTGGGCTGCAGGGAGGGAGCTGGGGCCGAGGTTGTCTCTGGCTGTTGGTCTCAGGACTGCAGTGAGCGGCAGGCAGGTGCTGCAGTGGGGGGTGGGAGGGGGAGCTGCTCTGCACCCACCAGGCTGGACTGGATCCATGGCACAAGAACTATTGATCCCAGCGGGGGAAGGGGCCCTGGGGCTTGGGGGCTTGGGGGCAGGGCTCCTGGGGTCTATCCCTGACCTTGCCACCACCTGGCCAGGTGACCTTGGGAAAGTCCCTTCCCCTCGCGGTGCCTCAGTTTCCCTGTCTATCCAGCGGGGAAGGGCAGGGAAGCTGGCGGCTGTTTGGGGCTGGGAGCGGGGGCAGCAGGGCCTCGTCCCGCATTGCGGAGCCGGGCAGATGCCGCGGAACTTACGGGGCGGGCAGCGGCGGAGGTCCAGCGGCAGGACGGCCGCGCAGGCTGCGAGGAGGAGGCAGAGCAGGCGGGTGTCCATGCTGGGGGCGGCGGGGAGCGCTCGGTGCCGGCAGCTCAGCCCGGGGCTCGCGTCGCATCCCCCGCTGCAGCCCAGCCCGACGCGTCTCCTGCTGCCGCTGCTGCTCCGGGTGCTGATGCTGCACGCGCCGATCCCCGGCCCCGCGCGTGCTCCGCTCCCTCCTGCCCCCGGCAGCCGCCCCACGGCAGCGTCTCCAGCGGGACGGGCGGGCAGCCGGGGATGGGGGTGCACAAAGTTATGGGGGGCGCAGAGCAGGGCATGGGATGCACAGAGCAGAGGGCTGGGGGTGCAGAGCAGGGGATGGGGGGCGCAGAGCAGGGGATGGGGGATGCACAAGGGGATGGAGGGCGCAGGGGATGGGATGCACAAGGGGATTGGGGGCACAGAGCAGAGGATGGGGGATGCACAAGGGGATGGGGGCACAGAGCAGGGGATGGGGGTGCAGAAGGGGGTGGGGAGCTCCCACTTCTGTGCAGCTGAGCATGTTTTCAGAAGTGGTCAGTTATTTGGGGTGCCCAGTGCGACCCCCAAGGGCTGGATTTTGGGGAGGCGGGTGCCCAGCCCCTTCGCAGGACTCAAGCTTGGCCCCAGATGGCTCCTCCCCCCTGAACATTTGGGCTCCAAGGAGCCAGTGGGCTTCTTCCTAGCAGCTCCTCTGCCCCTGCCCTGCACCTCCCCATGGGGTGCTGCCTCCGCGCCCCTGCTGAGGCTGGGCTGGGGACGAGGCCAAACACAGGGCACCTTGTTGGTGGCTCGGGGGCTGCTGCTCGAGGTCCCCAGCGTGAGCTCTGGGGCCTTCTGGACCCAACGCGGGGTGGCTGGGGGGGGCAGGGGGAGTGTGCCTGATTCAGAGGAGTCTTGTCTGGACAGGGCCAGGGGGCACAGCCATGTGTCTGAAAACTGCGGCTCAGGGTAAAGAGGGGCTGAGCCACCCCTGCAGGTATCCACTCCTTGAGGGCCCCTCCCCCCACTTCTGGCTGCCCCCCCCCAGTGCTAGTCAGGGAGGGGAGGCCTCACAACACTTCCCTGCTGAGGCAGAGGGTCCCGGCGTGGGGGTCCCACAGGGCTGGGCCTCCCCCTTGCAAATGTGTCTAACTCGGGTGATGGAAGGAGGAGGGAACAGGGAATGGGGGGTCCATGGTCTGGAGGGGGGCTGGGCATGGCGAATGGAAGGGGGGGGTCCATGCGGCTGGAGGGGAGGGGGTCTGGGCACAGGAAACAGGAGGAGAGGGGAGGTCCATGAGGCCATGGCTGGGGGGGGGGAGGGATCCATGAGGATCCCCCATTGAGATGTGGCCCACGCCATGCAGACGCCTGGGTTTCCTCCCCCACAGTGAAGACTCCCTCCTCCCCCAGGGTGACACCCTCTGTTGCTCCCGGCCCCAGCTCTGGGTCTTGGTGCTGTCCATTGCTGGGGTGGGCATTGGCAGGGTGCCAATGCCGGGAGGGTGGGTGAAGCGGTGAGGCCCTCGCAGGCTTGGTACTGGGGCAGAGGGGCCCTTGGCATGGCTGGGGCAGGTCGGTGCCTGTCGCAGGGCCACGGGAGAGTGAGAAACACAAGCAGCAGGGCCGAGCACGCTCCTTCCTGTGCTGCACCCCTGGCCCGGGGCCCCGCCTGCCGGCTCAGACAGGGCTGACCAGAGACCCCCTCCGTGCTACACACAGGGTCATTTCCTCCTTCACCAGGGAGGGGCACGGGGCCAGTCAGCACCTCCACACTGCCTGCTGCACACAGCAGGGACTGGGCACAGGACGCACACGGGGGACAAACAACCCACCAGCCGGGAATGCAGCTGAGTCCTGCCTAGAGCACAGTCTGGGCAGAAACCCCCATGTTTGCGCTGCATAATCTGCACTGCCTTGGGAAACTAACCCCGCCGGACATTGCCCGTTGTTATGTCCGGCTGGCAGCTGAACGACACCTGATGATCTTGTGCACCCTCTGCTGGCTCCGCAGCACAAGGGAACAGCCAGGGCTGGGCTGGCGACCACACGGCAGGAAACTCTTCAAAGCCACCCTCCTTTCTGGCTTTGTTAGCAACACAGCGGGGGACGGGGGGGACGGACACAAAGGAGGCTGGAGCAGAACCAGTGTGGGAGAGTTTGTGCAGGGAGCAACGTCCTGAGCTATGGAGCGGGCACAGCTGTTAATGCCCGAAGCAGGACTGACGCATTGCCAAGCCCCATGGACGAGAGGGGCCCGGGGCGGCCCTGTCGCTCAGCAGTGATCAGCATCAGACCCAGGGGACATGGGGGGCCAGGGGGTTGCAATGGGAATCACAGTGACTGGTTCAGCGTAATGTGTGAACTGAGCATTGCAAGGAGCTGAGAATAGGGCAGGGCCGGCCCTATCTGGAGCCTGATGCCGAGGGGGTGGGTGTGACATGGCCCCACTCACAGGCCAATGGCACTCATGCTGGCTACACTGAGTGGGCCCTGGCGCTGCCCGACAGACAAGCCCTAAGCAGTGTCTGACCCGGAAACCAAACCCTCAGCACCCCATGACCTTGATCCTTCCCACGGGGCTGGGGCAGCCCCGCTCTGTCTGTCTCCGTGCAGGCCACTCCCCACCCCATGGAGGCTGGGGGAGGGGAGCCATGCAGTATGCACTGCCCTAGTGAAAGGGGGCACTGTGCCCGCTGCCATCCCTGGGTAGGTGTCATGGAGTGTGGGGGAGTCAGGGCCCTGCACCCTCACTTCCTGCGATTCACCGTGACTCTCAGCCAGCCAGTAAAACAGAAGGTTTATTAGACGACAGGAACACAGTCCCAAGCAGGGCTTGTAGGTACAACCAGGACCCCCCATCCAGGTCCCTCTGGGGGGCAAGGATCTTAGACCCCAGACTTGGGGTTCCCTGCCTCTTCCCAGCCAACCCAAAACTGAAAAAACCCCCTCCAGCCGACTCCCTCCCCTCCCCCCGGCTCCTCCTCTCCCATTGTCCAGTTTCCCGGGCAAAGGTGTCACCTGGCTCCACCCCCCTTCCTGGTTCAGGTTACAGGCTCAGGTATCGTCCCTCAAATAAAGTCACCCCCTGCTCTCCCATCCCCAATGCAGACAGTCCCAGTAAAACTAGACGACATTCCCAGGTCAATCCACCCCGCTCCCTACCCCGTCACAGTAGGCATTTGCCCAGCGTGCCGGGATCCTGGTGTGACGGTGCTGCCCGTGGGAGCCCGCTGAGGTCACTCAATTAGGGTGAACTGCAAACAGAACAGGGCAAACAAACCCCAAAAGCTGGTGGTTATTCCAGTACTTAGATTTACCAAGCCAGCCCAAAACAGCTTCTATATTACCATACAGGTTACTCAGAGTCCAAACAACGCAATTCCCTTAAAGTGCTCAGCCTCAGGCCTCCATCCAGACACACCTGTCAGATATGATGCTGATTACTGAAAATCTTATCTCATCATATAAAAGAAAAGGTTCTTCCAATCCCA
This sequence comes from Terrapene triunguis, assembly GCF_002925995.2. Taxonomy (NCBI): domain Eukaryota; kingdom Metazoa; phylum Chordata; order Testudines; family Emydidae; genus Terrapene; species Terrapene triunguis. Next base: position 1,011,272 of record NW_020664544.1, read on the forward strand.
AAGGATCAGCCACATACCCAGGTCCAATTATAACTTAGATCTTACCCAAAATACACACTTATAGCCAATTCTTATTAACTAAGCTAAAATTTATTAAAAAAGAAAAGAGAGCGAGTGTTGGTTCAAAGATCAATATACAGACAGACTTGAATTCAATTCTTGAGGTTCAGATACATAGCAGAGGTGAGCTTGTAGTTGCCAAAAGTCCTTTTAGAAATAGTCCATAGGTTATAGTCCAATGTCCATATTCAGGGTGGCTCCAGTCAATGACTGGGGATCTCAATCCTTGTGGCTTAAGGTTTCCCCCTCTTGAAACCCAAAGCAGATCTGAGATGAAGCAGGATCGTGTCCCAGGGTTCTTATACATTTCCAGCAGCCTTTCGGCCTGAGAAAACAATAGGCCTAACTCTCCTTCCAAACATCCTGGCAATGAGCACAGGGTAATTTATCCATTAAACAGTTCAGATCCAGGTTACCACAACCTTCAAAGAGACAGAGAGACAATAATACTATTTCACTCAAGTATCATTATAAATGTTAATATTCCTTTTTTTGATCTTTGAATTAAAACCATCGCAATAGACAAGACTTGTTTGCTTACATCACAAGCCCTGAGCAAACATCTACCCTTTTACCTCTAACAATGCAGACTTACATTTCAAAGCTCTATTCGTTTACCTATCTTCCTAACCAGTCCTTAAGGTTCACCCATGGGTCAGGTCAGTCTGAGTTAATGAACTCTTTCTGGCCCTGTCACCTTCCAATGACATATTATATTACACTCATAACGTCACACCTGGCTTGGAAGCTGCTGGGGGCAACCAAAGGGTTTGGCTGATGTGAGGACAGCCTGCCCAGCCCTAGCTCTCGATCATCCCCCATTCCGGGTTCGGTGGGCTCTGCCCTGGGCCCCTCTCCAAGTGGCGGTGATGGGCTCAGTGGGCCTGCCGTGGGCCACACTTTGGGTGCTGCACCTTTCAATTGCGGTTGGCTGAGACTGGCCATCATGTCGTGCCCAGTTCAGCACAGCCTGTCCTGGAGCAGAGGAGACACACACACCACGCGCTCCCTCCTGGGCTCCTGCATTGCAGCGTCAGCCAGGGGCCAAGGGGACTGCCGGCTCATTTGGGCAGAGAACTGCCCTTTGGCTAGGGTGACCAGATGAGAGGAAGAAAATATCGGGACACGGGGGGAGGCAAAAAAAAAAAATCGGGACAAATTGCGTCCCAACCAGAGATCGGTCAGGACGCGGGACAAACAGCTAAGAATCGGGACGGTCCCGATTTTATCGGGACGTCTGGTCACCCTACCTTCGGCTCCCACACGCCCCCTTTCTCAGTGGCAGGGCCTCGGAGTAACACAGGGCCTAGCTGTAGCATCAGCCGCACCCCGGGGACAGAGTACGCAGCACAATGGGCAGGGCTCTCAGCCGATCAGCCGCTGCCAGGGCTCCAGGCCGGCTTGGGGGGCCGCCAGATTCAAAGGGGCCTCAGAGAGCCTCTGAGTGCAAGGCAGCGGGGCTGCGTCAGACGCCGTGGTGGGAAGAGTGCAGGGGTGAGATGTTTCCCACATTCCCAGCCAGGGCTGCCCGGCCTCTGGGGGGCCCACGCTGCACAGCACTCGCCCTGTGGCCAGCAGCCTGGTGTATGGCTTCATGAGTCCCTGGTGCGATGCTGAACAGGGTTTGTGAGAGCCATCGCTGGGGGGTGGTTCCCACTAGAAGGACCCCCGTGAGCCACCTTCTAACCTCGTGTTACGGTTACGGAAACCAGGCCAGACACTGGAAATGTGCAGCGTTAAGTGAGGGGTTTGTTCTAACCAGCTCCCGCATTCTCCCCCTGGAACGGTAGAGAGGTTGTACGAGGCAAAGCCCCCACCGTTTGTTAAAGATGCTGTTAAAGATGGTGATAGCTGCCCCTTGGGGGAAAAGAGACGGAGGGAGCTGAGGTGGGTTCTGGGAGCTTGTTCCCTACAAAACAAGACAAACGCACAGGAAAAGGGAGAGAAACGAACAGCTGCGAGAGAAAATGCAGCTTCTGTCTCTGGTGTTGATTCTCACTTAACCTCAGCGCTGGAGAAACACAGGCCCAGCCCATGGTCTGACCAGCCACGCCGAGACCTGGCAAACTCGTATCAGTGTTGGGCTGCTTATGGTATTGCTTTTAGCTGCCTCTGGGCGCAGGTTCATGGCTCTGTTGCAAAAGATGCAGTTGTCTGGGCCGGCTCAGCCAGACTCTCATTAGCCTGAGACAGAGAGAGGGTCAGGAGAGAGGAGAACAAAGGAAAATGGCCCAAGGGGGCTGACAGCAGGACCCCAAGTCTGACATCCCAGGTGCCATTCAGACTTAGCAGGAGCCGGTGGCGGTAGCGTAGGTTCCTTCTGCCTGGCCCACTCTGGCCAGGGTGTCGCCAGAACCAGGACGATGAAGCTCAGCAGTGCCTGGGGTCTCAGGACATGGCTGGCAGTATGGTGGTGAAGCTGAGTGACCCCCCCCCCCCCCCCCCCACAACGCCCGCGAGCTGGTCACCACGCACAGCGGTGATTCCCTCCCATCTCTAGAACCTCACAGCCCCTGGGATGTTCCCCACAGCCCCCCGCCCCCAGGTCCCAGTCTCTTGGGCTCCAGCTTTGCAATTTTGTGTCACAGGCTGAGTTGGGCTTTTGTTCCAGTGCAGAGCGGCCGCCGCCTCCCTCCCCCAGGGCCTGAGGGAATCGGGGGGCGGGGGGCAGATGGAGCAGGAAAGCCCTCTTCAGAGAGCAGGGGACAGGACGGGGGCTGCTCCAGGAGTCTCTGTCAGGCCCCTGCAGGCCTTATGCCGGGGAGAGGCCACACAAATGAACCCTTGCAATGCTAACTTGCCCTGGGAGCACGCAGGCTTGGCTGGGCAGGCTCCCCACACACCCACCCTCTCGGCCCAGCTGGCGGGCCACAGCTCTGTGCCGTGGGGACTCTGCAGGGGTTCGAGGGGTGGGCAGTCCGCAGCTGCGGACAAGGGTGGCAGCCCATGCCAGCGGCTAGGGTGACCACACATCCCGGTTTTATAGGGACAGTCCCGATATTTGAGGCTTTTTCTTATATAGAAGCCTATTACCCCCCACCCCCTGTCCCGATTTTTCACACTTCCTGTCTGGTCACCCTACCAGTGGCTCCCGCCTCCAACAATCTGGGTGTTTCCAGGGACACCACAAGCAAGAGCCTGGCGCTGAGTGGCCGTGAGCCCGGGGCCCAGCAGAGTGGGGAGTGAGGGCAGGATAACAGTGACCACAACCTTTGCAAAGCAGGCGCCGTGACAGATGTGGCTCTGGCTTGTAAGCAACAAGCAGATTAAGCCTTGGGGGTCAGGAGTTGCCTGTCTCTCTCCATGGTGCCAAAAAGACATGGGATTTAGCCTGTCTGCTCCCAAACAGCCATTGTCAGCTGTGCTCCCTGGGCGTGCCGAGTGCGGGGGCTGGAGCAAGTGGGGGCTGCGTGGCCTACATGAGATCCCCAGCCCCCTCCACCTCCTGCCAGGGCTCGGGACCCCACCCTGGCCTCCTCAGCCCCCTTGGGCCCTGCTGCTTAGCACTGTCACTCTGGCTTTCCCTCGGCCCCTGGCTGCCCCCCCCCCCGGCTATTGATGGTGAGAGGGGCACAGTGCGAGGGGACCCCAGCTCTCAGGGATCCAGCGCCCAACTGATGAGGGGCTCAGGCCAGCTCCCCGGGTCAGTACTGTGAGAGAGGGCAGTGCAGGGTGGGGGAACAGCTCTGGACTCAGGCCAAGCTGAGTGCATTCACCTGGGGGATTCGAGGGCTGATTGTCACTCACAAATACCCCTCATGCCCCCACTCCTTGTGCCCCCCCAGGCCCTGCCATGTCACTGCCTCCCGTCTGCACCCTGGCGTTCAGAGCAGCCTCCAGTCGCGGTCCAGCGGAGCCCTGCTCTGCTCTGGGCTGAGGTCTCTGGTCTCTTTGCAGGAGGGCTCTGGCCATGCCGCCAGCCCCCCTCACGCTGGCCCTGGCCCTGGCCTCGGCCCCAGCGGCTGTCGCTCAGGGATGTCTGTGAGGCCAGGGCTCCGGAGCTGCAGGACCAGCGTGGCCTCTGAGCGAGGGCTCAGAACCTGCAGAGCCCTCTACCCAGGGTCAGAGATGGCAGCCCCGATTGGCTGCCCTCCTGTGCAGAGGGCTGGGGGCTCCCCCACATCCATGGAGCTGGTGTCTCGCTGGATTTAGGGGGAGCCCCAGGGAGCCCAGCCCGGCTGAAGGGAGCTCATCCCTGCACCCCAGGGGCAGGCGGGGGCCAGGAGCCAGACGGGGCCGGGCCTGGGAGGATGTCTGGGCCCTGCTCGGCAGTGGGCGACGTGGCTGTTTCCTGTTGTCAGGGCCTGGTCGGAGGGCGAAAGAGAGAACAGAGAATCCCAGGTGCAGCGGGCCCGCGGCAGGGACACCATTAGTTACTCAGAAGCGAAGCAGCTCTTGGCTTGTGGGCTGGGTTGTGCGGGGGCTGGAGCCACCTGGCCAGGCCCCTGCCTGAGCGGCAGGAGGGGCCCCCAAACCAGCAACCCCAGCCTGGCACTGAGGCAGCTCTCGCCCCCGACAGGGGCACAAGAGGGAAGCAACAAGGTGGCTGCGAAGCCCGTTCCCCTCTGACCCCATCTCTGCAGCTGGAATCCAGCCCGCGTCGTCCCCCAGCTCCAGCTCCCCCGTCCCATCTTGATCTAGTGAGCACAGCCCCCTCCCCCGCTGCAGCCCCACTCTGTCATGATGTCTATGGGGCGCGGGGGCAGTGCAGGGTTGCCAACCCTCCAGGATTGGCCTGGAGTCTCCTGGAACTAAAGCTTAATCTTTAATTAAAGATTATGTTGTGATGAAATCTCCAGGAATCTATCCAACCAAAATTGGCACCCCTCTGGGCAGGAGTCCCCAGCCCAGCATGGGGCCTTGCAGGTGTGGCTGCCATGGGCAGTGGCACTGGAACATCTTCCCCCGTCCCACCCCCTGCCCTAAGGCTGGGAGCAGGGCTGTGTCTCCTGGAGGGGGGGACCCGGACAGGGGTAAGGGGGCCAGTAAGTAAGGCCACAGCTGGGGGCGGGCGTGGGGCCAGGAGCGGAGCCCCGGGCAGGGGCCAGCAGACGGGACCCCAGGAGCAGCGCCCCAGGCGCGGGGCCGGGAGTGGGGTGGGCCCCGAGAGCGGAGGCCGGGGAGCAGGGGTGGAGCCGGGGGCCAGGACCCGAGCCCCACGTGAGATGAGGGGTTGGGGAGTGGAGTGCAGGCAGAGGGCCGGGAGCTGGGCATAGGCACAGGAAACACCCCCAGGTTTTATGCACGGAGCCAGCAGCTGGGGAGCGGCCCTGCATAAAACCTGGAGGTGCTGCAGCACCCCCTGCACCCCTACTTCCCGTACCTATGGCCATGGGGGACCGTGAATGACAGCCACTGTGTGCTGGTCCAAGCAGAAGCTGGGCTGACCCCCCCACCCCACCCCACCCCACCTCACCCAACTCCTACTGGCTACTTTGCATTGCCCCCTAGTGAGGAGGGGTCGCTACCCCTGCCAGGCGCTGCCCCCTGCTCACAGCCCCTTGCTGCCAGCGTGCCAGGGTGTGGCAGCTGCCCCTTTCTTCGCACTAGTGCAGAGGGGGAGTCAGAGCCCAGAGCAGCAGCACATTGAAATGCTGCGTCTGTCCCAGGCCTGGGTGCTGTGCAGCTCCCTGGAGTAAGAGCCACAGCCCAGGTCGAAAGCCAAGCAGGGGGTTTGGGCTGTTGTGTCTTTTGTTCCTGGCACAACAAAGTTCAGAGGAAGGAACCCCACAGGCAGGGTGGGGCCCAGAGACCATGTGTACTGGCTCGATACAACATGCCAGGCCTGGCTACATGCACACACGGCTGCTCTGATGGGGGTCGAGCGGCTTCTGAAACCCAGAACACGGTGAGCACCAGTAGAAGGCTCACCAATGTTAAAGGGGCACCACCCTGTTCCTGTGCAGCCCAGGCTGGCTGGTGGGCAGGTGTTGGCAGTTGGGGTGTGGGGGTCTGAAAGGCAAAGCAGGGATAAGCCATTGCAAAGATGACTCGAGCCTCGGAGAAAGGAGGGATTGTGGGATTATAACTGCAAAAGGCAGAAAGCCTATTAACAACTGGAATCGCTTTGCTGCTGACATGGAGAGAAAAGCAGTTGCCCTCCCCCTCCCCCGCCGTGCCCTAATCTGCAGGGTAATAAAAAGCTTAAGAATTTTTGTGGGGGTCAAGTTATAAATCCCCCCAGTGTATTGGAGCCGGGCCGTCTGGGGTGACAGCCTGCTGGGCCAGCAGGGCTCGGCCTCCAGGGAGCCCCCAGGGGAGCCGCGGGGGTTGTGATGACACCGGCTGCCCCTTGTTCCAAGAACAAACTGTTTCCTGTGTGAAGCTAAGTCCTGAGAGAGAGAGAGAGAGACTGTCCTGGCTCCTTACGGCGGGTGAGTCCCTGTCACCTGGCCAGAGCCCCACTGGTGTCAACCGGCATATTCCCACTGGTGTCAGTGGGGCCAGAGCTGCACTGGTGTCAGTGGGGCCAGTGCCCCGCTGGTGGAAGTTGGCCTCGTTCCATTCATTCAGCTACACTGATTCACAGCAGCCAAGGGTCTGGCACAATTAGTGTTATCTGTGATACAGGGGCCTTGTCATGGCCCCAGACCTCACCGTGGCTGGGCACGGTACATTATTAGGTGCATTACGGTAGCACCCAGGAGCCCTGGGACCCATTGTGCTGGGTGCTGTAGGTTATTAGGTACATTACGGTAGCACCCAGGAGCCCTGTCCTGGAGCAGGGGCCTATTGTGCTGGGTGCTCCCAGGTTGTACAGCCCCGGCTCCATCGCGCCATTGTGTGGGCTCCTCGGAGGACTCCAGACACGTTAATCCCAGTAAATGGCCCCCAATTCGTGAGTGGCTCGTTTCCAGGCCTGTCTCCCCACGCCCTGACCAGGGGCCAGCAGGACAGCTGGCACAAACAGCAGCTGGAGAAGCAAAGGCCCAGCAGGTGCCACACGCCCAGGGCTCTGGGGCTGACCCAGGCTCACTCCCTGGGCCCCAGCCCACGCGTGCTCCAGGGGTTTCCGTTCAATTTGCTGGCAGCTCTAGCGCTCTGCGACCTACATGCCCATGGCTGGGGCACCCACTGTGCCACGGACCCCAGGGCACACGGGTGCACGAGGAACCATGCTCTGTTCAATCGGGCGCCAGCGCTCAGGGTGTTGGCTGGATGCCTCCTGTCACCGACACAGGGCCTGGCCCAGCCCTGGGGTCACCTCGGGCGTTCAGGTCCCGTGGGGGCAGGTCTTGGATTCTCAGAGCAGCTCTCAGTATCAGGTAGGGCACGTGGTCAAACCACAGGCTGCGTCGCGCTCGGGGGGTGGCCACGGCAGAGTCTCGAAGAAGCAGGACGCTTGTTGCAGCTTCACAACGACAGCGATGCCTCCCCCAAACCAGGTGAGGGGCTGCGGGGGCTTTCCGGGGCAGGGGAGGGGACACCGCTTGCTTGTTTTCATGTAAAACTGTTTTTTTCTGATTGGTTTTTCCGATCGTGGGTTTGAGTCGTGAGCACCTGGTCCCACGTGGGCCCACCTGGGATCCTCCGGCCCATGCAGGCTGGGATGGGTTCCACGCCCAGAGCCTGGGGGCTGGGAGCAGAAAGGGATGTCGGGGCCCCAATTCTGCAGTGAGCTCCAGGCTGACCCCTGCACCCACACAGAGCTCCAAAGCGGGGTCTGCAGGAAAGCTGCTGTCTGCCCAGCCCACCAGGAACTGACGCTGTGGGTCCCATGTCCCTGGCAAAGGCCGGGCAAAGCCCCACCCTGGGGTCTCAGGGGCCGGGCGCTTGGAAAAGGCCAGCGTGGAGCCGCTGAGAAATCACAGTCCCTGGGCAGTTCTTGGGCTCAGTCCGGCCCCAAGACACCATGAGCAGCCGCCCGCAGTGCAGGGCCCCAGGGCTGCTGTGAGGCAGGAGAAGGGAAGCCAGGCCAAGCCGCGGGGGGTGCAGCCCCCTAGGGCTCAGCACGCAGCCCAGTCAGAAGGAAACTGTGGGCCAGGGCCTAATTGCTGGTGTAACCGCGGCAGTTTCCCGGCATCAGCAGCACTCAGTTTGCCCATTGACCCCAGCTGGGCTCTGGCTCCGCGGACTGAGCCAAGGGACCAGAGCAGGGTCTCCAGGCAGGGCTGGCCCCAGGCGTCCGGGGGCATCCCAGAGGACATCTGATCAGCCCGGGGGCCCGAGAAGCTCAGCGGGTTTTACACGTTTCTTCCCCCAAACATCTTTACTAGCAACTCAGGCAGCCACAAAGGGGGAAATCCCCCCGCGAAGGACAGCACGTTCCCCATGTCTGAGTGCTGGCGTGTGTCCGTCTGTGTGTCCAGGCCCATGGACCCCTCCTCCCCCCCCACCCCAGGGAGAGGGCCACCTGCTGCTCAGCGCAGCATCACTGTGTGGGGTCCCAGTGCCCGTCTGTGGGGCCTGACATGACTCATGAGACAGACTCACCCCCACCTCACCCCATAGGCACCTGATCTACAGGGGCTCAGGCTCTGGCAGTGCCCCCAGCATGGGTCAGTGACCGCAACTCCAGGCCTGAATGCTGAGCTCTGGGCAGCTCCGGTTCTGGGTGCCGAGCTCCGGTTCTGAGTGCTGAGCTCTGGTTCTGGTGCTGAGCTCTGGTTCTGGGTGACGAACTCCAGGCAGCTCCGGTTCTGGGTGCC
>NW_020664544.1:1019989-1029828 GCF_002925995.2 Terrapene triunguis
GTTCTGGGTGCTGAGCTCCGGTTCTGGTGCTGAGCTCCGGTTCTGGGTGCTGAGCTCTGGTTCTGGGTGACGAACTCCAGGCAGCTCCGGTTCTGGGTGCTGAACACCCGTCCCCTCCATGACGCTCCCGTCTCGCACTCTGGTCACTGACACTTTCGTTGTTCGGCAGTGAAATGCCTCGAGCTGTTCAGGGCCTCGAGTCGCAGCCCAGCGCTGGGGGTGCCCTCCAGGTGCCCATGCTGCCAGGCTTCCAGGAATCAAAGGAAACCACAGACAGGGCTGCCGCTCCCCCTGCCTGCAGGGCATCATGCCAGCCTGGCCCTCTCCCCACCTGGCAGCCCTCGGCACATGAGTCCCCAGCCCAGGGAGTGACACAGCAGCTCTCACAACTGACAGCCCGGAAATCGCCCCCGCTGATCAGAGCTGGGTGTGAGACAGAAACTCAGTCACTGAATCCAGCGGCTCTTGGTGTGGCAGGGCCCGTCCCGAGGCACCGAGTCGTCTGGGCGTTCCGTCTCCCAGCCAGTCGGGGCCCCTGGGCTCAGCCTACTCCTAGCAGAACAGGTGCCCACATCACACAAGCCCACCAACCCAGCGGGCACCAGCCAGCCCCCCTCGCTGGCAGCCTCAGCAGAGGACCAGGGCTGAGTGGGCTGCAGAGACCGAGCTTCTGTCTGACCTCAGAGGGGTCTGTGCGAGGCGGGGCAATGGGGCAGCACCAGACTGGCACGGGACCCTTCCAGCTGCCCAGCCTGGCAGCAAACTGCTCCAGGGAGCGACCCCCCCTCCGCCCCCCTTGATGCACAGCATGTCCCTGGAGGCGAGGGTCCCGGGCTAGGCTGCAGGGCTGGCTGAGTAACCCAGCAGGGGTTGTGCAACGAACATTGGTCCCATTGCTCTGCAGCGTTGTGAGATGCTGTGCGATGCTGCTACCTGTTGTATGGAGTTGTGCTGGACTGTGTGGTGCTATGCGGTGTTGTGTTGCTGTGAGGTGTTGTGGTGCAGTGCAGTGTTGCAGTGTTGTGCTGGATTGTGTTGCTGGGTAGCTGTGCTGTGGGGTGCTGTGTTGTGTTGCTCTGTAGCTGTGTGGTGTTCCTGTGTTGCTGTGCAGTGCTGTGCAGTGTTCATGTACTGTGCTGTATTGCACTGCTGTGTTGTGTTAATATGTTGTTGCAATGCTGTGTTGTGTAGCTGCGGTGTTGTGTTGCTGTGTAGCTATGTTGTGTTGCTGTGTGGTGTAACTGCACTGCTGTGCTGTGTTGTTGTGCGGTGCTGTGTAGCTGTGCTGTGTTGTGCTGCTGTGTGCTGTAGCTGTGCGGTGCCGTGCTGTGTTGTTGTGCTGTGTAGCTGTGCTGTGGTTGTGTTGCTGCGTGGTGCTGTGTTGTGTTGCAGTGTGCTGTAGCTGTGTGTTGCTGTGTGCTGTAGCTGTGCAGTGCCGTGCTGTTGTGTAGTGCTGTGTAGCTGTGCTGTGGTTGTGTTGCTGTGTGGTGCTGTGTTGTGTTGCTGTGTGCTGTAGCTGTGCAGTGCCGTGCTGTGTTGTTGTGTAGTGCTGTGTAGCTGTGCTGTGGTTGTGTTGCTGTGTGCTGTAGCTGTGCGGTGCCGTGTTGTGTCGTTGTGCAGTGCCGTGTTGTGCAGCGAAGCTCCTTGCTAATGAGAACGATGATGTTCCGCCCTCACAGACTTTCAGCCCCTGGGCGACCGAGCCCCCGGTCACCACCGACTACTACTACGAGGATGGGCAGTACCCGGAGGGGGTCAGCCCCCTGCCCGAGCTGTGTGAGAAGGGGTCTGTGCAGAGCTTTGCCCGCACTTACCAGCCGGCTGTCTACCTGCTGCTGTCAGCGCTGGGCGTGGCGGGGAACGGGCTGGTGCTGCTCACCCACGCCCGCTACCGCCAGGCCCACTCCGTGACCGACGTCTGCCTTCTGCACCTGGCCGTGGCCGACCTGCTGCTGCTGCTGACGCTGCCCTTTGCCGTGGCGGGCGCGCTGCAGGGCTGGCTGCTGGGCACCGACGCCTGCCGGACCCTGCAGGGCTTCTATGCCCTCAACTTCTACAGCGGCTTCCTCTTCCTGACCTGCATCAGCGTGGACCGCTACATGGCCATCGTCCGGGCGCCCGCTGCCTGCCGCCTGCGCCCCCGGGCCCGCTGCTACGGCTGGCTCGCCGCCGGGCTGGCCTGGCTGGTCTCCACCCTGCTGGCACTGCCCCAGTTCGTGTACAGCCGGGCCGAGGGTCACCAGGAACGCCAGCTCTGCAGGGTGTTCTTCCCTGCCGGCGTTTCCAAGGCAGCCAAGGGAGCCACCAACCTGGCCCAGGTCATCCTGGGCTTTGTGCTGCCCTTCCTGGTCATGGCCTCCTGCTACGCGGCCGTGGCCCGCACCCTGCTGGCTGCCCGCAGCTTCCAGCGGCACAAGGCCCTACGCGTCATCCTGGCCCTGGTGCTTGTCTTCGTGGCGCTCCAGCTGCCCTACAGCCTGGTGGTGCTGCTGGACACGGCCGACATCCTGGGCAGCCGGGAGATGAGCTGCGCCCAGAGCCGCCGCAAGGACCTGGCTCTGGTGGTGACCAGCGGCCTGGCCTTCGCCCGCTGCTGCCTCAACCCCGTGCTCTACGCCTTCGTGGGCGTGCGCTTCCGGAAGGAGCTGCGGCTCCTGGCCAGCGATGCTGGCTGCGTGGGCCGGGCACAGGATGGGCAGCGCCCCAGCCCCAGGTGCCGGGCATCACTCTCCACATGCCTGGACATGGAGTAGGAGGCGGTGCTGACCGGGCTCAGCCCTCTCCCTGCCAGCCAGGAGGCCAGGGCTCCCCTCCCCGGCTGGCAGGGGGCTGCTGGGGCAGGCTCATGGGAGGAGGCAGTGTCATGTTAGGGCACCCTCCTCTGGCCACTCCAGGGGCAGTGTTCACTGGCCGGTCTGTATAATGCCCAGCACATGGGAGGAGGGAACTGTCTAACGCCCACCACACTGGGGGGGTGGGGTGGGTGTCTGTGTAACATCCAGCACATTGGGGGGGATCCGTGTAATATCTGGCACTCGGGGGGGTATTTGTGTAATGCCCAGCACACTGGGGGAGGGGTCTGTGTAACGCCCAGCACACTGGAGGGTCCGTGTAACGCCTGGCATGGGGGGGGGTTGTGTAACGCCCAGCACACTGGAGGGTCTGTGTAATGCCCAGCACGGGGGCGGGGGGTAGTGTAACGCCTGGCACACTGGAGGGTCTGTGTAACGCCCGGCACGGGGGGAGGGGTTGTGTAATGCCCAGCACACTGGAGGGTCTGTGTAACGCCCGGCACGGGCAGGGGGGTGTCTGTGTAACACCCGGCACTATCTAGGGAAGTGGAAAAATAATCTGGCTTCCTCGTCTTCTTCCCCTGCAAATCAGTAAAACCTGCCCTGGGCACCTGTGTGCGATTGTTATTCGTTCGTTACCTCCCCTGCTCCAGCCACCCAGCTGCAGTGTTGGGGTGACTGGCCCTTTAAAGGGAGCCGGTTCTCAGTCTCCCTGGGACCCAGCTGGCTCCCAGATGCCCTGCCCTGTCCTGGCCTCTCCTCTCCTCTGGGACAGAGAAGGGAAGGCCCTGGGCCTGAGAGATACTAGGAGCTTCAGCAGGGGTCTGGGGCGTGCAACAGACGTGACTCCAGCCGGGGGGCTGGGAGCAGCTGCTAGGGAAGGAGCAGGGAGTGACCCACTGGGGCCAGGCCGGGCAGAGGGAGAAAGGAAAAGGAGCCTGTGAAGCCCAGCTGGGCGGAAGGGTGTGGGGTGAAGTGTGACTGGCAGAGCAGTTCCGCAGACTGGAGGTGCTGGGTGCAGCCTGCAGCTGGCCAGAAGACTGTCTTGTGTTTGTACCTGTACACCCCAGCAGACCAGACAGCCAAGTCCCTGAGGGGAAACTGAGGCAGGGATGCTGCATGGCTGTGCCATGAGGGGGTGTTTGGAGGTGGTGACCCCGTTACATGCAGTCTCATGGTCAGAGCCAAGGACCAAGAGTCAGGGAGCTCTGGACAGCAAGGCCCTGGGGCCTCTAGGGCTAGGACAGGCATCTGGCCAGATGCTCTGAACCCTTCCCCCCCGGTCTGTTAACGGCCTATGGCTGTGTCAGCAACAATGAAGGATGGGGCGGCATGTTCCCAGAGCTTCCCAGCCCCCTGTGGGCAGGGGCTGGGGGTAACTGCCAATGGTCTCGCTGGAAAGCATGGTGCTGGAGCTGCGGCTGCAAAAGGGGAGTGGCGGCTGGCTGGCTGGGGGGGCGTGGCCGGCCAGCTGGTGGGATGGGGCAGCTGGCTGGGCAGGGGGGCTGCTTAGCGGCTCTCAGAGGGGTTTGCGGTGGTCTCATTGTTCCCTTCCAGGACCTGGCTAACCTACTGGGAGCCTCCCTTTTCTCTGCCCCAGGTCCTGGGGGCAGGGGGCAGAGTTGGGGCACCTGTGCTGTGTCACTTCGCCCCCTTTGATTGCGCTGACCCCTCGTGGCCCCGGGTGGCGGCAGACACTCAACGAGCTTGTCAGGTGCTCCCCTGCCCCGGGGCTGGCGGGGCCAACGCTCGGTCGAAAGTGAGGGTGGCGCTGGCAGGAGAGCAGCGGGCTGGGGGTCAGGAGGACCCTGGGGGGCATGGCCAGGCCCACGTGGGGCTTGCCACTGGGGTGAATGTCTCTGAACCTCTGGCCAGGGGCGCCCTGCAGGGGGCAGCAGAACCAAACTCTTCAGCCCAGTCCCTTCCCGCGCCCTGTGGTTAGGGGCCCAGACAGGTGAGTCAGTAACATGGGGGGCAGGGGGAGGGTGTTCTCGTCTGCCCTTGATCCCTGGCTACCCACACCGGGGGTGGAGAGAGGAGCAGCCCTGGCTGATGGCCCGCACTGGACACTGTGTCTGGGAGTCACAGCTCAGCTGTAGTCCCTGCACGTCGGGACTCGCCCTGACAACCCGCCAGGCTGGCAGAGCGTCTAATCTTGGTGCAAGGCCCACCCCCACCCCGGGTCCCTGGGGAGAAGGGCCCAACCAGCCCAGTCTCCCTGCAGTCCTAGGCTCTGAGGCAGCCAGGTTGGGAGCCCAGGGTCTCTCCCTGGATGGCAGCATGGGGGGGACTCCCACACCGGAGGTGACCAGTTTCACGCCCTCCCGCCCCTTGGGGAGCGCACTAGCCCGGCTGTTCGGTTATCTGCAAACGCCTTGCAATAATGGTGACATGGGGCTAGCGGAGCCCCAGCGCCCCCTTTCGGTGGCAGATGGTCAGACGTCACACCATGCTCCTGTGAGATGCACCGTGGGCACCCATACCTGCTGTACCCTCTCCCTGGCACTGGGGCTGGGCACGGGACCACCCAACGGGAGTGGCACCACGCTGACAGTGCCACCCCTGGAGCAGCGGAAGTGAGCTCATGGCTGTTTCCTGTGCTGGGAATTGGCTCCTGGGGCGGATTTCTGCCATTGTCCAAATCTGTGAGGAGTCCCGGTTTCACCAGGGTAGGGGCAGCATCTCTCCTGCCCGGCAGGGCAGCTGCCACGGGCAGAGGGGGACCCAGGTCACACACAGACACTTGACACAGCACCGCGCTGCTCCGTTGGCTTGTGGGCAGCACCTGGGATATTGGCAAACACCCCTCAGGGCTGGGGGGGGGGCGGCGGGAATGCCACAGCCTCATGGGAGGGATAGACCAGCTGCGGTCTCCATTCCCAGAGCGTTTGGGGCAGATGGACCCAGCAGGGTCTCAGCCCCACACCCACCCCACAAAGTCACCATGGCCTCAACCACCCCCTCCTTTGTGATGCTGGTGGCGGGTTCCCAGCCCTGCAGCCTAAACTTTCTGGTCACCACCTCCTCCAACCAGCAGGATGGGAACTTCCCAGCAGGACCCTGGTCATGTGTTTCCCTGGGGGGAATCCCCCCACTGCCATCACTGTCACCATGGAAACCCCCCTCCCATATGGAGGCTGAGAGGGACTTTTTGCTAGTTTCACTTCCTGGATCCCTCAGTCCTGCAGGCAGAACTTCCCAGTTGCCCGCAGAGACACCTGTTCGCTCGCCACCCGGCTGGCACACACAGGCCGCACTACGCTGTGCCCCGCTTGCCTGGGGGGCACTTGGAAGGGTCCCAGCTTCCCAAGGGGGCATTTCCCCTCTGCACGGCATGATGCTGCCAAGCGGGGCTGGAGCAGTGTCGGTGCCATCTGGAGCCGACACAATTCCAGAGCCCGGCAGCAGCGCAGGGACCGGCTCGGGGCTGCGGGGCCGACAAGCCGATCCCTGCACTGCGATTGCTTTTCCTTCTAACTTTGAGCTGGTGCATGGGGCAGCCGCCAGTCCCCCAGCCAGGCCTGGTCCAGGGGGGAAGGTGCTGGACTAAAGAGAGAAAACAACTGCCGGCCACGTCACCGTTCCCCTGCCTGGCACAAACCGTTCTCCAGGAAGCTGTGCTGCTGGGCCTTGCACCGAGGGGGCAGCACCAGAGGCTGCCGGGCCCTGGCACAGTAGCAGGATGGCAGCTGCCAGCTGGAGGGCAAAGGGTCCAGAGGGACACAGGCACTGAGCACCAGCAGGAACTGGGCTGTGGCCCCTCGCACGAGGCTCCTGCTGCGGCTCAGCGAGCAGCTCCGGCAGCACCCGCCCTTTTACCGAGCCTCGGGGGGCGCTGGAGCCCAGTCCCGGAAAGCATCCTCCTCCCCCCCACACACGCTCGGCTCCCTCGGGCTGCCAGGATTACTGTAGCTCTGCTGGGCCCAGACCCTTCACCTAGTTCTTGGCAGGAAACCAATTACAGCTGAGTCAGCAGATCCGGCTGATTATTCCTGGGCTGCTGTTCACAGAGCAGCCAGGGCCTTGGTTCTCCCAGCCCAGCCCTTCCCTGGGCTGGCTTCTCTGTGCCGTTTCCTAGCTGCAGGGGGGCACCTGGCTAGCAGCAAGAGGAGTGGGGAGCGGGCACCGGGAACAGGCAGCTCGGGGGGTGTTGCCCAAGGGGGATAGGCAGCCAGAGCGGGGGGCTTCACACGGAACAGCCTCCGTCAGTGTTGTGGGGCCCGGCCTGCAGGTGCTGAACTGCACAGAGCAGCAAGGAGGCGCTATCGCCCCAGGACGGGCTCCAAACGCTCAGATGGGGCCGGGGGCAGGAGACAGAGCCTCTTGTGGACACCAGGTCCCCTTCCCCATGGCTCAGCGTGGGCTGCCGTGGAACTAAAGGTGTGTCCTTCACTCGGGTTAAAGGAGCAGCGAGGACACGGCCACTAGCCTCTAGCTCGGGGTAACAGCTCTAACTCACGCTGCCAACCCAAGTTCAAGCCAGGCTCCACCGTGCTTTCGCCGCTTTAACCCCTTGTGTGCAGTGCAGACGTGGCAGCCAGAAGGGGGGCATGGCACTAGCAAGGTAGCAGGCGGGTTGAAGTGCCTTTAGCTGATTGTCATGCAAGCTGGCGGCTGGAGACAAGGAGAAGAACCAGCAGCCTGTGCACAGCCTATTCCCCAACGCCCCCGAGTCCCACTCCCCGCCCCACAGCCCCGAGCAAGAGCCGAGACCCCAGCCCCCAGTCAGTGCCCAGCTGCTCTGCCCAGCCCCAGCCTGTCCTGTCCCTGCAGCCCAGGGGAGTCTGCTGCGCGAGCGAGGCGGGCGAAAGGCCCAGTGGCCCAGGCTGGCTCAGACCTGCTGGGAGCCGCGTCTCCTGAGCCGCCTGGGAGAGTGGGAGGAAAGCTGGCAAGCCCTGCTATTTCCTGTGTGTGCATCCCGGCCCCCACTGGCTGCTCCCAGAGACATTTTTGACCCAGCAGCTGTAGGAAACCCAGCGCCAGAGGCTGAGGGATTTAACTCCTTCTGAGCCCGGGCAGGATTCGGGAGGAATAATACAGCTCGGAGACCAGCCGAGCACGCAGAACCCAGGGGTCCTGTCAAAGGAGGCCAGCCCGGGTCACGAGGCGCCACAGGCTTGGCTGCCGCTTTTGCTGCAAGTGGATCCTGGTATTTGAGCACCAGTTTGGTCCCAAGGGCCCAATCCAGCCGAAATTCATGTAACTCAGGGACTGTCTATTTGGGAGGTAGCTCAGGGGTTGCTGCCTCGCTGCCACCACCAGTGTCAACACCCGGCACCAAGGCAAAAAGGGACTCATGCTGCTGCAACTTACCCCGGGGTCAAACTGCTTTACCCGTGCAGGGCATGTACCCTGCAGTTTGTATTACCATAGCAACCCCCGGGCATAAATCCACGCGAGGTGGTCTCAGGATCCCCTAACTGCCCCGCTGTATTGCTGACTCCGGCACTGCCCTGGAAAGGAACTCCGTGAACAACCCTCAGCGGCCTAGGCAGAGAGAACTCTGCCCTCCCCACCTGCTGGGGGTTTTGGGGAGAGCTCCAGCCTCTTCCAGTGGGAAGTGGCGGATAGGGGGAGAATGTAGCATCTTCACAGGAAATAACTGTGTCCCGCTGGGGGTTTGTTCTCTCTAGTGTTTTCCACTCTCGTTGCTGCTTGGCGCTTGTGGAGTTGGTTCTAAACTGCCCCAGTGCACGTGGGAACCGGTCACTGCACCTTCCAAACATGTCTGGTGCCTGCTAACATTGTAACAGATGTCTTGCAAAAGCCGGATAGCTAGAAAAGGGCCTGGGGATGGACAGAAGGGGTGTGTGTGCCGGGGACAGATAAGAGACTGATTGTTGTGTTTTGCAATATTTTAGATTTGCTGAATATTCCTGCCACTGGCTGGAATCTGCCAGTTGATCACGTCGGGCAGATCTTTGTGATGATGTCCCTGTCAGAAGAACTGGGTTGAGTTTCCTTTACTCTGGGTTTTCAGAAAGTCCTTTCCTTCAACTGGCCCTTTGGAAAATCGCTGCAAGTGTTTGCTTGTTACACATAAACACACGCTCATACACACATGTGCACACACACATACACCTGCATTTAAATGACGCTAAGGGGCTGCTGACAGAAATGTAGAGTGAAAGTAGCTGCTACCGTCTATCTCAACATAGAGTAACTAACGTGGGTGTTTGCTGCCCCAGTGGGTGGTCTGACAGACCCTGCTACCCCTAGGCACCGCAGGGAGAGAGCAGCAGTATTGCAGTGTCAGTGTATATTGGATTTGACATTACTTCTAGGATTTTTCATGTAGATTAAAGAGTATCTTGGTTTGGGGGCTGGGTCCGCTAGTAACCCTCTCCCCTGCCATCTGGTGCACCAACACCCACAATTCTCCTCCCATTGTTGTGTGTCTCCTAGCTCTGTCCCAGGCAGAAATCCCACAAGCTGTAGCTGGAGTCCCTGCTAACCCACAGCTTTCCCTGACACTGCTACAGGCAGAAAAGCATGTAGTTTTGTGGAGTGACTCAGTCAGCTGATGCTGGCTTCTTGGGTCAGTGTTGTTTGGTTCTTGTGCACAATGTTTATTTGAAAGCCAGCCAGAGGTGAGGGGTGGCTTACAGCAGTGGGTGGGCGAGGTTCTGTGGCCTGCAGGTCAGACTAGATGATCATGATGGTCCCTGCTGGCCTTAAAGTCCCTGAGTCTCTGAAAGCAAATAAGCACCAGCCTCCAGTGCTCTCCTGGCTGCATGAAACATTTTGCAAATGGTCATTTTAAACAAATGGATTCAACGGAGCCAGTGAAGCTAGTGGGATCAGCAAAGGAAGCGCTTTGTTTGTTTCTCTTGCCTCTTAAGTCATAACCTTCTAACCAGGGGCTGCTGAGAGTCTGGAGGGGGCTGGATTTCTCCTCCCCCTTTATAGCACCAGGCCCTTTGTGGGAGTCCAGCCTCCTTCTCCCGCCCAGTGATGTCAAAATCCTCTGCCTGTGACATCAGCCATCTCCATGGCAACCAGCAGTGAGGTCACAATAAGAGGATTGTGGCCTCACACCAGCAGGCC
>NW_020664544.1:1029928-1080267 GCF_002925995.2 Terrapene triunguis
CACAGCTGGGGGGGGGGGAGTGGGTGGCTGTGAATTCTCACCCTGGCACCCTCTGCTCTGCAAGGCTCGTAGGGAGGGGGGAGCATGTCCCCTTCCCCCCCAGGGGCACCTGTCTCTCAGCGGGGGCGGGCGGAAGGACTCCTGCTGGCTTGGGGGGGGCGGGGTGGGGGGGGGGGGGGTTGCTATGGCAGGGTGAGCTGCCCAGTGGGGTCCCAGCGCTGGAAGCCAAAGGCCCCTACCCAGGGGCCAAGCTCGCCCCCGAACACTCAGACGCTCTTTGCTTGGACGGGGAGGGGGGGGGGTGAATCACAGACACAAGGGCCCGGATTTTCCCGCGGGGAGCGCGCTGGGGGTGGGGGCACCGTGCCCGGCAGGCGCAGGGCGCGGCAGGTCCGCGCTCCTCCGGGGCAGGGGCCCCCCCCCGGCGCGGCACATGATGCAAGCGGCCGCGGCGGCAGGCGGGGCTCCTCGGGCACCTGCCGAGCGATTGGCCGGGTCCCATGACGCGCCGGCCCCCGCCCCGCCCGGGGGCGGAGGGAACCGGCCGGGTCCCCCCCAGCCGGAGCCGGGGGAGCGGCCCGCGAGAGGCCGAGGGCGCCCGGGCGGATCAGGGCTGCGCAGCGCGCAGGGCTCCCCGGCCCGACGGGCGCGCAGCGCAGCGCAGCGCCCGCCCTGCCCGGAGCGGCTGGTGCCCGGGCGGGGGGATGCCGTTCCCGGGCGGGCTCTGGTGGCTGGTGTGCTGCCGGCAGGGCTTCACCCTGCTCCGGCGGGACTATGGCGAGCCGGACAAGGAGCCGGACGGGGAGGCCGAGGAGGAATCGTCCTTCGAGCTGCGGAGCAAAGGAGCCCAGGTGGGTGCCCAGCGCTCTGCGCCCCCGGGGCTGGACGCGGCTGCTCCGGGCGCTTTCCGCTGGGGCCAGAACGTGGGACGGTCCCGGGGGCCAGGCCGCTTCCCGCTGCCCCCGCCGTCCGTGCGCGCTGCGGGCTCCTTCCCTGGGAACGTGTCTCGGCCCGGGACGGTCCCGAGCTGCGCTCAGCCCCGGAGAGGGGCCCGGCTAGCCGGAGCGCACGGCTCTGGTGCCCGAGGCGCCCTGCACGGCAGGGCTTGGCCCCAGAGGGGGCTGAGCGCGCGGGGCCTGGGGTCCCTGTGCCCTGCAGGGAGATGCAGCCCCGGGTCCCTGCCCTGTGCGGGGACCCCCAGCCCCGGCTCAGGGAATCCAGGCACCCCCCGCCCTGCCTCGTCCATGGAGCCCGGGCGCCCTCAGCCTGACAGCTCTTTGGGGAAGGGGTGGCACAGACCCTGGGGCACCCCACTCCCAGCACCCCTAAGGCAGGGAGCTGGCATCAAACTGTAGATCAGGAGAGTTGGGCGTCCGTTGGGTCCTAGCTTCCTTGGGCGCCTGCCACCCCAATAGCGTGGCTCGTGCCAGCCCTGTCGAGGGACCCTGCTGGGGGTGCATTGGGACTCAGAGGTCTCCCCAAGGCTCTGTTATGCCCGTCCTATCAGGGGTGGCCTAGGAAGGGTCGTGGGCCCTTCTGGCAGGTGGAGCTGAACTTACAGCCCCTTCACCCTGGCTGCAGGGACCCTTCTCCAGTAGCAGGGAAAGGCTGGAGTTGTCCCATCGCCCTGGGTTGGGCCTGCAAGCGCTGTGTGGCAGTGCCCGCGGGCAGGTCGGTCTGGCTCTGAGCTCACTGCTGGGCGTTTGATTTGCCCCCCGGCGGGTTACACCATGTTGCTTTGAATTAGTTTCCCAGCCCTTTCCTAGCAGCCTGCACTAGAGTCCCCTCTTCACACCTTCCCAGGCAGGCAGCGCCATCCCCCCCTAGCTCCGTGGAGCCGACGTGCTGAGGCATGCACCCCTGAGCTGGCTGCAGGCTGTCAGCAAATGTTGCTGAACTTCTCGCGGCGGTTAGAGGGGCTGGCTGGGCCCTGGGGGCCCTGGCTCGATTTCCTGGCTCAGCCCCAGGCTCCCAGTGCCACCCTGGATAAGTAGCTCCTGGCCGGGTTTACAGCCTGCTGCTGAGTTCTCCTGAAAAGTGTGGCCCATCTTTCTGGGCCTTGGTTCCTGTTCCTCCCTTGTTCCCGCAGACAGCTCTTTGGGGGCAGGGCCTGTGTCTCCCTGTGTCTGTGCAGAACTTGGCTCTGATCTGGGGGTGCTGGTAGCAGGACTGGATCCTGCCCCTCCCCCCCCGTCTCAGTGGGGTCTGTGCAGAGCCTGGCGTGACAAGGCCGGGGTCTGTCTGGGGCCTGCTGTTGCTCACTGGCCATTTCCCTTCCAAGGGCCTAAAAGGGGAGAAGTCCCAGGCCTGTTTCCTTTCGGGGGGGACCTCGTCCCAGGCTTTCTGGAAGTCCATGTCTGCTGTCCACTGGTGCGCCCTTGGCCGTGGGTTAGCCAACCCCCTTGGGGAATTCTCACAAACTGCGGAGATAAAGAGGCTGTGTGCAGGGCAGTTGTTATGCCCACCTAAGACCACGCTGCCCTCCCGGGATGGTGTGTGCAGGAGGGGCATGGGATCCTATCTGACTTGCTGTCGCTCTTGTGGCTGGTGCACAGGGTGTGTGTGTGTGTGTGTGTGCGCGTCCGTCCCGGGACCTGGCCCAGCCCAGCAAGGTGATCTCAGCGGAGACGCGTGTGGTGCTGCCGATGGGGAGGGGAGCCCTGTGCTGCCACCACTCGTCTGGGGCTCCCCAGAGACCTGGCTCATCCTGGGCCTTAAATAGAGGATTCTGGGCTGTCGAAAGGGGCCAGAATCCTTCACGTAACCCCAGAACAAACAGTGTCTCCCCCTGCTAGCTGCCAGCGCCCCAGTCCACACCAGGCAGCTGCTCCCAGCCAGGGGAGGGGGCGATGGAGGGAACTGGGGCCAGCCCTGGAGGACAGAGAGGGCTGGTCTCTGTACCCTGAGTTCTGTGTTCCAGGCCTGCGCTGGGCCAAGGCCCCCCGACTGCTGCTCACTGGCTAAGGAGCCTGGGGTCTGTTCTGGGTGCAGGGGGAGTAGGGGCTGCTGCTTTCCTCCTGGAAGGACCCAGGTGATCCTGCCCCTTTAATGCCACTTGGTGCTGTAATTCAGAGCATGTGAGAGCTGCCGCGGGGGCCCCGGTGCCGGGCCCCTGGGGGCCGAATGCGTGAACTAGGAGCTAATCCTGGACCCACGTCACCCGTCTGATCACCCCATGCGGCCGCCTCTCAGTGCACAGGCTCAGATCTCTGGAGTTCTATCTGCCCGACGGAGGAAGGCGGGGTGGAGGGGAAGGAGAGGTGTCCCTGCTGCCCCAGGGCTGCTGCTGGGAGGTGCTGGTGGATGGAGCCAAGTGCCCCTGCAAATTCCTGGCTAACCAGAATGACCAGGGGGCGGCGCTGTGCGTGTGCATGTGAGGTGGGGTGTGGGGGGGGCGCTGGGGGTATGAGCGGGCCTGGGATGGGGAGGGGCTCTGGGCGTGTGAGTGGGCCCCGGGGGGGCGTGGGGTGTGTGAGCGGGCCCAGGAGGGAGCGGTGTGTCAGTTGCTGGCCATGTGAGTCGAAGACGTAGCTGGAGCTGGCCCAGACTAGGCAGGCCTGGCACACTGCAGCCTCCAGGCAGTGCCCCTGGGTTCGGTGTCACGGCTGCAGGGGGCTGAGGCGTGGGGAGGGCCCTGCGTCTGGGCAGTGATTAGGGGCATCCCCCATCTGGAGCGATCGCTGCCCTTGGTGCCTGGAGCCGGTGGGTGGGGGCAGGGATTGGGTAGCTCTGTCCCTCTTGGCCCAGACGTGGTGTGCCCAACGGCTCGAGGGTGCTGGGGGTCCCGGGTACTGAGCCAGGGTCCCCCCATTCCCCAGCCTGTCCTGGGGCCTGAGCCCTGGTGCTGACCTGTCTCTCCCAGCAGGGTCCTGGCTGGGGAACCACGGGCCGAGAGTCCCCGCGTGTCAGCGGCTCTCTCCCTCGGTGACGTGGGGGCTGCCAGCAGGGCCCTCGCCAGGGCGCTGCCGCGGGAGGCTCGGGAGCCATCAGACGCCGGGGCCCAGAGTGGATGAGCTGAGGCCTTGTCTCTGACAGACAAGGCAGAGCCTGTGGGAGAGAGGAGCTGCCCACCCTGCTCCGGGGCAGGGAGCAGCAGGGCTGGGGTCCCGAATCCCAGGGCAGAGGCCCATGGTTGTGCAGCAGAGAGACCGGCCAGGCCTGTGAAATGCCAGCCGCGACCAAACGGCTTTGCAGGGTCCCAGTGGCTTTACGGGGCCCTTGGGCTGCCCCAGGGCTTTGCGCGGAGCTGCCAGCTCCGGATGGTGCCCAGGCTACGGGGCGGCTGTTCCTCTTTGCCATCAGAGCCCGGCAGAGTGAGGCTCAGTACCGGTACGGGCGTGGCGGGGCCGTCCCAGGGGTGCGCGGAGACAGGTCATATTGCAGTGCAGGGTCTAGCAGCGCCTGCGGCTGCTTCCTCCCAGCCTGGGGAAGCTGCTGCTTTGCCCTGGGGCTGCCCTGTGTGAAGGAGGCTGATAACACTGGGGACTCCCTGCTGTTTGATAAGGAGACTTCGTGCTTCCCCTTCCCCAAGGCCTGTGCAAAGGGGAGCCGGCTCGGGGGCCGAGAGCGCTGGTGACTGCTCTGCCTCCGCGGTCTGGGCTGAGCAGCGCTGGGCCCTGCCCCCCCGTGCGGTCTGTGGTGAAGACGTTATCAAACCACGACGGGTCACGTGCTGCCTGGGGCGTGGCTGCCCGCCGTGCCCTGCTGGGGCCCCCGTGAGCACCTGTCTGCACAGGCCGAGTTCCCGGCCAAGGCACAGGGCTGATACGTGTGGGGCTGTTGCCTGGCACACGGGGCTGGGGAGCTGGGGTCCCAGACTCCGTGCGGTGCAGCTGGAGAGGGTGCAAAGGAAACTGGTGCCCCTCTGTTATACACACCTGGGCACCTGTCACCGTTCAGCTCCCCAGGACTTGCCATCAGTATGGGCCATGATACCCCTCGTCGCCCCGGGGGCAGAGCCCAGTGGCAGCTGCCCAGATGTGGCTTGTGGGGAGCCCGTGGGGTGGTTCAGAGGGAGCTGTCTCTTTAAGGGGGGCTGTGGGTTTGTAGGGGCCCTTTCTCTGGGGCTGATGAGCGTTTGCCCTGCTGGGGAGGCAGGTGGCAGAGCCGAAGGAGTCTGGGCAGCAGCCTCGCCAAGCACCCCACGGACCAGCCCCAGCTGTGCTGCCCCCCCCTCGCCCCCCATCGTGGGAGCCGCCGCCCCAGCCCTGCACGCTGGGGCCTGGCTCCTGCCTGTTATTTATATCGCTGGGAAAGAGCCCGCGGCTCCCCCGCAGCTGGGAGGCAGCCAAGGCCCCGCGGCTCGGCCGAGGATCTTCCGGGAAGCTGTTCGGGGAGTGGGGAAAATCCTTCCCTGCTCTGTGGCTGGGCGCAAGGGGGCCTCAGCCAGACCCCACCCCCAGTGCTGCAGGGACTGAACCGAGCCAGGCCGCCAGTGCAGGGGCTCCGGTGATATTGGTAACAGGTGCTGCTAATGCCACAGGTCAGCCGAGCGCCCGTCCCCCCGGGCCGCTTCTCAGTACCTGCTGGAGCTCCCCCTCCCCCTCACCTCTCCCCGGCTCTATTTTTAGCTGCAGCCTCCTTTCCTTTGCATCCAGTCGCTAGCATGCCCCCCCCACCCCAAAACTGTGACTGGCCCATCAACTCCTCCCTTGCAGACAGGGCAGGGGACTTCCTTGTGGGGGTTTGTTCTTACTCTGTCTACATCTGCCAGTGCCCCTCCCTCCCAACCTGCAGCCCCCTGGTGCCCCAGCCCTGGGCTCCCCCCCCCCCCCCCCCCGGCTGGACTGGTGCCCCTCATTCACAGACCCCTGCTAGCCCAGCCCTGGGCTTCCCCCCCAGCTCTGCCAGTGCCTCTCACTCCTGGCCCACAGGCCATTGGTATCTGAGCCCTGGCCTTCCCCCTACATTCCTCCAGCTCTCACGGTGCCCCTCAGTCCTGACTTGCGGCCCCTTGCTTTCCCTGCCCTGCTCTCCCCCTCCACTTTGGAACAGTGGGACTTTCTAGTCTGGGGGGTGCCCCCCACCTGAGCTCTGCTGATGCCCCTTGGTGCTGCCTGCAGCCCAGCAGTCTGGGGTGTCACAGGCCCAGAGCAGGGAGGGATGGGGCGTCGGTAAAGCCAAGCCCTGCAGCTGGGGAGGATCCAGCACCTGTCCGGCTGCTGGGCTGGGGACTCTGCCGGTGGCTCTTGCTGTGCAGAGCCCCCTTGATGCAGGCGGGAAGTCGGTGGCCCCAGTGACAATGGGACTTTGTGCCGTGAGCGTGTTACTCAGCAGCAGTCTTGTGCAATGCTGCACGAGTCAGAGCCTGGCGGGGTTGGCTGAGGATACGGGGCCAGCTCACCTGGCCACAGCCCCTGAGCCCGGGCGGGATGGGCCCCAGGCCTGGCCGGGGGTGGGGGTAGGGATGGGCTGGCTTTGTGGCTCACTCACCTCCTTCTTTCATGTGGAAGTGGCTTGGGGTGCGGACGGTGCGGGGCTGAGTAGGGGCGGGGTAGGTGTGTGTGGGGGGTTCACGCGCCTGGCTGGGGATCTGGGACTCTAACGGTGCCTCTGCCTTTGCTCCCCAGGGGCCGCTGCAGCTGAGCCTGACCCAGCCCGTCCGCACCAGCAGCGGCTCCGAACGGTGAGTGACCTGGGCCAGCTTGGCTCCTGCTCCCCTGGAATGGCCCGGCAGTGTCCGGAAACCTGGCGTGGGGCCCAGGTTAAACGCCGCCAGGAATGGCCGCTGGTTTGGCCCCTTGGCTCGTGTGCTCCTTGAGCACTGGGCCCTGCTCCCGCTGCCCGGCCCTGCCGATAACCAGCTGCCATGTGCCTAGCCCCTGGCATGGTGCCGCCTTCCCCGGGAGCCTCGCAGCCAGGCCGGGGGGCTGGTGGCACAGGGCCCCTGCTGGGCCCCCTGCCCTCTTTGCCAATAGGAGGCTGAGGCCCTGCTCCTTGCCCCTGGCCCTGCCCTCTAGTGATGACACCGCTAGCCCATGTCTGCCATCCCCTCTGGGCCCCTCTCCCCGGGGTGGAGCTGGCTCGCTGTGGTACCCAGCCCTGACCCCATGTGCCCCCATCCCGGGCAGATGATCTGGCCTGTGTCCACTCCCAGATGGTCTGAGCTCCCCCCAGGCTCTGCCCCTGCTGAGCCGGCGCGGGGGTCACAGGGCACCCGGTGGGTATTGGCTTTGCCGGAAGGGGAGGCTGTTGCGGGGCAGTGCCCAGGCACCAGCCCATCGGCGCTTGGCTCCGCGGGCGGCCCAGGCTCTCTGCAGCGGATCCCGCTGCCTGGCCCTCCCGGAAGTGACTCACGGCTCATCTGTTGCCCACCTGGGCCTTGGTTGTGTGTGGGATGGGGGAGGGGAGCAGCTCCTTATCCAGATGGCAGGCTGGGGGCGGGGCAGGGCCTCGCTGGCTCCCTGGGCCTGGGTCACGGCCCCCAGCCCTGCTCCTTGCCTGGCCCTGGCCTTTATCATCTGCTCAGACAGCAAGGGCAGGTCTCCACCACTGTGCCCCCTACCCCACGTATGGGGGGAGGAGAGACAGCATAGTTTAGTGGGTAGAGCAGGGGAGCTGGGAGCCAGGACTCCTGGGTTCTCTCCCCGGCTCTGGGATGGGAGTGGGGTCGTGTGTGTGTATGTTTGGGGATGGAGGAGGCTGAGAATCAGACCTGACTCTTGGGGCAACCTTGGGCATGTTACCGCCCTTCTCTGCCTCAGTTTCTCCCCTGCGGTGTGGAGATCCGAGTGGCTGCCCCAGGAGCTGTTGGGACGCTCGAAGCCTGTAACAATGCCTGGTTGCTGTGAGGGAGCCGCCCCGGGTCTGCACCCAGGGGGGGTTGCAGGCAGGGCCCTTGGAATCACAATGGGCTGAGCAGAGCCAGGAACTAGAATGCTGCTGCTGGGGTCCGGAGGGCTGTGTCAGGGCCCCGCAGTGGGGGTGGGGGTGGGGGTGTCTGGTTTGGGCGGCAGGGTCAGGGCCCCGTGGGGTGGGGGGGGGGGGGGCGGGGGCGGGGCCCGGGGGGGGGGAGGGGGGGGGGTCTGGTTTGGGCGGCAGGGTCAGGGCCCTGCAGTGCCGGCGACGCTGCCCGCTCAGCCGCTGCCACCAGCATTTTTCTGGTGGTTCATTTTCCAAATTCCTTGGCAGGCCGTGAGTGCGAGCGGGTTATTTTTAGCCGGGGTTATCTGCATCCGACGGCTCGGCTGCTTTCCCACCAGGCGGGAGGGGAGACGAGGGGGGTCATTCCCCTCTGGATTGGACTGGGTCACCCGCGCCCCCGCACCGCTGCGTGTGAGCCATGCACAGTCACTGCGGGGGGGTCATCAGGGGCTGAGGGCCCCTCTTCTAGTCTTGGCCGAGGCCAGGTGCTTGGGGTTAGACCCCCCGGGGTGGGGCTGGCTTTCGCAGTGGTTTGTTAGGAGGGCTGGGATGACGTGAGGCATGAATCCCCCTCCCCTGCCAGGGCTCCTCCCAGACTCCTTGGTGGGACCTTGGGAGCTGGGGCATTGGCAGGGTCTCCCAACGTGCCCGTTGGGCTGCACTGGGGGTGCCACCTGTCTCCCCTCAGGCCAAGGCAGGCGGGCTGCTGCCCCCTCTGGGGCCAGCGCTGCCCCCTGAGCCCCCTTTCTCTGTGCCCCCTGTCTGTAGCCCCAGCTTGGCCATGAGCCTCAGGGGCTGAGTGGTGCTGCTGCCACGTGGCCTGTGCCAGCCTGGTACCCCCA
This sequence comes from Terrapene triunguis, assembly GCF_002925995.2. NCBI lineage: Eukaryota > Metazoa > Chordata > Testudines > Emydidae > Terrapene > Terrapene triunguis. The sequence goes on from NW_020664544.1 coordinate 1,038,634, forward strand.
GGCAAGGAGCTGAACCCTGGCTGTGCCAAGCAGGGTGCGCAGGTCCCTGAGGGGACTGGCTGGTCCTGGGGCCTCTCGCTCACCTCCTGTCTTGGTCCCAGGTCTCTGCCGGTCTCGGAGGAGATGCGCAGCCTCATCACGGAGAAGGGGCCAGGGCCGGGGCCAGTGGAGGAGGATCCTGATGCCATCGTGAAAGGTGGGTGAGGGGCTGGGGGAACCCAAGGGGCAGACGGACGCTTGGGCAGTTCCCTGCTTCCCGCGGTGGATCCCTGCGGACGGGGAGGGCTCCACGCTGGCCCAGACCCTGAGCCAGCCCCATGGGGATTTGAACCTGGGGCTCCAAGGACCCTGGGGTCTTGAACCTCAGACACTCCCCCTCCTCCCCCCGGCTCCCATTTCTCTGGGCTGAGGCTGCAGGTGCTGGCGGGGGGCGTGGAGGCCCTGAAGGCCCCAGCACGGCCATGTCATGGCCAGGACCAGCCGGCTTCCTGTGGTTGCATAAGGCGCTGGCCAGACGTGAGCGGCGGCTCCCCGGCCCCCCGAGCTGTAACGTGGGGGAGCCACAGCCAGGCCGGCTCTGCCTGCAGCCCTGCCCCACAGCTGCCAAGGGGGCTCTGTAGCCGTGCGGGGGTCCCTCAGGGGCTGGACTGCACAGCAGGCACATGGAGGGTGGGTCCTGGCTGCCCACTGCCCCTCAGGTCAGCTCAGTCCCTTCCCCCGCACCCTCTCCCTGGAGAGGCCCCTGTGTGGCGGGGGCCCGAGGGGCTGCAAACAGCCAGAACTGCCCTGGTGCGGGGGGACCGGCTGGCGGGGAGCCGGGGTGGTGCTGGGCCCTGGGGGAACTCACCCCATTCTCTGTCCCCCCAGGCTGGCTGCAGAGGGAGGCGCGGGGGGGCGTGAAGGGCCCGTGGATCCGGCCCCGGAAATACTGGTTTGTGCTGACCCAGGACTCCCTGGATTACTACAGCGGCAGCGAGGTGGGAGCCAGGCGCCTGGGCACCCTGGTGCTCACCAGCCTCTGCTCCGTGCAGTGGCCCGACAAGCAGACCTACAAGGAGACGGGTATGGGTCCTGGCCCCCGGCCAGTGGCGCGGACGCCAGGGAGGGGTTGTGGGCAGGGTTCATCCTCCCGGAGGGCGTCAGTCTGGGACACGGATCTCACCGGTGTCCCCATGCAGAGCTGCTGGGAAAGAGCGTGTCTAGCTCGGCGTTCAGCGCTTCCCCCCGGGTTGCATGTGGCTCCCTGGCGGGGGCAGCTCTAGATGCTAGCCCCCGCCCCTGGGCCCAGCTGGGGGTGGCAAGGCCTGGGCCCAGCCGCTGGTGCAGGGGGCCAGGTCTGAAGGGCCCATCCTGCTTTCTGGAGCTGGCTTCTGGCTGGGGGGAAGCAGGAGGGGGCTTGGGGCTGGTGGCCTGGGGCCCTGCGGCCTGCGTGAGCGCTCTGCCCTTCGCAGGCTACTGGAGCGTGACGGTGTTTGGCCGGAAGCACTGCTACCGTCTGTACACCGAGCACCTGAACGAGGCCGTGCACTGGGTGTGTGCCGTGCAGAAGGTGATCCACAGCAAGGCCCCCGTGCAGACGCCCACGCAGCTGCTCATGCACGACATCGAGGTGAGGCCGGGAGGGGGGCGTGTTTGGCCAGCCCGTGGCTCCCCCAGGACCCTCCTCTCCCCTTGCCACAGCCCTGGCCGGCTCCCAGCCCTTGGGCGGGGAAGCTGCTGCCGGACGATCACTGGCTCCCCGTGACCCCCCCAAACCATGGCCTGCAGCGCACGGTGCCTGGGTGCAGAGCAGAGCCCCTCGGGACGGGAACCCAGAGCCCCAGCCCCTGCCTTTGCTGTGCCCGTCTGTGCCCCGCCACCTGCCCTGCAGCCCCGGCTGCGCCTTTGTCTCCCCAGGAGAACCGCGGGAGCCCGGAGATCCTGGAGCAGATCTATCGCTGCAACCCGGTCCTGCGCTACACCAGCAGCCCGCTCTATGCGCCCCTGCTGCCCTTCCCGTACGGCAGCTCCGACCAAAGCGGTGAGCGGGCGCGGGCGGGGCCCAGCTCTGCGGCTCCCTGGGAGGGGGGCCAGGGCTGGATGTGCTGCCCGGGGCTCCGTGGACGGGGGGGGGTGGGCCTGCCCCGCCCCATGAACACAGGGCTCCGTGGACGGGGGGAGTGCCACCCCATGAATGGGGGGCTCAGGGAGTGGAAGAGCCTCCCCCTTGTGGGCCCAGCAGACGTGGCTGCCAGGTGTCTCCGGGCTCTCGGCTGGGCTGCTGCCCAGGCCCCTGCGTGTCTGTCTCATGATTCTCACGTGGCGGCTCTCACGGAAGGTGCTGCCTGGGCCCTGCGCCCAGCATGGGGGCAGGGCCCAGCCAACGCTGCCTTGGGCTCCCTCTGTCCCCGGGGCTGGGCACAGCGCTCCTGCAGGGCAGGAAGAGGCTGGGTTGCTGCCAGGAGCCGAGCTGGGCTCTGACCCACCCACCAGCCCAGATCTTCCCTGCCCTGCTCCGAGCTGCCAGGGGAGCAGGCCCAGCGTCTGTGCCCCTCTGGGTCGCCATGGTGACACTTGTGTCTGGTAGGGTCTGGGTGGGTGTTTGGTAATGGGGGGGGGCCCCCTTTGGCCCCGGGTCCCCCCCCCCCCAGAGCTCAGTCAGGGCCGAGCTGAGGCTTAGCGAGATCCAGGGACTGGCCCCCGGGAGCCGGGACCCAAACCTGACCTGCCTGGTTCCTGCCCTGTTAACCGAGCCGTCCGCCTCCAGCCCCCGGCCCCCACGGCTACATGACCCTGCGTGACGAGGCCGTGAAGCTCTTCAACTCCCTGCAGCAGCTGGAGTCGGAGCGAGACCCGGTGCCCCTGATCCAGGGCGTCCTGCAGACCTGCCTGGATCTGCAGCCCCTGGTTGACGAGATCTACTGCCAGCTGGTCAAGCAGACCACGGAGCCGCCGGCGCCCGGGGGGCCAGGCAACCTGCGCTACTGGCAGCTGCTCACCTGCATGAGCTGCACCTTCCTGCCCTCCCCACCTGTCCTGCGCTACCTGCGCTTCCACCTGGGCAGGCAAGTGCAGGGGTGTGGGGCGTGCACCCCAGGGGAGAATGCTGCTGGTGCTGGGCCTGGGGACCCAGAGGAGGGGGGCGTGCTGGGCCTTGGGGGAGGGGTGGCAGGGTGCACTGGGCCCTGGGGGCCTGGGGGGGGTGTGAGGCAGTGCATGTGTCTCCGGGCCGTGTACTGGAGGGGTGAAGGGCCTTGCTCTGCAGAGCCCTCGCCCCATGGGGAGCTTGGAACAAGGCCTGGAGCAGAGGGGTACGTGCCCCCTCCACTGGGGCTCTGGCTGCCCTCCTTCCCTATATCTGTGTCTGAGCCCTCGGGCTCAGTGTGATCTTGTGACAGTGAGTGCCGTGGGCTAACGGTGCTAGGCGCCATGTCTGCCTTCCCAGTCCTGTCAGCAGAGAGCAAATCTGGCTGCTGAAATAGTCTGTGAGCTCCCAGCCAGGCTGCGGGGTGACGGGAACTGTAGTGCGGGTGGGATCCGGGCACCCTGGTCCTGCAGCCCCCAGGGGAGCTGCTGGGGATGGAGCAGCCGCGAGGGCTGCGTGCCAGGCGCCCTTGGTGCAGAGCGAGGGGCAAGGTCCTGTCTCCAGGCCGCCCGTGTTACACCCCCTGTGGCAGAGCTCTGGGGGTCGGGAGTGATGGCGGCCGGACCCCAGAGGCTGGGTTCTGGGCAGCGTGGTTGGTGCTGCTTATTCCCTGATCTTCTCCCACAGGACGGAGCGCGAGTTCCCCGGCTCGGAGATGGCGGAGTACGGGCGCTTCATCGCGGCGGCCCTGGACAAGACCCAGGTGCGGGAGTGCGTCCCCTCGCTGGACGAGATCGTGGTGCTGATCCAGCGGCAGGACATGCTCTGCACCGTGCACTGCCCTGGCACCTCCGCCTGCACCGTGGCCATCAGCTCCCACACCACGGCCGAGGAGGTGAGCAGGGAGTGGGGCAGGGGACGGGCTGTGGGGGGCCCAGCATGGAGGGGCAGCTCCCGACCCCATTGCCCAGGCTGGGGCACCAGGGTTGAGCCGTGAGGGGGCAGGTTTCTGCAGAGTGGAGGGAGCGGGTGACCTCGGGACGCCGGGCCCTGTGTGGGGAGCAGTTGGGCTCAGGGCTGCGGAAAGCAGACTGGGGGCTCCTGTGCAGACCCCAGCTCTGGTGCCCCGGGGCGTGTGGAAGGCGGGTGGGAGCCGCTGGGGGAGCGTCTGGGATTCCCCGCCGTGACCTGTCTGTGTCCCTTTGCAGCCCTGAGCGCCGTGGCCCGGGGCGTGCAGTCACCCCTTGGTTGCCTTTGTCTCGCCCCAGGTGGCCCGAGAGCTGGTGGCTCGGCTGGGCTTGTCTCAGAGCCCCAACGTCTTTGCGCTCTACGAGCAGAGTCGGCACCACGAGCGGCCCGTGGGCAGGGCCACGCTGGTGGCCGACGTCCTCACCAGGTTTGAAAAGTAAATGTCCCCTTGTGCAGCCGTCTTAGTGGGGCCTGGGAGGGAGGACTGGGGGCTGGGAGGGAAAAGGGGTGGAGGGGGTTTGGGGAAACCAGGGGGAGGGGAGCTTGGGGGGATCTGGGGGGGGGGAGGGGGGGGGGCTGGGAGACGGGAGCCCGGAGCTGGGGGGAGCCAGGGGGATGGGAAGGCAAGTGCGCCCATGGGGGAGGGAGGAACCAGTGTGTGGGGGGGGGGGAATGTCAGTTGCCTGGGCCCCATGACGATAGCGCAGTTCTGCCTGGGCCCGGGTGGCTCGTTTGCCCCAGGAGGAGCCTGGGGGGCTGCATGCGTCTGTGGGTCCTGGTGCTAACGGGCGCTGTCTGTCCCTTCGGCCTCGCCCAGCCTGGCAGGGGAGGAGACGACGCAGGACTCGACCTGGAGACTCTGCTTCAAGCACTACGGCTTCCTGGACACGGAGAACGTGCCCCGGGACAGCGTGGAGTTCACCCTCCTCTTCGAGCAGGTAGGAGCCGGGCCCCAGCCTGGGCTGAGCAGGGCGGCTGCTCGTGACGGGGCCCCCAGGGCGCCAGGCGAGTGGGACAGTGCGGCACTCTGAGCTCCTGCCACTGCATTGCCCTGGGGGCATCAGCCCCGCGTCCTGGCCCAGGACCCCCAGTGCTTCCCGACCCAACAGCTGCCGCAGCCCACCCCAGGGGGTTGAAGGGGTTAATGCATGTGGGGTGTGGGGGGCAGGCTACTCACCTGTCTCCCCCCACCCGGGCTGCTCCACAGCTGAATCCCCCCCAAGCCTTTGTTCCCTGCTGGGGCTGCTCCCTGGCTCTCCCCCCTGCCCCGGACTGCTCCCTGGCTGACCCCCCCCCTCCGCTGCAGGCCCACGAGATGGTGATCCGGGGCTACGTGCCCACGTCGGAGGACACGCTGCAGTCCCTGGCCGCCCTGCGCCTGCAGAGCCTCAACAGCGACTTCTCCACGCACGCCCCCGTGCCCCGCCCGGAGGAGCTCTTCCCCGTCCACGCGCTGCACTCCCGCCTCCGGGCCTCCTGCCAGGGTCCGCCCAGGTGCCCCGGTGCCCGCCTCTGCGCGGGGCTGCTGGCCGGCGCCCTGCCCTGGGGCCACTCGCTGGCCAAGCAGCAGGCGGAACAGGACCAGAAGCTGCGGGGCCGCCTGCGCGAGGAGGGCGCCAGCGTGATGGCTGCCATTGTGGACAGGTGGAAGCTGCTGCAGGGCATGGGCCGGGCCGAGGCCATGGCCGCCTACCTGGCGCTGGTGCGGGAGTGGCCAGGATTCGGCTCCACCCTCTTTGACGTCGACTTCCACACGGTGAGCCCCTTCCCTGGGCTGGGGTCCCTGGAGCAGGGTTGTCTCCCCCCCCGGGGCCCTGTACCCTCTGCAGAGCAGCACCGGAGCACAGCACAGCACACGCTTTCTGTAGGACCTACAGAAACAGGAGCTGCTCTGCTTGAGGGGCAGCCATTTTACATCCGCTCTCCTGGGGTTTTGCATGGGGGGTGGGTCACAGCCAGGAGATGAGCATTTCCTGGGGGAGCTCTCTGGGGGCCCACCCCTCAAGTGGCCCTGGCAGCCACCCCACAGGAGACTGAGCCCCACCCGGGCTGGGGGCAGCTGCAGCGTCCCCCCATCATTACCCTGAACTTCTCTGGGGGCATTGAGCAGCCTGACTGGGGTCGGGGGGGCAGGGGATGGAGCTGGGGGGTGATGGGGCCGGTAGGGCCTGGGAATGTGGCAGGGTCCGTGGGGCTGTCCCTGACTCTCTATCTGTCTGCAGAGCCCGGAGGGCAGCTGCCCCCAGCGCCTGTGGCTGGGCGTCGGGGCCAAGGCTGTGTCTCTGTACAAGCCCGGGGAGGCCGAGCCTTTCGACAGCTTCTGCTACGGCCGCATTTCGTCCTTCGGGGTGTCTGACAGCAGCACCTTCCACCTCTCCGTGGGGGACAGGGACCTGCTCTTCGAGTGCTCCCGGGTAAGGCCCTGCACTCCCGCCCCTCCCCACGCAGACGGAGCGAGGTCTCCCTGCAGCACAGGCTGGGTACCCCCCGCAGGAGCCCAGCGCTGGGGGCCTGGGCTGTGCAGTGACACCGGGGGGCCGGGCTGGGGGTGCTAGGCCGGGGGCCGAGCCCAGGCTCCAGGGCACCTCGAGTGCCCCTGACTGGCCTTTGCTCCCCTCCAGGTGGATGAGATCGCCCAGCTCCTGCACACGTACCTCACCAGCCTGGGCACCAGGCAGACGCCCCCACGGGAGGAGCTGGCCGACGGCTGCCGCCCTGGGGACTCACTGGACTCGGGCCTTCCTCCCCCGCAGCAGAGACTGTGCCCAGCAAGCGCGCCCTGGCGGGGCCAGCCCAGCGCAGGCTCCTTCCCCATCTAGCTTGCTGGCCCCGTGTGCCAGCCCAGGTGACGTGCCCTTTGGTGGGCCCCTCCTGCACCAGCAGTGGCCCTGGCGTGTACAGGGGGCCAGGGCCGCCCGCCAGCACTGTGAGAATCCTGGGGATCCGGGCTGGGGAGCTGGGACGTCGGCTGCTGGGGTCTGGTTTGGGCCCCGGGGTCAGAGCCCTGGAACTACGTGGTCCCGAGGAGTTGGACATCCAGTGTGGCGTCTATAGCCCCTGGCTCTGAGCAGGGGTGGAGGGCGGGGGGCGGGCAGAGACTCGCTCCCCCCACTCAGCTGTTGGGTTGCTAGTTTATTTCCTTAATTTATTTGTAGAAATGCCAGCTCCCCGCACTCTCCCTGGCACCCCCAGCTGGGTGCTGCGGGTGCCCAGCCTGGCGGGGACGTGCCAGACGCTGCTTGGCACCTTATTCCTGGCTCTGCCTTGGGGTGCTGGTGTTGGTGTCTTGCCGGCTCGGGGGGACGTTGCTGTGGCGCGACTGGTTTGTCGTGCCCGTCCCCGCCCGGGCTGGGGATTCGCCCTTGCAAGTCCTGCTTGGCTGGTGGGGAAGGTGGGGGTGCCCGGCGGGATCGCCCATGCAGCCCCTGGGTTCTGGTGATGACCTGGGCACCAGCACAGGTGGGCCAGGCTGTGCGGCTGCTTGGGGGCCCTGAGGCTGGCCAGTTGCTGCGGGGGTGGGGTTGGCAGTCTGTTTGCTAGGACCATGGGTGGGAGGTGCAGAGGCTGTGGTGACTTCTCCCAGCACTTGAAGGGTTAAGGGGCCTCTCTCAGGGCTGCCTGCCTGGGGCCGAGCTCCCTGTGGGCAGGTGCTGGGTGGCGTTCGCAGGTGCCTTCACGCTGCTCTGTGCCCTGGCACCGGGCCCCCCGCAGAGCAGATCCCTGCCCTGGGCCCACTGGTAACTTGCAGCGAGTTTCCCCAGGGCTCGAGAGCGCTGGCAGCGGCAGCATCCTGCCTTCCACCCCCATCCGTCCGTCTGTCTGTCTTGTGCACCAAGCACCTTCCCCCTCTCTGCCCCAGAAAGCCGCAGGCGGCCTCTGAGTGGCGGCTTGTTCCCGCGTGGGCCTGTCTCTCTGTGCTGTGCTGGCCAGGCTGCCCTAGAGATGCACTAGCTCCATGTTGGGGGGGGGGGCCCTTCATGGGAGCAGGGGCTCAGGCCTCTCTCTATGTTGCCTCTGTAAAGTTCTTGTTCTTGTTTTTGTAATAAACACCCAAGGAAAGTGCAGAGCCTGCTCTGTTCTGACACGCCGCGGCCCTGGGGCGGGGCTCCCTCGGGGCAAGGGAGGGATGGCAGCCTGGCATCTCTGCTGAACTGCCACTTGTGTCCAGAATCGGGGCCTGCTTTAGTGACCTCCCGTCTCTGTGTCTGTGATGAAAACGGGGCCAGAGCGTAATGAGCGCAGTAGCTCCTGCCTGAGTCTGCAGAGAGCCTGTGCCATTCTCACTGAGGGGGAATTGCCCTGGGCTTCCCAGGCAGTTGGCGACCTCAAGAGCCTAAAGCCTTAACTGTCCCATGTAGCACCCTGGGTGCTCCCCGTGGCCAGCCGGGACAAGGGGCAGGATCTGCTGGAAGCATCTCCCCAGGGGGCCATGCGTGGGTAGCCCAGCTGGGCTGTTGTTTGCCCCCCCATTGGTGAAGGAGTCCTGCCCCAGGTGGGAGGGACAGGCCTGGGGTGCAGGCTGGGGGTGGGTGGGGGGTGTATTGCCCTCTCTGCCACCACGCTCAGTACTGGGGGGCTGGGGCCCTGGATCAGCCTGCAGTGGAGTTAAGCTGCCCACTCACCCTGCAGCGGAGTTAAGCTGCCCACTCACCCTGAGACTTTCTGAGGAAATTGGTGCCTTGTCTTGGGTCCTCCTGGGGGAGGAGGAGATGCAATTCTGCGCAGGCTGCATGCCCCCAAGGCCCCGGGCTGGCAGAGCCTGGGTTAACGCAAGGGCCAATGGCCATGTCACTGGCAGATGGGGCTGGTCCCTTCCCCCAGCCAGAGACCCCTGGCATGGAGGCAGAGTGCCAGGGCTGCTGGGGACTGGCACCCAGCCTTGCTTTGCTCTGACCTTTGGCATTTAATCAACGCTGCAGCCACCTCCCCCAGCCTCAGTTCCAGCTTCACCAGGCGCCTGCCCAGGGAGCTGAGGGAGGAGGCAGCCCCCAGCTTCCGCCTGTGCCCAGCAGGGCGTGGGAGCCGGGCTGGGCACATGGCAGGGGAGTATTTTTAGCTCCCGTCTCTGTGCTGTTGGACCAGAGGAAAAGGCTAATTCTCACCTGGGCTGGAGCCAGTGCCCCCCTGGCCTGGCTCAGCTGCTCGCTCCCATGGGGGGGCTGGGCTGTGGGGTGAACCAAGCCCCTCCCTTTAACTGCAGCTAAATCCAGCCCTAGCTGGGGGCCTTGCTGTGGTGCCCTGGTACTCTCTTCCTCAGCCTGGCAGGGAGGGGGCTAGTGTCCAAGGGGCCCCAGGCAAAGCCCTACTCCAGGCTGAGCTAGGAGTCAAGGCCAGGGGCTAGGAGGGTGGAGCCAGGCCTGGCAAAATCACCCCCCAACAGGGGAGTGCACTGCTCTGGGGGAGGGGAATGCTGGCTGGGGCTGAGCCATGCCATATGTGGCTCTGCTGGGCTAGTCCCATCAGCTGGGCAGGTCCCATGTCCACGGCCCAGTGTCCCTTCCTGCCCCCGAGCCTGCCCCCCTCGCCTTGCGGCTGGGCTGCTCCACCCCGGGGAAGGTGCAGGTGGGATGCGTGGTTTAGCAGTGGGGCAGGGGCCTTCATCCACCCTTGGCTTTCTGGTGCCAGGCACTCGGCTGCTGCCAACCCAAGCACATTAACCCTCTGCAGGCTGCAGAGGCTGGGACCGTCCCACCCAGGTCTGGGGCCACAATTCCAGATGGATGGTGATAAATCGGAGCCAGGACAGAGATAAACGATTAGAAACCCTGCCCTAGGGCCAGACCCCAGGCGCTCAGTCTGTTCAGCCTGGGTGCGGGGGGAAGCCGATCAGTCTGTAAGTACCTCCCTGAGACCAGACTCAGTGGAGCAGAGCAAGGGCTGACACGGGCCCAGGGCTGGAATGCAGGGGAGCGTTTTTACAGGAGAGTAACTAACCCCTGGACCCGCCCCGAGGGCCATTCACTCTTGGTTCCTTCTGGCTTTGGACTCTGGCAGCCCCTGAGAACAGCCTTGTGCGCTGCCTGCAGGGAGCCGCAGGCCTGCTCCCCTGGAGCTGCCGCAGCCCCAGCCCAGCCCACCCTCACCACAGCCAGCTCTGGCTCTACCACCCTTGGGACTGGGTTATATGGGGTGCTGGGCCCTGCCCACACTCCAGCTCAGGGAGCTCCCAGGAGTGAAGCAGGGCTGGGCTCCCCACTCCCAGGGTGCTTTGGGGCCTCTGGTTGCTGCTGGGGGAAAAGCCCAGGGCTGGCCTCCCCTAGGCAGCTCGGGGGCAGCTGGCTCTGCAGGGCCCCCCTGGCCTTTGCCCCAGCATTGTGGGCCTGGGCAGTACTGGCTGGGGGGTGGGGCTGTTGTCACCCGCTCCGTGCCCTCGTTCACGGCTCTGTCATGCCCCGGCAGCACAGGGAGGGCTCAGTGCAGCGACAGCCTTTATTGAAGCAAAATAAGCTACACAAATAGCTACAGCCCCCAGCAGTGCCCACTGCTCTCTGCACCAGCTGCCCAGGCACAGAAAGAACCAGGCTAAGGACTCAGGGTAGCTGAGGGGCCCAGCTTAGCTCAGCCAGGTCCTCCACGCTCCCTCCTTAGCTGAGGTCTTAGCCCCGGCCCAGTCCAGGCTGGGGCATGTGGCTTTCGCCCTCCCCGAGAAGGGGATCACTTACGGTGAGGATTCCTGCTCCCACACACCACCCCCACTGGCGGCGAGTCGCTGCCCCTCGCAGAGGAAAGGCCCCTGTACTACGGGAGCCACCAGGGCTGGGGTCCTGCTGGGAGGAGGGGCCTACAGGCTCTGCCCCACAATGGGGTGACTCCCAAAGGTGCAGTGCTGCTGTGCCGGTGAGCCCCACTCTGTCCCTCCCCAGGGGGTGAGCAGAAGCCATGAGGACTAACATGTAGATGGGTGGCTTGTGGCCCCTGAAGTTACATGGAAAGGGGCCGTGCTCTCTGCACGCTCCCCAGCGGAGCCTGCGGGCGCTCACTGCTCCTGCGTGCCCCAGGAGATGTAGTCGGGGCGTGTGGCCGCGTGGTACTCGTCAATCAGCTGCTGCACGATCTCCCGGGAGTTGTCCAGCTCGTCGAAGTTGTCCTTGAAGATATCCTCCTTGCGGAACTGCTCCAGGAAGGCCTCCCTCTTGCGGAGCTTGTCATACTGCCGGCACGTCCGCTCGAACAGCTGTGCCGGCCCCAAATCCCCGTGAATATGGGGGCATGGCCCGGCCCTCACCCCACATGCCAGGGGAAAGTGCTGGATGGTCCCTGGGAGCTGAGGCATCCCCATGGCTATCCTGGGGAGAGGGGGAGTCCCTGTGGCCACCCTGGCTCACCACCTCGGGGTGATGCGGAGCAAGCCCATGTGAAGGGCTCTCAGAAAACCTCTGCGTTTGGGGCTCCACCACAGCCAGGCTGTGATCTGGGGAACACCCTGCGCTCCCCGAGCTGCTTTCAGCAGAGGGCTTGCCAAGGGGCTAGGTGACTTTGCCAAGGTCCTGGAGGCAGTGGCAGAGGCGGGAAGTAGAACCCTGGAGTCCTGCCTCCTGGCCCTGGGCTTTACTCTCACGAGGAGGCTGTTCCTCCAATGGCAGCATGGCCCCGCAGGGCAGGACAAAGGGAACCCACTACTGGGTTAATGGACAAACCAGCGGACAGCGTCTGTTCCTGCCAATGGATTCAGCAGGCCAAGTTTATGGGGTCGGAGGCTGAGGGAGGGGCATGGAACTGCGCCCGGAATGACTTTCTACTGAAGGAAACGCTGCAGGGCGACCAACTGGCCCCATCCCCCAATTCCAGTCACTGCCTTCTCTAGCCTGGCTGGGCCTCCACGCTCTGCAGTGCCACCCGCTGCCTTCTCTGGCAGGGCTGGGGCAGGAGGCAGCCACCGCCTTCCGCTCTCCTGCGGATCCCCCCGGCAGACGCGGCAAGAGCCAAGTCAAAAGCTACCTGAGAGCAAGTGAAGGTGAAAGCCCCTGCCTCTCCGAGCAGCCTCCCTGCTACGGGCACTCGGCAGCGGCGTGCGCAGGGGAGCGAGGGGCCTTGCCCGTACTCACCGAGGAGATGTTGGTGTGGTTTGCCATCATCAGGCCGCTGACACGGTGAGCAGACGGCAGGTACGGGGACTTCCTGGACAGCGCCACCTGGATGCTGGCCGGGCCCCAGGGGATGAAGTTGGCCAGTTTCCTCTCCCGGATCCTCTGCAGGCTCTTGTGAACCTAGGGAGACACGAGCAAGAGGTGGCCGTGGTGCTCCAGCCAGCTGCCCTGGCGAGATTCCCAGCATCAGAGGGGCCAGGGGGCTGGTCCCTCAGCAAACAGCGTAACCGGGGACAGAGCACCGTGAACTCCCCGGTGCTGGCCTAGATGCTCGGCCAGACGCTCTGTGCAGACCAACGGGCAGGACCTCGTGCACCCAGGGGCACGGTCCCAGTGCTGCGCGTGGGGCAGGCACCTCTGCTGGCAGAGGACGTGACGACGGGCAGCCTTTCCCAGGGCGGCATCCAGGCAGCTAGGCCCCTGCCGCACCTGCAACGTTAGCCCTTTGGCCGGCTCTGCCAGCAGCTGTTTCCTGCATGGACCCTGCAAGCCTGGCTGAGGTGGGTGGGCGTCCGAGCCCGCTCCCCACTGCAACGCTTGGCCCGCTCCCACGCCCAGCGCCGCACGACTCAGCCAGCCCCGGCTTGCTCACCTGCGTCGGGTCCACCTCACCCTGGATGATGTTCAGGATGGCGATGTAGCAGTGGTTGGTCTGTCTGTCCCGCCCCGTAGAGACCATGACGTTCTTAGGCTGCAACAACCTTCTCATCACGTCCAGGACCGTGGTTTTCCGCACGCTGGCCACCTGCAAACGCCAGCACGGGGCACTCAGGGGGAGACCGCCCGTGCCCTGTCCCGCGGGGGGTGGCGGAGCCACGCACACGCATGGCGTAGGGGCTCTGCCGCCCTCGGCTGAAGTTAGTGAGCAGAGGCAAATCTCTGGCCAGCCAGCGAAGAGAGAGAGACACACAAGCCCTGTGGAGCGGGCCAGTCACATGCACAGGCACAGAGCTGCATGCAGGAGGTCACAGGACAGCGGCGGCCCAGCCTGGGGGCTTGGAGCGATGCCCTTTCCAGGGGCGCTAGGGAGCCAGCCCGTCTCCCCTCCCCCCGCCCTGGCACTGGAGGAGTTGAGTTAACTGGAGCTCAGAGAGAGCCAGCAAAGGCCTGGGAAGTGGCTATTGGAGCGTCTTGCAGGGAGGCTCAGTTGTTCCCAGACAGCACTGGCAGGCTCCCGAGCAGGGCCTGGGCTCGCACTTCATGGGGGACTTGCTGGGAGCAGAGCAGCCAGGCCCCCGCGGAACCAAGGCCCCGCTCAGCCAGTCCCCAGGGCACGTCACGCGGGGCTGTGCTGCCCGCTGCCCCCCTCGAGCACAGAGGGATGGGGCAGGGCGGGGAGCTCGCATGCTGGGAACGTGGCCAGCAAACCCTCCCCCACCCTTCTCCAGAGGGTGCCCAATTAACCCCTGCACGCAGCAGGCTTGGCCGTAGCACTCCCTACCTTCCCATAATGCACCTAGCCTGGCTGCAGCTCTCTGCAGCCGGGAACATGCCCCAACAGGCAGCGACTGAAGGGTTAATCGTCTGCTGCGCAGGGTGTGAAAGGAAGGTGCACGCCAGGCCCTAGGCTGGAAGAGCTGCAGCGTGGCTGCTCTGGGTGACTGTGGGGAGCGCTGGCTGGGCTGTTATTAAATGCCACAGCACCTGGGCACTAGGAAAGGCTGGCCCCAGTGGTGGCTGGCAGGGGGAGAAGAGCCAGCCCCACAGCTGCTGCAGCCGCTGAACACTCTGGGAAAGCAAACCCCACTTCTCGTCCCCAGAGCCAGGATGCAATGGCTCGCTTGGAGGCGCGTGAAGGCCCATCCCCTCCGCCCCAGGCTGGGCACGTTGTGCTCCGTTGGCCAGGCTTCCGGGGACTTGCAGAGAGGTGGCCCCAGGCTGGAAGTGGGGAGGTTAAGTCAGACACCTATTAACTACCGCAGAGTCCCCCCCCAGCACAGGAGAGGACAGAGCACACTGGGTACCCGTTTCAGAACCAGCAGCCTTTCCGATTTGCTTCTCTGAGCAACGTCCTGGGGAAATGCAGGTCGACAGGAGGAGAAAGGGCCCGGTTAGCTGAGCAGAACGGTGCCGCGGAGCCAGCCCAGCAGCGTCTCCTGCAGACCCAGAACACTGGCCCAGCCACCCTTCGCTACGGCCCAGTGGAGTCCTGGCTCCCGCTGGGAACTGTGATCAGGGACAGCACAAGCGTCCTGCTCACCTAGCCCCAGTGTAAAGACCATGAGCCCCTGCAGAGGGGGCTGGTGCCTGTGCTCGCCGGGGTGGGATCTCTGGGGCTGGTATCCAGTACTCCCACCTGGAGCAGTGCATGGCAAGGCACCACGGCGTCCTGCCCCAGCGGGTTGGATCTGAGCACCCGTAGCCTGGGAATAGCCCCACTGCACTCCCTGGGATGGACGGGGCTGCCGGCAGAGCATGAGGACAACTTGGAGCACCCAGCCTTACCATGCGTGGGAGAGGGATATCCCCTCCCCAAGGCATTCACAGCAGCTCAGGGTGGGGCCAGGCGGGGGGGGCTAAGTGAGGAGGGTGGGGGTGCATGGTAGTGCATGCGAGCTGAGAGGCAGAGACCAGCTGAGAGGCAGAGAGCAGCTAAGCTGCAGGGAGCCTCAGGGCCACAACAGAGGAGCTTGGCTGAGGTGCGGGAGGTGGCCAGGAGCCAGCGTAGGGATGGCGCAGGGCTGCCCGTGTGCCTGGGGAACTGCAGCACGTACCGACTGGTCTGTGGTGAGCGGTGTGTACCCCGTCATCAGGAAGTGGAGTCGGGGGGTGGGGATGAGCGAGGCGATCAGCCCAATCAGGTCGTTGTTCATGTAGCCGGGATACCTGAGCGTGGTAGTGCTGGCAGACATGATGGTGGAGACCTGGTGCAGAGAGGGGAGAGACAGTCGGGCTGCAGGCTCTGGAGGGATTCCCTGGACCCAGAGCTCAGCTGTAACTCCCCTTCTCTAGGGAGTAAAAGCACAAGTGCAGCAAGGGAAAAGTCCCAGCTCCACACCCCGAGCCCCCCAATGGAGCTACTCATCAGCCAGCACCGAGAGGAGCCCTGGCCCAGACATGTGGCTGAGTGGCCAGAGCGCGCGCTCCCCAGTGGGGCTCCTCACCAGCTGGTTGATCTGGGAGAAGGACGGGTTCTGGATGTGCAGCCGGTCTGTGGCGATCCGGTTCAGGGCTGTGTTGTCCAGAACCACCTAAAACAAGAAAGTCGGCCCCATCAGAGCAGACAGGACCCAGAGGAGGCCAAGCCACTGCCTGATGCCAGCTCCCCGGGCGAGAGCACTGATCCATACAGCCTCAGCTTGGCGGGCCTGGATACCACAGCACAACTGGGCCAGCAGACACAGGAAAGCATGAGCTGACTCATTCCTGGGGCCGGCTATCCCGGGGCGTAACTGACACTGTCCATAGAAAGTTCTTCTCCTCCTCCCGGAGCCCTCCCAAGACAGTGCTGGCCCCCAGGCCAGCACATCCATCCTCTAGGCCCAAGCAGTCTTAAAGCAGTTTAAAAAAAGGAGGGTAGGGAGAGAAGGTGCCGTCCAACAGGGGCTGCTCTGCCAACGCAGCTGTGCCTGTCCCTCCGAGTGCCAGAGACGAGGAACCCCCGAGAGCAGGCGTCCTGGTTAGTATGTGCCCAAAGGCCTATGGTGGGGCCTGCTGCTGGATCCTTGGCTTCAAACCCTGGGGCAGATTACAAATGATGCTGTGGGAGCCCCATCCTCCCCCATGTGTGTACACCAGAGCCCCCTGCCAAGTGGCCTCTGCTCCTGCGAGCCCAAGGCCTGGAGTAGCAGGGAGAGCAGGAGGCAGCTGTGCTGTGGGGGGGAAGCTGGTCCCCCACCTCCCCAGCCAATGTTCCCCCTCGCTGTCACAAGCCCCTCAGGCCCTGCAGGCATGGCTCAGCCACCAGCCTTTCCGGAGGGAGAAGTGGAGCTCTGGGCAGTCTGCTGGGGCTCCCCAGGCCCCTCTGCTCTGCTAGAGCACATAAGCCCTTCAGTGCTCTGCAGGCTGCTGGTGCTCGCCTCAGAGGAGGGGGATCGATTGACTTCTGTCCGTCTGTGCAGGCTAGAGCTTCGAGGGCCCCCGTACTGAGTGATGGGGAGTTGGGGCTGGCTCCATGGGTCCCGCTCCGGCTTGCAGCAGAACCCTTACCACACAGTCAGCGTTCTGAGTCAGCCTCTTGAGCGTCAGCAGGGAGTTGTATGGCTGGACCACCACATCGCTCATCTCATCCTGGTTGGGGAAGACCGAGTAGGTCTGCACCAACTTCTTGGGATACCTGAGTGAGGAGAGCGCCCGGACACCTAACTGGTTAATGTCCCAGAGCCACCGCCTAAGCGCTCCCCTCCCACGAGCTCCCCGGCAGTCTCCAGCGTGCCGGGCGGCAGTGAGTCACCGCGCGGCATGCCAAAGTCTGCTCCCAGGGAGGAGAGGAATTTGTCCCAGCAATGCTGCATCTTACAGCACAGGAGGAAGCTGCCAGACAAAGCCACGGGCGAGGCTGAGCCATCCACCGGCTGATTAAGCAGCTGCTCACAAGCCTTTTCTCGAGGCTGCATGCTGGGACAGGCAGGGGCGGCTGCACAGGGACCTTGGCTGCAGCCTCCTGCCTTGCCCAGCGCAGGCAGAGCTCCAGAAGGCAGCCATCCGATCAGAGCGGCTTGAGAGGCGACGGGGAGACTGCAGAGCAGGGGTCCAATTCCAGAGCCTCCCCTGGACACAGCAGGAGCCGGCCCATCCCCTGGGCGGCCTGCCAGGGATTGCACAAGACAGTGTTTGGGTGGGGGCGGGGGCCCCGGCTCTGAGTCAGCGCTCTCCAGCTTCATGCTTTGGCAGGACGCCCAGGCAGGGCCAGCCTCCCCCAGCAGGGGACTCACCTGTCATTCAGTCGCTCCAGCAGATAGGAGCCCAGCCCTGAGCCTGTTCCACCAGCAATGGAGTGGCACAGCACAAAGCCCTGGAACCAAAGGGAAGGCAGCTTAGGGGGGGGCTTACCCTCACAGGCCGAACGGGGCTAGCCACGCCACCAGCTAATGCCAGAGCCTAGGCCAGGGCAGATGGTGGCTGCCTCCCTCTGGATCTGTGCCAAGAACCGCTGGTGCCATCAGGCAGTCACCAAACATCCATGAGGCACAGAGAGCTGCAAACCAATCGCAGCGCTCCTGTCGGAACTGCAGGAACTCACTTCTCTGTACCCACTGAGAACAGCGCTTGCTGCTCCGGAGCCCCCGGAGCCAGAGTTCAGAGCTTCCCAGGAGACAGGCAGACGCTGGAAGGGGCTACACCCCCTCCCCCCCGCCTATTCAGTTAAACAAAATTAGTTCAGCCCGTCCCAAGCCCCTCCCTCACCTGCCCTAGCCATCCTCCCACCTGCTCCTTAGGCCTCTTGCCAACTGTTATTTCCCAATCGCCTTTTCCCCTCCCCTGTTGCCATGCAACAGCCAGATGTAAACAGCAGGGGGCTCTCTCTGTTGGGGTAAAGGTGAAGCTGACCACAGCCCAGGTGGGATCTGAGGCCCAGAGTCAACCCGCTCAAAGACCGAGATTCCCTCCTGCCCCAGGAATCTCAAGTGTCACTGGGAGCAACAGAAGGTTCAAAGAGTCGGGCGTCCACCTCGTGTCTGACTTGCTGAATCCCTTTGAAACCAGCTGCATGGGCTCTTCACGCAACAGCCTCCGCTGGCCCAAGCCCTCTTGAAAACAGCTGCATGCTGCCCCCCCATGGCACCAAACTGAACACCCTTCAGACTGCAAGGCCCGGACAGAGCAGGCAGATGCCACTTCAGCAGAGCTTCTCCTAACTGGAGCAGGAGAGTCGTTGGAGGCCAACCTGGAAAGACGGTTGTCAAGAGGTGCAGACAGCACAGATACGGGGCTAGCATGTTCTCCTTTCGGAAGCAGGGAGAGAAATTGTTCAGGCTGATACTAGGGGAGACAAGCAGGAGGAGTGGGATGAAATGACGAGAAGGTAAATGGAGGGCAAATATCACAAGCCCTTCCTAGTGGTGAGCTCTGGTAAGTGCTGACCATCTCCCCTGAGAAGAGTCCAACGCTGGAGTTCTTTTTAACTGGATTTGGAAAACGCTCAGTAGGGCACACAGTAGGGGCGACTCCTGCTTGCCTCAGGAGGGCCTGGGGTCGAGGGGAAGGTCAAGAGGATGTGGCAGAGATGGGAAAGGCCTCCTGTCTAGGATTAACCCTTTCCACATGCCTGTTGCCTAGCGCCCTGACCCCCAGAGATCGTCACAACTGCCAGGCTTCCCTAGAGACTTCAACTCCTTGCAAACAACACAGCAGAGACCTTAGATTGGGCTCCCGCTCGGAAAAAAGCAGTCTGGCTAAGAAAACAACAGGCAAGGGAAGCCAATCTGAGGCCTCCACATTTCTTTACCTCTAAGCTGTCGCTCCCATCAGCCTCTCTGTCTATGATGTCAAAGATATCTTCGTGGATTTTTTCCCCCTGCAAGATAAAACCAAAGCAAGCTTCGGTCCATGTACTTTCCCCAGAGGAGCTGCTTCCCAGGCATAATGCAAAGCCCCGTCAGCTGGGAGACAAGGCTTCCAGCCAGACCAGCAGATCTGCTGGTGGCGAGCTGTCACCAGTGAGTCCCTGCCGAAAGGTGCGGCGCTTGCTCCAGCAATCACACGCCAGCGCCTGCTGGGAGGCAAGGGGTCCCTGACAAAATCTCAAGCCCAGGGATCTGAACTATGGTTGCACATGCCAACTCCAGCCCTGTTACCTGTGAGAAGCCGCTGGCCCAGTTGTTCCCAGCCCCGCCGCCATGCTCGGACAGGTAGATGTTTTCCGGGTTGTACAGGTTGGCGTAGGGGGAGTTCAGAATGGAATGGATCACTCGAGGCTCGAGGTCCAGCAGCACAGCTCGGGGGATGTAATGTTCATCATCTGCCTGTAACAGGGAAGGACAAGAGGGCCTAGAAACATGCCAGGGGCACAATTCCAGATTGCAAAAGAGAGAGCGTGACAGAGGGTGCCCCCCACTGGTCGGAGAGAGGTATAACACACCTTTACTGGATCCTGCCACAATGGACGAGATAAAGAAACGATTATGTATTGTCTGTATTACGGGAGCACCTGGCCCGCAGCACGCTGGGGGTCATACCTCACAGAACAAAGAGATGAGCCCTGACCCAAACAGCTCACAACTGGAGAAATTATGTAACAAATATGAACTGCTTCTTGAGTCCCCAGCACTCTACACCCACCACGGCACACCAGGCTCCAGGCCATGACAACATGCTGTTAAGCAGTAGATCTCGGCAGGGATGCCACTGAAGGAGATGAGCTGGGGCTGGACTGAGCTCGCCAGCCCCTTTCACAAACTGAATGTGGGTTGCTGGCGAGAAAGAGAGAGGGGGTGGCCAGAAACTCCCCAGTGTGTCCTCAGCAAGAGGAGTAGCTAGAGAGGGGGTTTGTTCTCAACAGAGGGGATAGGATCCATCAATAGAGAAGGATCCAGACTTAGGGATGGACTTTGTGAATTGAAATAACAACTGGGTCTTTCTACTGCTGACCCCAAAAGCCAGTCTGGGCTCCAGCCACAGAGAACAGAGAGGAAATGTGAACCAGAAACTCTCGACTAAGGTCCCACCTTGGCTCTGGGAGGCTTTTAGAGATACCAGCATTATGTCAGCGGGGCGGCTGGCAGTGCCAGACCTCCAGGGCTTTGTCCCTGTGGAGGAGGGATGCCTTCTGTTTGTCCAGGGGAAGGGCGCCCGGCCCAGCCTGGGCTGGATCTGAGTGATGGGCTCTGGCCCTGGGAAGGTGCAGAGCTGGCGCCCGCCGTACCTGGTAGAAGAAGACGTCTTTGCGATCGGTGCCCTCGGTGGCGAACTCCTCGACGATGCCCTCGGGGCTGATGCCGTGCTCGGCACACAGCTGCTTCCAGAACTCGAACCCGACTGCAAGAGAGACCAGCCGGGGCTCGGGAGGGCTGGAGGGGAGAGACCCCCCCTGCTGCCCCCAGTGCCCCCCTGCTGCCCCCACCCCAGCCAGGGCTCAGGTGGGCTGGAGGAGAGAGACCCCCACTGCTGCCCCCACGGCCCCCCTGCTGCCCCCCCGGCAGGCTGGAGGAGAGGGAGAGACCCGGCCTCCTCCCCCCAGTGCCCCCCCCGGGCTAGGACGCCTGGGTTCTATGGCCGGCTCTGCCGCTGCGTAGCTGAGTGACAGGGGAAGGGGAGGGGCCTAGGCCCCGGGCCTGCTCGGTGCCTCAGTTTCCCCACTATACGCCCCGCCCCCTCCCAAGCCCCTCCCCCAGTGTACGCCCCGCCTCCGGCCTCACTCTGGTTGCCGCACTGGCCCAGCTGCAGGGTGATGATCTCTCGCGGCATCTCGGCCGCTGCGCCCCGGCCCGGCTCCTCGCTGCACCCGCCGCTGCCTTTGCGTCCTCCCGCCCGCGTCCAGCGGAACTGAGCATGCGCGAGCGGCACGTCCGGGGAACCGCCGTTAACCCAGCCCCCGAGCTTCGTCCTGGCAACGCGCATGCGCAGCTCTGATTGCGCATGCGCAGCAGGACGACACCGCCTTTCCGTATAGCAAGATGGCTGCGCTCTGCATTTCCCTACTGGGTTCCGCCATGCCGATCGCGGCGCGAGGGGGTGGCGGTTGGTAACCCCGCGACGGGGCAGGGCTGACCCGGGCCGCCTGTGACGTACCGGCGCGGAGCGGATGTTGATCCCCTGACCGGGAAGCGATGGAGGCCGCGGCCGGAGGGAGCCGGGCGGGCGGCCCCGGCGAGCGGGAGCAGCGGGTGCGAGCGCTGAGCGCCGCCCTGCGGGCCCGGCTCGGGCCCTACGAGCCGCTGCTGAGCGCGCTGCAGGCGGCGCTGGTCTGGGAGCGGCCGGGCCGCAGCGCGCTGGGCTGGGCGGGCGCGCACGGCGCCTTCTGGTGAGAGAGAGCGGCCGGGCCGGGCCGGGGGGGTCGGGGCCGCGGGGGCAGCTGCGCTCATCTCCCGCCTGGGCCGCCCACCCGCCCGGTGCTCGGCGAGTCCGGGCCCGCAGCGAGCTACTCGGGGCCCGGGAAGGAGCTCGGAGAACGGGGCTCGCCGGGGCTGAGCTCGCCGGGGCTGAGCTCGAGCGAGCCGCCGGCGGCGCTCCGGGGGATGCGGATGTGTGACTGTAAACCGAGGGCGAGTCACTCGCTGCTGATCCGGGTCTTGCTCTGTAGCGTCCGTTCGCCGAGCCTCGTGCCGGCGCCTGCCCCGTGTCCCGTTCGGAGCTGGCTGGGTGATGGTTTGTAATGCTGCCGCAAGAACGACTCGTGCCACGTGTCAGTGGTGTGTCCCGCCGGGGATTGTGAGCATAGTGCCTGTGGACATGGAAAACCAACCTGCCACTTCGCCTGGAAGACTGTTATTAGCTAAGGTTTCGGAGTAGCCGCCGTGTTGGTCTGTATCCGCCAAAAGAACAGGGGTACTTGTGGCACCTTAGAGACTAAGGGTATGTCTACACTACGGGATTAAT
Source organism: Terrapene triunguis (assembly GCF_002925995.2). Classification (NCBI taxonomy): domain Eukaryota; kingdom Metazoa; phylum Chordata; order Testudines; family Emydidae; genus Terrapene; species Terrapene triunguis. The sequence continues at coordinate 1,060,231 of NW_020664544.1, forward strand.
CCGAATTTAGATAATTCGAATTTGGGAAACAGGTTGTATAAATTCGATTGTGCGCGGCCACACTAAGCACATTAATTCGATTTTTAACCACATTAATTCGGTGGTGTGCGGCCACACTACCCCATTAATTTTAACCACATTAATTCGGTGGTGGCGGCCACACTAACCCTAATTCGAATTAACAAAATCGATTTTGGCGCTACTCCGCTCGTCGAGGTGGAGTACAGAAATCGATTTAAAGCGCCCTTTAATTCGAACTAAATGGCTCTGTTGTGTGGACGGGTGAAGGGTTAATTCGAATTAACGCTGCTAAATCCGAATTAATCCCGTAGTGTAGACCAGGCCTAATCCATTCCCAATGGGAGTAGTTTTCGCGACTGACTCGGTCTAGGACACTAATGTCCTGTACATACAGTTTGCTGTCAGTAATGACCGGTTTCTACTTAAGTCTAAACTAAACCTAGTTTAATGTTTGTGTGATTAGAGTCAAATGGTCTGTCAGCGACTTGGCAGAATCTGTTGCAGTGAGTGGATTCTCATGAAATGAGTAAACCGGTCACGGGAAGTTCTAGAGTCGTTGGCAGTTGTGCTGGCTAGTTCCAGTAAATAGCCATTTCCTCTTCTCCTACAGAGAAACAAGTGCATTGTCTTTCTCCTGTAGAGAAACAGGCGAGTTTGAGCTGTTCTAATAAAGAGAAGTGTGTGATTAGTTTGGGTCAGTGGTGTATGTTTCTGGTAGTCTATGGCTCTACTTCCTTAACAGGGCCCTGTGCCAAGAATGGATGTTCAAGTGTCTTATGTTTTCGTAGCTCTGGCCATGGTCTTCCAACAGCTTCATGCAGCTGGGGGAGAGGAGGGGAGGGGGCTGACGTGAAACAAAAGAAAAAGCTTTTGTGATGGTTGTAGCACTGTTCTCTTGCTCCTTCCCCTCACCTCCCTGGGGATTTTCCACATCCTACATCAGTCACCAACCTTCTGATGGCGAGAGAATGATGAGGTCCAAAGGGAGCCTGAGCCAATGCTAATAAGTTAACCAAAGAGCATTGCTTTCTGGGTAATTACAAGTGTAGATCCTCCCTCCAGGGGCTGAGCATAGGGGTTGTGGGGAACCAGCCCTTCATGGTGAAACTGACTACAACTTAGGCCACTGGGTCTGACCCTACAGAGAAATGGGAGATAAAGTAACACTTAATCTCAATAGTGAAGTCAAGCAAAGTCCATCTAGCTGTGTTCGCATGGCAAAGCCTTGGCCAGCTGGCAGTTTCATGTAAGAAACAATTCTTCAGTTAGACTAAAAGCAGTAAAATGCAGCAGTGTAAGTGTGAGTATGGTCGATGGGGGTCCCATTCCTGAGGTGCCTGGAACTCTTGAGTAGGCTCCGACTGGCCAAAGTCACACGATTAGGAAGAGGGAAGATTCAAAGTGGCCGACATTGGGAGCCCTTTCTAGCACATAATGTTCGGGTCAAGGTCTCCACTGTGAAATAACATTCACAAAAAGTAGGAAATGTATAACAGGGTTTCCTGATGATCAGCTTGGGCTTCCAGGTGTTAATCAGAAGGCTGTCTCATCTGGCAGTTTTCAGAGTCTGTTTAATCTCCAGGCAGTGTTACAAAAACAATGCTGTTTGAACTCCAGTTTTACACTGGTGGCAGCAGAAGGATAAGCACGTAAAAACACGTTCAGAAGGTTTTATTGTACAATCCTTTACCCAGTTATCACTCTGGTAGTCCTGGGTAGTAACTTGTTTTCTGAGTCAGTGTGAGACTGTTCAAAACTGGGAACTGTTGCCCAAAGAAATCTATTAACTTGCTTCTACGTTGACTGGTTATTGCAGTGGTCTCATAAATTCAGTCTCAATATCCGGCTCCGGGGGCCCCACAAAGGACTAACTGGGAGTCATTTGTATGGCAAGGAACGAAGTAGTGAGACAAAGTAATTATTCAAAGTTGCCACTGCCTGGAGGTACCATTGTCATTGTCCGAACACTGACATGAACAAAGCAAGTTGCAGCTGCAGTGGCAGGAGTAGCTGTAGCACATTGTAATGGACAGGATGGTTGGGAGGGTAATGGGGAAGTAAGTCCCAACGCATGTCTTGCGAAGAGGCTACTGCGCTTCATGCAGGGGTTCTCAGACTTTTGTACTGGTGACCCCTTTCACACAGCAAGCCTCTGAGTGTGACCTCCCCTTATACATTAAAAACACTTTTTTATATATTTAACACCATTATAAATGATGGAGGCAAAGCGGAGCTTGGGGTGGAGGCTGACAGCTCGCGACCCCCCATGTAATAACCTTGCGACCCTCTGAGGGGTCCCGACCCCCAGTTTGAGAACCCCTGGTTTAAAGTTCTAATATAAAAATGCCTAAAAGAGAAGTTGTCTCCGTATGTAACCATAACTCTGCTGGAGTTCTTGGACACGCTCTTGTTAGGACGTTTATACAGAAAACGTGACTGTGTCAAGGGAGTTTAAACGATCCCTGATATTTAAGCTGCAGGCAATTATCTTCATAGCTTCATGCACTGTGCTTCTCAGTGGTATCCAAATGCCTCATTAGTTTGGTTTTACTCTTCCATGGCGATTTCCATCTGCATTGCCTCCAAGAGGGAATTGTGAAGTGACCTTAGCGAGGGGAATCGGTGACGCTGTGACTGTCAGGAGGAACTGCTTTCATTGGACAATCAGCCACTTATGGTTATGAAGGGTCACATGCTCTTGTTTTGACAGCACTTAACTGTGGCATTTGTCTAATACCGGGCCCTGGTAGGAAGGCTTATGTGAAATTACCTCTTCTATGCAATATCTGTTTCTCTGGGTTTTCAACAAATAATCTCCAGATTTAAACCACCATTTGGGAAAGGGATAAACTGTTAGCATGCGCTCCTAATCAAATGACTGCGTAGACCCACTTAGCTGTAGTTAATGATTGCTAGGCTATAATTGACCCTTTGTGTGTTTTCTTACAAAAACAAAATAGCCTACGTGCTGAGGTTTGGCATAGGATGGCATATCTATGTCCTGCTGTTGTATTTTTGGTCATGTTCCAGTCTGATTCTTCTAGGCATTTATCTAATCTTCAGAATTCAACCATTTCTGTTGCTTTCCTTTGTGCATCTACTTCTTGCACTGTGTCTTTGTCTGGATGGATTTCAAGGCAGGCTTATTCATGTTGACTTATTGACTGCTGAGTATTTGAACCTTGGGCTGTGGAATTTAAATGATCTGCTTTTCTTCCAAAACTGGATTCACAGCTTACAAGATATCACGGGATGGGGGGAGAATCTAGTGCCAGAACACAACATAAGAATGGTCATACAGGCCAGACCAATGGTCTGTCTAGCCCAGTATCCTGTCTTCCACCAGTGTCAGAGACTTCAGAGGGAATTGAATGAGGGCAGTTATTGAGTGATCTGTCCCCTGTCATGCAGTCCCAACTGCTGGCAGTCAGCGGTTTAGGGGGACACAGAGCATCTGGTTGCATCCCTGGCTCGATGGACTATCCTCCACAAACTTATCTAATTCTTTTTTCAACAAAGTTATACTTCTGGCCTTCACAACATCCCCTGGCAATGAGATCCAAAGACTGATGGTGTGTTTTGTGAAGAAGTACTTCCTTATGTTTGGTTTTTTAAACCTGCTGCCTATTCATTTCATTGGGTGACCCCCTGGTCCTTGAATTATGGGAAGGAGTAAATAAGACTTCTTGATTCACTTTCTCCATGCTATTCATGATTTTATAGACCTCTGTCATATCCTTCTCCTTAGTTGTCACTTCTAAACTGAACAGTCCCAGTCTTTTTGACCTTTTTTGAATTCGTAGAGTGTTTAATTCTTTAGTCTCTTAAACTACTGGAATGTCTGCTTGTTTTGGTATGGATTTTAAACTCTAACTGGCATTGTACCATGGTCTGACCATGCTATTTGAGCACAAGTGGGAAAATAGCCATATGGAGATGAGCTACACACCATTTCTTCTGATTCCATCAGTTTTCTGTCCCTAATCAATCCACAACAAACTTTTTTAATGGTAAATGCAACTTGTCTTTTTGCCTGATCTTTGCCCTGTGAATTCCCTCCATGGGACCTGTCACTTGCTTGGCCCTACCAGCTGGTGCTTTATGCTAGACAAACACGTGTCCTGAATAGTCCAGATGACTGTGATTAAAAATAGATAAGAGCTTTGGTACTGAACCTTACTATTGTCATAATTAAGCAATAATCTCTACAAAATCAGCTAGTCTTACCACTTGACTGATTTACTTAATAGCCTGAGGCGAAGCTGAAGACTGGACAGACATTGAGCTTGTGAGCTATTTCAGCAGCTGAGGATGGGAATTAGGGGTACTGGTGTCAAACTGATAATTACTTTTTTAGAGTCTTTTCAGCAGCTGACAATTCCAGATGAGCACCATTAAGTTCAGGATTCCCACAGTATTCTTGCTGCCAAGTTAAAGAAGTATGGGCTGGATGAATGGACTGTAAGGTGGATAGAAAGCTGGCTAGATCGTCGGGCTCGACGGGTAGTGATCAATGGCTCCATGTCTAGTTGGCAGCCAGTTTCAAGCGGAGTGCCCCAAGGGTCGGTCCTGGGGCCGGTTTTGTTTAATATCTTTATTAATGATCTGGAGGATGGTGTGGACTGCACTCTCAGCAAGTTTGCCGATGACACTAAACTAGGAGGCGTGGTAGATACACTAGAGGGTAGGGATCGGATACAGAGGGACCTAGACAAATTAGAGGATTGGGCCAAAAGAAACCTGATGAGGTTCAACAAGGACAAGTGCAGAGTCCTGCACTTAGGACGGAAGAATCCCATGCACAGCTACAGACTAGGGACCGAATGGCTAGGTAGCAGTTCTGCAGAAAAGGACCTAGGGGTCACAGTGGACGAGAAGCTGGATATGAGTCAACAGTGTGCTCTTGTTGCCAAGAAGGCTAACGGCATTTTGGGCTGTATAAGTAGGGGCATTGCCAGCAGATCGAGGGACGTGATCGTTCCCCTTTATTCGACATTGGTGAGGCCTCATCTGGAGTACTGTGTCCAGTTTTGGGCCCCACACTACAAGAAGGATGTGGAAAAATTGGAAAGAGTCCAGCGGCGGGCAACAAAAATGATTAGGGGTCTGGAGCGCATGACTTATGAGGAGAGGCTGAGGGAACTGGGATTGTTTAGTCTCCAGAAGAGAAGAATGAGGGGGGATTTGATAGCAGCCTTCAACTACCTGAAGGGGGGTTCCAAAGAGGATGGAACTCGGCTGTTCTCAATGGTGGCAGATGACAGAACAAGGAGCAATGGTCTCAAGTTGCAGTGGGGGAGGTCTAGGTTGGATATTAGGAAACACTATTTCACTAGGAGGGTGGTGAAGCACTGGAATGCATTACCTAGGGAGGTGGTGGAGTCTCCTTCCTTGGAGGTTTTTAAGGCCCGGCTTGACAAAGCCCTGGCTGGGATGATTTAGTTGGGAATTGGTCCTGCTTTGAGCAGGGGGTTGGACTAGATGACCTCCTGAGGTCCCTTCCAACTCTGATATTCTATGATTCTGTGTAGGGAGTAGGAGTCTCGTAGGGAGGGACCCGTCTGCAAGCAGAAAACCTCAATTCTCAAAACTAACTACCTTTTAAACTAGAAAGTGAGGAGGAAGGTGACAGTTTGTTCCTTGGGACCACTGATGGCCTCCATCAGACTAGCTATAAACTGAGGCCATGTGGCACAGAAACCCTGAGCAAACATGAAACATTTCTTTAGGGTTCTAGAGGCAACTTGGTGTAAAAACAACCACTCCTGCTGCCCAGGCTAGGTGAGTGGAGGACTGGTTTGTCCTCCCTTCCTCCATCATATAACTCTTTTCCCAGGCTGTCTGGTTAGTCCGAGGTGTAATGGATACAAGACGAAGAACACTCATGAATAAAATTATTTTGCATCTCCCAATTCCTGATTAATTCAAAAACCACTTTGACTGGGAATTGGAGGCATCTGCCAGATCCTGAATAGCGCACAAAGCCAGGCATCTTTAATGTCAGCGTGGCTTGTGGAAATGCCGACAGACTAATTATAGTGGTGCACACATCACTCTTCTCATACTGCCTTGCTGCGGAGAGTAAGATAAAACTGGTATCTTTAAAGTAAATATAAAATTATTTTAGAAATAAATTGGGATAAGCGCAGAACACCCGAGTAACAGGAATATCCAGTTCCATGGATCTGATACCAGTTTTGATTTGAGATGTCTGCTGCCCCCAAAGACCAAACGAGCTATTTTCGTATTTCACCCAACCCAGTTGGTCAGTGCATTTAGCTAGAGGTGCTAATTTGAGAGGCCTGGTACAACAGTAGAAACAGACGCACGTGCTCACTGCTGATTCTTTCTCTGCTTCTTTTTTGCAGTTTTTTGGCACTGACTTCCCTTCGGCTGGTGTTCTTGGTTGCATTTGGCCTGATAATAATAGTTTGTTTAGATCAATGGAAGAATAAAATCTGGCCTGAAATTGAAGGTAAGATGCAGCAGTAAGAGCTGGCCCCTGAAAATGACACCTGTTTCTCAACTTCCTACCATGCGCTCTTTCTCTGCACCATTTGGCTTTAAATATGTCTCGGACAGAGTCACAAAGGGCTAGATTCACAAAAGGACTTATGCGGGTAAATCCCAGAACCAGGCCCCACGGGGACTTGCAAAATCCCCGCAGAGCTGCTGCCAAACCCTGCATGTGCCTAAACTCGCTCGGCACCTAAGCTTTTGCAGTAAAAGTTCGCTAGATGCCTATGTTTTTGCCCCCGAGCATGTGCACTGCAGTCCCATGCTGGCATGTGAACGCCTCAGCCCTGGTGCAGTGCCCGAACTGGGGAAAGGAGACCTGCCCTCTGTCTAGCTTGCCTGTGGAGCCTGATCCATTAAACTGCCTCAGAGTAGGCCACAAATGTGAACAGCTGGTGCGGGGGCTTCCCTCATAACTTCTAGCCCAGTGGCTAGGCTGCTCACCTGGGATGTGGGAGAACCCCTGGTTCAAGTCCCCCCTCCACCTCTGGGAGAGAGAATTTGAACAGGGGTCTACTACCTCTCAGGTGAGTGCTCTAATCTGTGGGCTATGCGATCCTGAGGGGAGATGCACGCTCTCTCCCGCTCCTAATGAAGCTGTTCCACAGTGAATAAATAATGTAAAAAGTTGTTGGAATAGGAGGACTGGATCCTGGGTCTCCCAGGTCCTGGATGAGTGCTCGGCCCATTCGGCTGCAAGTCATTCTCATGGCTGTGGGCTTGTGCGGGCAGTTTTGTTGCTCTCTGGCCCAATGACTTTTTAAAATTATTTTTGCACAGTGAGGTAGCCCCACATCAGAGTATCCTGTAGCCCAGTGTTTATGGCCCTTAGCTGAGACGTGGCAGATCCCAGTTCAAATCCCTTCCCCCGTGAGGTGGAGGGGGGACTTATCTGGGGTGTGGAGACCTCCCCAGTTTGAGGGCCCTAACCACTTGGCTAAGAGTTCTGAGGGGGGTCGTCATCCTTCTCCTCTTCCTCTCCTTGCACAAGGTGCCTCGTGCCAAGAGCGGGTTTGAATCCCAAGCAGAAGCAGGTGCCTATATCAGAGGGGCGGGGCATAGCACAGACCCCCCCCTCAGCTTGGCTCCTCCCAGTGGCTGGCTTACGTGAGGAGCCAGTCAGTGACACACTTTGATATTCCAGTAGTGCCCACAATGGATTGACTGCACAGAAGACACAAGTCTGCCCCAACGAGCTTCCAATTTAAGAAATCAGAGCTTGCAGGATAGGACTGAATTAGTTTTCTCACTTGAACACACTGGAAATTGTTTTCAGAGTGTTTGTAAGGTAGTAAATGGTGGTTGTCAGAGACCCAGCCTCATTCTGGAGATTCTGAGAGGGGCGGAATCTTCAAGAACTGTCAGTTACTTGAATACCAAAGTGTTTAGTAAATCACCAGCTCTAACGTAGAACTCCGCCATCCTTGCCTTGAACACGTGATAAGATTTGATGCACAGCCCGTTCACCACCTAAAAACAAATCGGTGTGTGATCTGCAGGCTCCCAAGGGGTAACTCCCTGGCTAGCTAGTCGAGGTTAGGTAATAAGCGTTAATATTATCTTCCAAGAGACAACACAAGCTGAGGCATAGAAGCTGGCAGTGATTCCTGGCATCAACTTTCTTTGGAAGGTAGGCAGGCTTATGGTGGCTGTGTGCTGCTAATTGTTTCTACTTATCTTGAGGGTTGCATATTCAAGTCCCTCAGTAGCCCTGAGCTGTGCCAGTTCTCTAAGCTAGCCTGTCCCTGGGTCACTTATCAACCCCAATCCAGGAAGTAAGGCTCTCCTGGATGTCTCCAAATTATGAGCAAATTGTCCATCCCTCAGCACACCCAGTACAGTAATGGGTGTGTAGGCTGTATGTTGAAACAGGACTGGTAGTTCTTGCTTGTGGTTAAGACTAAAATGAGCTATTAGTGATTTGCAGAACAGAATAGCCATCCAGTCACTCTCTCTAATGGTACCTGTTGTGACACAGAGGGGAGGCCTGTCCTATGAGAATATGATGCAGAGCAACAGATTTTTGGTTAATTACCTTTATCAATCACACTGGTTGTTTCTCAACCTCATACAAGTTAAACTCCCATTAGCTAAACATTCTTACAGCAAAATTCCTTGCAACTAATTCAGTGTCTGTTCTTAATATTCTAGTGGCAAGATCTGACGAATTGGACAATGAGAGGTATGGAACGCTAATTAAATCCCTCTTCTTTTTTTTTTTTTTTGTGGTTTTGGTTTGCTGCTGTGTTGGTACTTTGTTATGATGACAGAACTTACTCATTTTTTGCACATGTTTGTCATATCTGCTCAGTTTCAGAGGAAGCGTTGAGTGGGGGGTTCTGTTCTGCCTCTGCCACAAGCTTTGGTTGTGACCTTGGGCCAGTCACTGAATCTCTCCCTGCCCACACAGCCCGCTGTGTAAAATGGGGATAATGTTCACGTCAGCTTTGTAAAGACCCCACTATGTTAAAAAAGTTTTCTGTTGTGCCTTTAAAGTGTATTGAGAGCTTCCTTGCAAGTGACAGAATAACCCTTCTTGAAACAAGAGAAACTTGTCAAACTTCTCTGACCAGAGCTGGATGCACTGCAGGCTTCCCTGGTAGTTAGTGAGACCCTGAGTGCGGCATTAACAACAAAACTAGAACTCTCTTGGGGTTTTGTCCTCCATAACAGTACTTTCCTCTCTCCAGGCACAGCTTACATAGGAATGGTCAGACTGGGTCAGACCAATGGTCCATCTAGCCCAGTATCCTGCCTTCCAACAGTGGCCAATGCCTGATGTCTCAGAGGGGATAAACAGGGCAATTTCTGTCAATCCTGTGCGGTCTAGTCCCAGCTTCTGACAGTCAGAGGTTTAGGGACACCCACACCATGGATTCTGTCCCTGGCTGTCTTGGCTAATAGCCATTGATGAATCTATCCTTCATGAACTTATCTAGTTCTTTTTTTAACCCAGTTGTACTTTTGGCCTTCACAACGTCCCCTGGCAATGAGTTCCACAGGTTGACTGAGCAAAGAAATCCTTCATTTTGTTCGTTTTAAACATGCTGCCTATTAATTTCATTGGGTGACCCCTGGTTCTGGTGTTATATAAAGGGGTAAATAACACTTCCTTTTTCACACCGTTCATGATTTTATAGACCTGTCATGTCTCCCCTTAGTCGTCTCTTTTCTAAGCCAAATTATCCCAGTCTTTTAAATCTCTCCTCATATGGAAGCTGTTCTACACCCCTAATCATTTTTGTTGCCCTTTTCTGTACCTTTTCCAATTTTAATGCCTTTTTTTTTTGATGGGAGGACCAAAACTGCACATCAAGATGTGGGTGTACCATGGGTTTATATAGTGGCATTATATTTTCTGTCTTCTTATCTATCCCTTTGCTAATGGTTCCTAACAGTCTGTTAGCTTTTTTTGTCGGCTCTGTTGTTCACGTGCACTAAATAGCCAAATCGGTCTTTCAAAAGTTACATTGTAAAACTCCTCAAATGTTCGAAAACCACCTAATCAAGTGTCAGCAAAGCATGTCTCTCTTGCAAGTGACCTGGCACAGGAGGAAGCACTCTTCCGAAGGCACAGATACCATGTGACCGAAGGTTAATGAGCACCAGCAGACACTGCCAAAAGTAGCCTTTCAGTAGTGACAACGAATTTCCACCAACTAGGTCATAGGGCTCTTTAGAAACTTGGCACTGAATTCTTACAGGCAGTGGGGAGGTGTACACACCAAGAAATAACTCTACTGTACTGGCTAAATCCCCCTGCCTCAGCCGTAGCTGAATCTTCAAGCAGGGCTTTCCTCCATTTCACTGCAACTCATTCTAAGCTGTGTTAGTGATCCCCAAATCCTTGTGTGCTCTAATCGGATGCACGTGATTGCTATGGGAGTTTGCACAACATGAGGCCTGCCAGCTGCCTTTGACGTCCAACAACTTGCAAGTTCTTGCATTCTAATTGCAGTACTCAGCTAATTATTAGCTGTCTGTAATTTAAAGAAAAATGGGGTGCATATTGAATGGCATACGGGTCTAGCTATTGGATTTTTCCAAATACTAGGTCTGGTCTTCCAGACTTTGGGCAGCTGGTGGAGGGGGGAGAAAGTGGTCTTGAAACAATGCTTCTGTAGTGAAGAGTGCCCTATATTAAGGTCAGTTTAGTAACACCATGTGGCTCAGTAGACACCTGCTCACTAATTATTCTGCCTTCTCTGTAGCTGGGGCTATGTTCACCCTCAGTTGCTGAGTGTGCCGGAGCTGTGTCACCATTTAGCTGATGGATGGGTTACTGGGGTCACCTTCTTAAGGAATCTCTTCGTTTTCAAAAGGCAAAATCCCGGCAAGGTAAGAGCACACTTGCTTGGGCAAACTAAACACTCGGCATCTAATCTTTGATGCAGACAGCCACTCTGTGAATTGCAGGAGCATCCAGAATGGGTAAGTGTATTCCAAACATAAGATGTTCCTTGCCCTGAAGAGCTCCCATTTTGAAAAAGGGAGGTGGGAAGGGATCGAGCATACAAGTGAACGGGACGGGGAGGTGGGAAGGGATCGATCGTAGGAGTGAGCAGGGCGGGGAGGTGGCATCTTTGCTTGTCGATTTCATTTTGTTTTATTTAGCAGTAAATGTAGCTGTTCCTTCTGTGGGTATTGGTCTGAAGTGTCTGCTATTAACCTCACAGTTCTTTCTCTGAGTCTGGCTTTTAATAACTTAAAAACCAAGCCAGAAAGTGGTTTGAGAATCTTTTTTTTCCCCTCAAGTCCTATAGAACCAGTGTTAGCCTAGTGACATCTGCGATTGTATGGGTAGTATGAAGAGGCTGAATACTTAAATGCTTATTACTGTGATCACAGCCTCATAAAACACGCCCCTACTCCCGCCTTTGGAGGGGACCGTCTCCCACAACCTTACATCTGCTTGTCAGCACAGACATTGTAGAATCCTGCCCTGCCTACAGCAGTGAGCAGTAACTTAAGTTCCCTTTAAATTGCCAAGGTGTCTTGGGATGATAGACAAAAACTCTTAAAATGAGACTGTGTTGGTACCTCTCCTAATGAAATAGGATCGCCTAAGAAGACCGGAGTATCCAAACCGTGTTGCTGATATTTGATCTGTTGTTTCTTGGCTGGAACTCTCTAGAAAACAAACCAGTTACACCAGCTGAAGTCACCTGATTCCGTTATTTTAATGCTATGGAAACTCATGCTTTCTCCTATGCCTCCAGTTTTGCCTTTTAGTGTGTGGAGTTTTTACGTTCTTGGCTGTTCTGGGCCGATACATTCCTGGACTCTTGCTCTCATACCTTATGCGTAAGTACAATATTCCTCAGTCAAACAAGGGGTTGTATACAGAGCGCTGGGGCAGTATCGCTAACGTAGACTCAAAGGTGCAGCTGATATGAACGGCTAACATTCTGACAAATAGAATGTAAAATGCCGTTGCTCTTGTGCTAGAATGTTAGTGTTAGGACAGATTGGCCAGCGAGCCCCAAACAGGCTCTAGGTGCATGTCTGTCTAGGCAGATACATGCTCTAAATGCTCTAGCATGTTGATTGCTATCTTAGTTCTAGTAAATCGGCACAGATCTGCACTGCTCTCTACCTAGCTTCTGACGCACTGGATTGTGTGCATACAGCACAGCAAAACTGAGTCTTGAATCTTTATACTGCATCCCAAAACACTTGATTGACAGATCTGTTAAGTAGCACAGGCCAGTTTCTAACCAGCTTCCCCATTTACCTCAGTGCTCTTCATCCTGCTGTGGCCTCTCGCCGTGTACCACAGACTGGGGCAGCGCTTGTACATGAAGCTGGAGCCAGCTCTGCAGCGGTTGGATTTCAGCGTTCGAGGCTACATGATGTCAAAGCAACGAGTGAAGCAATGTAAGACTCCAAGAGTGTCTGAAACTAGCCAAACAGCCGGCCCTTGAAATCGACAAACAGTTGCTGACGTGATCCCCCAATCATAGGGCGTGACAGCAACCGCATGGGTAGTTCAGCATTCTTTTTGAGTCCTCTTGTCAAATATTCGCAGCCCCTCCACAGAGATGAAGCTGTGCAACTACACTGGGTCCCTGCTTCAGATGAGAGCTTTCTACACATTCCCACTGGCTCCCAGCCTTTCCCCCTTTCTCAGCTATGGGAACACAAGGGCACTAAGTGCTGCTTGGTGAAAGCTGATTTTTGCCTGTAGCGTCTCTCTCCAATGTGAGGTTGCTGCTGAGCATGTTCCATTTGGCACTAGTTCTGCAACAGCCCAAACCAGAAACTAGAGAGCCCCCGTTTAACACAACAGCTTTTTGAGCTGTGGTAGATTGACACCCTTTGGTCTACATTTGAAGTGACTTTCTGCTGTGCGTAATGTTATGCTTAAATGTTGCCTTGTCTGCCCTGGGAATAATGGGAGATTTCTGCTTTGACTCATGGCAGTGCGCCAGCGAGCGCTGAACCGGGAGCCTGCTGATGCTGGGACTGACAGTGAAGAAGAACTTGCTGCGTTCTGTCCCAAGGTAACCAGGCATCTCTGCAAATTTCAAAATCAAGCAAGAAAGCCTGCAGTGCATTGATGGCTTTGGTGTGTCTGAATCAGGTTTGTGATAAAACTGCAGCCTTGGAATGCTCTCTGGCCTCAAGCCTAGGGTATCAGGTGGAGAGGAATATCTGGGCAGAGTCTGGCTGCAGGCTTTCATACACTGTCAAGCCTTCCTGTGCTCCGAGATTAGTCTGGCTGCAGTGCTCCCAGCCCACTTAATTAAACCCACATCTTATCTGTGTATCTTAAAAGCTTGAACTTTCCAGTCCTTCCGTCTGAAGGACCCAACTCCCAAAGGTACATCCGTTACCTTTTCCACACCCCTGCTCTGAATCCTGTCCAAAGCCAGATGTTGCACCTGGATTGGCCATCAGGGTATTGCAGAGCAGTGTGGAGCCAGCACCCCACACCCCCTCCTTCACCCGCCATGGGGTAGCAAAGCAGCAAGCAAGTCTCATGTGGGAGCCTGTCATGCTGGGTCATCAGAATCTTTCTAGCTTGGATCACAGAAACAATCTGAGCCAGTAGCGCTGATGTTCTTCTAACTGTGTTTTCTTCTCTGCTTCAAAGCTGGATGACTCTGTAGTTGCTAAGGAACTGACTATCTCCGACTCTGAGCATTCAGATGCTGAAGTTTCCTACACTGAGAATGGGACGTTTAACCTGTCAAGGGGACAAACTCCACTGACTGAGGGATCTGAAGGTGAGAGAGAAGAAACAGCCTCCTAAAGGCAAAGGGACTCTACTCTTCCCTCCTCAGCATCCACCACCCTGAAATGAGGAAAATAGACCTGATGCATTCCCTGAGAATTGAGCTCTGGTGTATAATGTTCACCTGCTACCTGCCACAGGATGAAGAGCTCACTGTCCTGTCTGAATAGATCCAGTTTCCACATATGGTGCCTAGATATGGCACAGAGTGCTTGGGAAGAGCAGCATAACCTGATGTTGGTACAAAGTGACAGCACTAGCACGTTTCCTATTCACGCCATTAGTGAATGGAGGCAGCTAATTCTCCGCTTTAAGGAATATTCATATTCTGTTTACAGCTACCCAAAGAGGGAATGTGAGCTGTCAGACTAGGCCTTCTGCGAGATGGTCTGACTAGAGAGTGTCTGCCAGGGCAGGCACACACATGATCTAAGCCTTTTCAGTGTGGAAATGTGGCACTGGTTTAACTAAAAGGTGTCCCTTTAAACTAAGGCAATTAAACCCATGCAAATTCCTGGGTAGATGCTTATTCTGGTGTACCTTAATCAGTTCCTAATTAACTTGAGAGAAACTGAAGTAAGCCTGGTTTAAACCGAGATGAGTGTCCACACAGGGGTTTGTACCAGTTTAGTTAAATGAGTTCAAAATGTAACACCTATAGTAAAACCAGTGCAATATACTCATATAGCTGAGCCCTTAATCTCAGAGGGTTCAACATCTGAGCACCCTCTGCTGGCTGACGGTGAAAGAAGCCTGGGAGGACATGCTTTCTCTCCGCACTAGCTGTCCCCTGCAGTATCCTCACTCTCTTGGATAAGAAAGCAACTTTTGTCTGTCGTGCCTGCCAAAGAAAAGTGACGCTAAGTGTAGCTTGGTCAGAGGAGGCAAGCGGGTGGTGTGTTTGGGGACCAGGATAATGGTTTCTTTCATCAAAGATGGCTGAACTCTGCAGGGGATCAGTATGACACTGTCTGTGGCACTTGCCTGATGGGTTTGGATAGCCCATGCTATAAGCTTACAGCTGTTTCTTGTTCCCTTCTAGATCTTGATGGTCACAGTGACCCTGAAGAATCTTTTGCCAGGGATCTCCCTGACTTCCCTTCCATAAATCCAGAGGTGACTGGAATAGATGATGAAGATGACACCAGCATTGGGATTCCCAGCCTTGCTTACCGCTCGCAGGGCATGGAAGAGCTACGTCACCCGTATGACCAAGAAGCAGCTGTCCCTGCGCTCCTACTAGGGGCACTGCCCTCTGCACACAATCTTACAAATAACTTAGCTGGATTTGTCACCAGAGGCATGATACAATTAGCCTTGTCAGGAGCCTCTCAGCCAGGCCCTGTATACAGTGACAATCCCCAGAGAGGCACAAAAACCTATCTTAGAACCTCCAGCTCTGACTTGGACACTGATGCAGAAGGGGATGACTTTGAACTGTTGGATCAGTCCGAGCTGATCCAGCTGGATCCAGCTGGCTCCCGAGGCCAGTAAGCAATCACACTTCCTTTCCTTCTGATTTTTCTGTCATGAGTAGCAGAGGGAAATCTTCAGAAGAAAAAGCATTGTACAGTAATCTAAATGGTCTCCTGTGGGTACAAGTAGTATGGCAACCAATCCTGGCTGGATACATCACTGTGATGTGAATTTGTGGGGCTAGCTTGGATTTCAAAATAAACCATGCTTTGGTAATTCACAGGGCAGAGGCTTTTGATGCGATAGCCCCAGTAGCACCCACACATCACTCTGCATTGTCTATTGTGACGCTCCTTGCCCTAAACCAAACCTGCTCACTTGAAACAATAACTGCTGAGTGTGTCTGCAGCTCTAGTGCCCCTTGGCAGACCGACTTCAATCTCAGTTAGGAATGTTCCTGCACCAGCCCAGTCTCTCGCATGCAGACACTCAGCAGAAGGTGAACAGGACTGGCTTCCTCTTAGAAACCTGGATTATGCTATTTTAACTTTAAAACAAAAATTCCCTACTCCTAAGTCACGCATAAAAACAACTGACATTTCTCCCTCCTCCCTCAGCAGTATCCAGCTGTCTTGGGTAGAAAAAAACAATCTAATGGCAAAAGCAGTTTCCTCCCAAGTAATGACAGAATTCATATTGCTCCCATCAAAACCCAAGCTTTCCAGTGACGCTAGTTTATAAAAGTCATAATGGCAATAACTCATCTACTGTGCTGGTCCCAGTCCTTCGGGGAGCATCTGTGCAGCACCTGCGATTGCATTGCCTGTCTAAAAGGAAGGGGCTTAGTGCTGGATTAACACTCTGCAGAACTAAATTCTCTCACTTGACTCTAGAGCAGCTACCGCCTGGGCAACAGCAATACTACATTCCATACCCTGCCCTGCCCTGGAACTCCTCCTGCCTGAGGGGGGTGGAGGGGATTCAGTCTCCATGGCCCAGTTAGTTCTTGGCCTCTGTGACATTGCCCAATCTGAGGCAGTATTGTGCAGTGAGGACACCTGGTCACTAGACTGCCAGTTCATGTCACACAAGCCACCAAACAACTAGGAGCTGGTGACGATTTTGGTCACTTTTAGACTTGAGCCAGCAACCTGAAGGGGAGGCTCTGTAAACTGACTGGCCTGAGCCATCCAGTCCCTAAATTTCCCAATGCTTTTCTAAGCCATAGAACTTGATACCGATTACACTTGTGCAGCAAGCAGCTTATCTCTTCAGGGAAATTCTCTTGTTCAGTTCAATTCTAGCTTTCATTTTATTGGTGCATTTTTAAGTCAAAGTTAGGCAGAATGTAGACTACCTGTCTGGAAATCATGGCCATATAGAAATCTAAGCTATAAAATGGACATGTGTTGGTATTGGATTTAAATTCAGGAATTAGGTGACTTTTCTAGGTTATGAATAAGAAAAAAACTAAGGATGTTTTATCCATAATTAGTATCAAATCAATCAGTAGGATAAAAGTCAACCTTAGCTATGGTGCAGCAAGGGCACCTCATAATAACCAAAATGGACCTGGGCCTAAATTGGCATTGAAAACAAAATATAGAAATAGCTCCAACCCCAGATCCTTAATTGGGTTAATTTGGATACTGTATGTACTTGGCTATTATACAGTGTTAAAATTCTCATTACAAATACAAAGATCTTGATCACTGAGCTTCGAAAGGAATCAGTGCCCTTTACCTACTATCAGACCTGCTTCTAGCTGCCTCTGCCGACACTCCTGCTTCAGTGCTGTGGTATCCAGTGTGGCTGGGATTATTCCAGTACCATGGATATGACTACAGAAAGTGCTCTGTGTAGGCTGCCTTCTCAGGAGTCTCTTGTCACTGCCTGCAGCTTTCCTGTCAGTAAATGGCCATTTTTCTTGGCTTGCAGGCTACATTAATACATGCAAAAGACTAGAATCTGCCCCATAATACTTGGGAGCAATAACTAAATGAGCCACTAACTAGCACTTTAAATTGTTTGAAACCATTAACCTGGGACTAGATTCTAAAATCTACTTAGTATAGTCATTCTGCTCACCTACAAGGCTCTGATGGTGTCCTCCTCAGCTGATCTAGTGAAATTTTAATTCTTATTGGTAAGGGAATTTCTGGGAATAATTCTTTAATGTAAGAGGAGCATATTGCAGGAAACTACCATGTTACTGGAACTGCCTTTCACCAAGGGCATGGAATGGGTGTAGAGAGCAGATCTCAATCTGTCACGCTGGACAGGTTGTCAGTCTCACTTTGGGGGTTGAGAGGCCTGTGATATAGGGAAGAGGAGCTGCCTCTTACCATGTGAAGCACTAGATTCTGGAACCAAGCACAGCAGGAGGCCAGGCATGCATATCTTTAGTAAAGCCCTAACGCAAACTTGCATGCCGTAGTTTTGTTAAACAAAAGCCCTATGTGAGCACTTTGCAAACACTGACATGAACTTTGTCATAAGACTTAATGTCTTGCAGATTGTTTGAAGAAAATGGATTCTCCCTGTGCCAAACTGTACAACTATTGCATGAGTAACTTACAGCACCAGAGGTTCAAACTTCAGGTACAACGTGACAAGTTGACTTTTTTTAAACCTGGAAAAAGTATTTAACTCTTATGTGATATCTTGCCTTTTTCCTACTGTTTCCTCTTCTCTGCTGTGAGGAAGAACAAACCTTGTATGAAATCAGCCTTTTACACTCCACATTGGTGTTAATACCATGCTGTAAAACTGTTCAGAAGTTCTGGTGACCCTAAGTACTTTAAAACAAGATTTGCAGCTCCCCAAGTCAGAGGAAGTGCTCTAAACTCAGTTGGCTTTATTAGACAACAGGGTAGATTAATTGTATCAAATCAGGGTAAAACAAGTCAATATAAATCTAGAGTGGTGGTGTTCTCTGAAACATCCCTGTTTAATTGCATCTCTTTGTAAGCAATCAGCATAATCAAAACTAGAACTGAAAAAACAATGCTCAGTGCTAATGATTAGTCTATTTTCAGATGCATCTACTAGCGATTTAAGAGTCTGTGAACACCCAGTTTATTCCCTGAAGCACTAACAACACTTCCTGTATCACAGACTCGTTTCTTCAGCCATTCCTTTGACCCCAACCCCCCAAAAAGGCTGTGCGTTATGGGGGAGTGTTGTGGTACGAGCAGAGCTAGGACAGCGGTGTTCTGAGCACGGATCTCCTACGGATGGCCGCCTCTGCCACCGGGCAAGTAACTTTGCTTCTCTATACTTCATTGTTCCTATTTAGAAGTTACTAGCCTCTTATGGGGGCTGTCAAGAGGAGAAAATAAACCAATCCATGATGAGCAGTGTAGGTTTCCCCAGACTATTCCCACTGCTTGTGCCAGCGCAGGCTCCAAAACGAAGCTTCATACACACCATGTTGTGAATTTTTGGATCCATATTTCCATACTCATTACAGCCCTCCTTGTCCGTTGTGTAGTCACCACCATGGCTTTTAAGGCTGAAGAAGAATGCCGTACTCCACTTAAATCTCTGAAAATTCTTATGAGTTATGTCTTTACTAGTATAGGGTGTTGTAGCAGTGTTGGTCCCAGGATATTTTGTCTTTACTAGTGGCAGTCTACCTGTCTTTTAGGGCCAGATAGAAAACCAACACCTTCTGCAGACGTAGGGGGACATTTTTTCTTTAATGTTCTGTGCTGAAGAAAATTACTTTTGTAGCAGAACCCCTCCAAATGATATATAACTATGGATGGGTGATGAGCACCTCTAGGTCAAAGTGCTTTCTTTGCTGCAGTGCAGAAAGGGAGAGCTAACCCATTGTAACAAACGGGGATGTCTGTTCTCAGCTGTGGCACAAGTGGTACTCGGGCTGCTTAAATATAATTCTTTGGAATATTCCTGACCTGGCCAGTCTCTCCCCCTCCCCCACACATAAATCAATAAATAAAATCTTCTAAAGTGCTGCTGCTTCCTAAGGATGGAAATGCAGAATCCTCTGCAGCAGTAAATGTTTGAAAATAGCATCTGTTAACTTTTTAACATTCTTTTGGAGCAGGGCCTGTTAAGTTCTAGTAGCATTAACAGATGCTATGCCCCACATTAATGAGCTACTTTTAAACTGATTGCTTTTACTTCTTCTTTGGTTAAAATGCAGGGACCTCTGTGCTGTGGTCCCCACCAAAAGTGTAAATTTGTAACTCCACCTAATGCCAAATCAGGTTTGTAGCCCCCACTGGGAGCAGAGTTCACCTGGTTTTGTGAACAATGTGAGAGTTGGGGGAATCATGTGATTTTACATTTTAATGGCTCTCTGGCAGTTTCCAAGATCTTTAGTAACTTGTGAAAACGTGTAAATTTGCTCAACTGAAACTTTCTGTAGACCAGCATATCCACTGTGAAAGCATCTAGTGCCCGCTGAAGTTGCACCATCTCTAGACTTCATTAGTTTAGAATTTCATGACTTTAAAGCATTTTAAGACCGATGATCCCACGCTGCCCTTTTTTGCCAAATAATGTGAAGTCAGTAGTCACAAAATCAATGACGTTTCTAGGGAAACAATGCACCCAAAGGCCCGCCTAGCACAGCGTGCCGGGCTTGGTAACTTTTAAATGGGTTGGTTTTGATATCATGGGTGTGGCAATATCATCCTGTGTGTTTATAGTAGCCACCATTGTGAACGTTTATAGTCATTGGTCAGTTTGCCGTTTTTTGAAGTGAGTTAAGTAAAATGTTGACGATAACTTTAGTTTTTGTCTCTTTTTTTTGGTTATTCTACCGGCTGGGGGTAGGTGGAATGAAATCAACACCTGTTCGTCCCAGGCGTGTCCCT
>NW_020664544.1:1080667-1095617 GCF_002925995.2 Terrapene triunguis
GGAGTCCGCGCCCCCTCTCCCCAAGGACCAAGCCACCCTTCCCTCCTGCCTGACCACCCCCCACCGGACCTGGCCCCTTTCCGACCTCCCCTCCCAAGGGCCAGGCCGCACTCCCTTGCCTCTGCTGTGGCCAAGCCCGGGCGCTGAGCCTCTTGTCCCGCTCTCTTCCCTGCAGGAGGAGCCGCCGCAATCCTGCTCCGCTACCTCCGGGACCAGAATCGGCCACACAGCGCCCAGGACGCCTTCGGGAACCTGCAGCGGGAGCATGGGCTGGGCAAGACGGTGAGAGGCAGGCAGAGCTAGGAGCCTGCCCCGATGCACCTGCTATAGAGGCTCCCCAGTCTCCCCCCCCATCTCCACGGATTGGATGCTTGGAGCAAGGCCCCTGTGGCACCAAGGCGGGTCGGAGCCTTCCACCCAAGCAAGAAGCATGTTAGTGACCCCGCCAGATGGGTGGGAGCTCACTCTGCCACTGCCTCCCTTCCCCAGAGATTGTCCCACAGCAGCGCGAGAAACCCCCAGCCTCTCACTAACCCATATTGCAGGCAGGTGGTGGGTGGCAGCGGGAGCCCCTTGGATAGATGCACAGATGGTTGGCTGCGTGGGCAGATACCATATCTGTAGCTGTAACAACACACACAGCCCTTAAGGCCTGTCTAGTTCATCTCTTCCCTGCCCAGCTTAGTCCCCAGGGGTAGCTTTCTGGTGCTCTGTCCAGTTCTCATGTGGACTCCTGTGCCTCTTTGCATCAGGCTGTGGTGAAAGCACTGGAGCAGCTGGCTCAACAAGGGAAAATAAGAGAGAAGGCTTATGGGAAACAGAAAATATACTTTCCAGACCAGGTGAGATGAATCTGTTCAATTTCCCTAGGAAACAAAAACAATGTTGAGTGAAAAACTAAACAGACCAGCCCCAATGAAAGCCTTTTGGCGAGGCACGGCCTTCCTTGCGGTCTTTGTTAACGTGCTAACAGCACTCTTGGTGCTGCATCAGGCACAGAGGAGACACTGTCAAGAAGCTTTTATTGACATAGCGGTCCAGCACAAAATGCACTAGGCGACTCCAGTATGTATGTTTATGTGGGCACCTGCGGCTTTCCTCACACTTCAAAGCAACATATGCTGTTTTGCGTTTATTCCATTCAAATGCTTCGTTCTTCCTTTTACTTTGGATTATTTGTTTAAAGGAACCCAGCACTCCGCTGTTCAATAACGTAAACCCTGCTGTTTCTGCTGTCTGTAACATCCTAGACAATGTCACCAGTTTAGACTATAATGTAATAAATATGAACTTTTGTTAATATTAACAATGACCAAAGCTATGCCATTCTAGCCCATTTATCAGCACTCTTCCCATCCCCTCATAACCAATGGAGATGATACCTTTAGGAGCACACTGTGTATGGCTGATCTCAAGAACTGCAGCAAGCTGTCATGGGAACAAATGTCTCTAAGATCTCTGTCAAAAATGGGTGGTGGTGACTGTTTTCTGTAATTCATAATGCATCATCTTTCTTCTCTCTCAGGATCAGTTTCCCACAGTGAGTGACTCTGAGCTTAAAGCCTTGGACAATGAAATCTCGGAACTTTCTTCAAAAGTACAAACCCTTCAACAGAGCTGCCGCCATATGGAATCAGGTGTGTTTGAATTTCCACTTCTACTGCCAGGTTTATTTCAAAGTAGATTAGCTCTGAAGCTGAACCGGCATGGAGTGTGTGTGAGGCAGCGCAGTGTGGCACCAGCATGGAGCGTGTGTTTTGAGGCATCGCATTGCGGTGCCAGCATGGAGTGTGGCGTCATGCAGACATTAATGCTAGCTGTTGAGCTTTAGCTGTGGGCATCCCTGGGTAACTAGCGATTCCATTCCAGAACTGAAGGATCTGAATGGCTCAATGACAACCCCAGAGATGATTAAAGAGATTGAAGAGTTAAAAAAAGATTGTGCCAGTTACACAGAGAAACTGGAGCGAATTAAATCTGCAGCCAACCATGTGACTCCTGAAGAGAAAGAGAAGGTAAAGAGCTGGAAGAGGCTGTGCCACTGAACACAGCAGCCGAGAGCCCAGCTCAATGCTACTTGTCTTAACAAAATGCTGAATAAATTATCCTTAGAGGTAGACAGGGAATAGCTTGTCCCTTCTGGACGGGTCTTCTATTTCTGTAAGCAGGTGGTGTGTCTGAATGTGAGGATGAAAGGCACCTTAGAATGCTGATAGACGTTTCGAATCTGACATCAAACACTGAAGAATTGGAGTGGTTGTGGGAGAGGTTTGAAACTCTAGCACAAACTGTCCTCTCCTCAATTAACTTCCCAATGTTCCTGTTCATAGGCTAGGGCTGTGCTTTTGTGGCCTCATCTCTGATGTCTGATCACGCTACCTGGGCATTACCTGCCAGGCATGCTGAAGTGCTGGTCAGCTTTAAGTATGGCTAACTCCAGCATGGAGCCAATCCCAGAGTCTGATGTCGTTGGAAATGTCCTGCTCCCTAATGTTCTCAGCAGACCCTTCACTGTGTGCTTCCTTAGGTTGTGTGTGTATCTAGAGGGGGCAGCTGTAAGTTCCTGAGTGACTCTTGCCTGCAGCCCTTTGCTCTGGGTTGTCATTTTATTAATACAGAAATTCAACGTTTTAGCCTCTCAAATCATCCATTTTAAAAGGAGACCCACTTCCAAAGAGCTTATTTGTCAGTTGCCTGCACTGTGTGATGGTCTTGAACACTAAATAAGCATCTTGCTCTGGCCTGGCCTCCCCTCCTAGCAGTAGTTCCTTGGTTCACACTAGGGAGTGGTTGGGTTTAATGTTACTCACTCAGTCTTGTTGGTTGCAGGTTTACAACGAGAAAAAGCTGTACTGCAAAGAATGGAGAAGGAGGAAGAGAATGGTAGCGACCTTTATTATGAATATTGGGTAGATGGGCACCATTGGGTGGTGGCAATGATACCCGAGAGGCGACGTGGTGTTTCATTCAGGGAAAAAATGCTAGCGACTTAATGATTTATGGGGCAGCCCTGTGGGTCTTGCTTCCATAGCCTGCTGCCAAGCCAGCCAAGAACTACTTGACGTATGAACCTCTGTAGCACACTCAGCTTATGCTAGTCTTGAAGTGGCGATGCCTGGGCCCTTCTGGTGTCACCCAGGAGGAGGAACCACAAGGCCACTTCTCCCCACTCTAATGCTGCTGTTCTCCAGCTTCCATCCCATAGTTTCTAGTGCTGGGAGAGCAGCCATCCTGGCAGGGAGACCTCTTCCTGGGCTCTGATTTCTGCTTTCCAATGTATGGACATAGCAAGACAAGCTCCCAACCATCCTCTCTGGCTTTCCAGTGGCAGCTCCCTCTGTCACTCACCAGTCATCTTGTTTGGGGGTTTACGGTCTAATCGTGATGCCAAACTGCCACTTTCAATGGACCAGTGGGATTGCAGCAAAGCAGATTGTTATCACTTAGAGCCCTGAAATATAGGGGTGAAAGGAGCCCCACAGCTGTCTGGTAGGGGCCATTAGCCTCTCATTTGTGTGTAATGGCTAACTGGGAGGAGACCTGACTTCAGCAGCCTGGGTAGTGGCCTCTGTTGGGGGGGGGGGGGGGGGTGCAAGGCAGGCATGCGCCCTAGGAAGCCTCACTGCTTGTGACCACGGGGGCTAATGCTTTGGCCTTTGCTAAGCTGTGTACTTAAGGCTTGTCCCACTGGTGAGCTTGCCCAGGTTTCACTTAATGTGTCTGTTTCCTGAAGAAACGTAGCTAAATATTCTTTCAAATTATTTTGTCTTACCAGGCGACTGAGCTACTTGATGCAATTCTGGAGGGCTACCCCAAAAGCAAGAAACAGTTCTTTGTAAGTACGGCCATATCCACCTGCCTTTGACTAACACACATCCGCAGTTATTCTGCTGCAAGTGTAACCCTCAGCAAGTCCCACAGTGCTGGAAAGGGCCCTGTTTCTGAATTCTCTCTGTGCTGTACAGCCAGCTTAACTCTCCTTTGTGCTCTTGGTAAAGAGGCTGCATTGTTCTTGTGCAGGAGGAAGTTGGGATAGAGACGGATGAGGATTACAATGTCACTTTGCCGGTGGCTGTCTGAGTTGCTGACAGGAGCCACTGCTCCAGGGGAGAAAATTGGCCAGTGTGGAACCCAACAGAAGCCGCTTCTGAAACTTGCACTGTTTGTAGGGCTTGGTTTTGTCCTGCGTCTTTTATGTATGTTTATGTTTTAAAATGCTTTGCAGTCAGGAGGGTGGCTAGAGGGGTTGAGGCAGCTCCAGGCCCCATCATATTCTCATTTGCAGTGGAGTTCCGTTTTTATTATCCTTTGTTGCAATGAGCAGTTGGGATGGTGCCTCTCCACTGGGCTAGGGGTGTGTTGGATTGCCAACAAGTAGGTGAGTTTGTTCTAGCAAAGGGAGAAAAGGAGCGTCTAGGAGAGGGGAAAGAAACTAGTTGTTTAACTGTGTAGGGATGTACTAGCATCTCAGTGTATTTAATAGAGAGGGTGGGAAACGCTTCCCCCAGCATCTACCATGCCGTAATGCTGTATACAGGAGTGTGATTCATTAAACGCCACTGTGTCTCATCTTAGCCCTGCTGCTTCCATAATTCTTTCTCACCCTGCATGTTCTGGTGGTAGCAAGACTGGCTTCCCGCCTGCTCTCTGGAGTCTTGGCCGCTTTGCTCACACAAAAGGGAGCTTGTTTGCATTCCAGTCTGGTTTCACTATGGCTTTGAGAACAGTCGGAGTCAGGCACCCAGATAACAGGGGGATGAGCAGGTGGGGAGGGCTGTTCCAATACAGCTGCCATAACACTGGCTAAGGAGGCAAGCTGGGCATCCTGAAATCACTAGTCACTTCTGAAAAATTGGCCCTTGCCTCATCACCTCTCATAGCAAACCCAATGATTCTGTGTCAGAAATAAATAAACTGAGGGGGACAATCCTTAAAATGCTTAGCAAAAATTTATTATAATTACTTTTCATGATAGAAAAATATTTCATTTCCACCTGAGTGAGGTTTGTAAAAAGCAATGTCCTTTGAGAAATACACATGCCACTTATTAGTAACCAGCACAGGCTATTGGTTCTGCAAACAGGGTGCTTTCCTTACAGCAAAGCAACATCTTACAAGAGTTACATGGCTGTGCTTGAGTACGGGCCTAGCGGTAGCTTCCCCTGTTGTGTGCAATTCACTTCAGTTGGACGTGTCACTGCAAACAAACTCTTGAACTTCCATGGGGCTGTATGCTGCATTTGGACTGACAGGGACACTCAATGCAAGCTTTGTAGAAGTGCTTTGTTTTATAAAATCCAAGACCAACAAGAATATTTCCTTGATTAAATGGAAACATTATGCCCCTGCTTCAGTGTTTGAAAGGCAGACAGCCAGCACCAAGAAACTACCGTACCCAAACTGAAAGAAATGCACAACAGCCATTAACATGGGATTTTTAGAGGTGTGGCAGGAACATAATTGAAAATCGACAAATCCTGTTGTAAGAGAGTCACTTTGCTGGGGTAATTCCAATAGTGTCACCTTGTTTGAGTAGTAAAATGCCATTGCTGCTTTAGCAGACAGCTGCCATCTGCTGTTAATAGACCTGTAGGGCTACAGTGAAAGAAACAGGGTGTCACTGATTTAAATTGTCCCAGACAAGCAGCTGTCTGCAAAACGTCAACTGGTAACACGTTAGTGTGATTTTTTTTTCCTTCAATGCATTACAAAAATCAAGGCTTTATTATCTATAAAACTATCGTTCTAAACAAGAGCAGACGTCTACTTAGACTTCACGGCAGCTCTGTGCTACACTATTCGACTTTCCCACAGTGTGACTTCATCAAAAAGTGCCAAGTCATATAAAGCCCGACAGAGATCAGCCTCTGTGCCGATAAAGCTGGAGAAGGCTGTAGCGAAAGCTGCACTCGTGTTTAATTGTTTAGGAAACATGGCTAGTCTCGAAAAGGCCAAGTCAGCAGCTGGCTCAAGTGAAGGCCGAGGCCATGATCATCTGCACAAGAGGGAGAGTCCCTTCACCAGTGGGATTAAGTGCCTCTCCTTGTGGCAGTGAGGGGCCAACCCACCAGCTTCCTTTGCATGGCCTTTTGGAAAGTCATTCTGCACCGGTAAAGCAAGCAGCCTTCCATCCCTAGGCAGAACTAGACGATCGGGATTGAGGCACATAGGAATTGCTAGTCCAGAACCCATCTCGACAGTAACTAGAACCAGCTGCTTCAGAGGAAGGTGCAAGAAAGCCTGCAGTGATGGGAGAACCTGTGCCAAGGGAAGCTTCTTCCTAACCCCCTTTTGTAGAGGACAGTTTGTTGCCTGGTGCAGGAGGGTTCATAGCCCAGCCAAAGTCTTTAATCCTAATGTGGCAACTAGCTCTGGTGGGGAGAGGTCGTCCTGCATTGTGCCTGAGTAGCTGCAATGTCAGCAAGTGCTTACCTGGAAACCAAACAGCCTGTGCTCCATCTGTTCTACAGCTCACGCCCAGGCTCTGTGGTTTTCAGGGCATGCATCCCACCAGGCAGTAGATGTGCAGTGCTAAGATGATACCATTCCCCCCCTACAGGGAGCAGGACAATCTGACTGCTACAAAGCAGATCCCTCCCACCAGCTGAGCTACTGCCACTCTTGCAAAGAGTCAGGGGCTCAGGCGAGGTCCGTTCAGTGCCATGCCAGTTTGGGTGAGAGCCTCTCCTGCCTTCCTTTGGGGCAACAAGAAGTGTATTTAATCCACATCTAAACTCCCTTCTCTGCTGACTGAGTCCCTACACAACCTCTAGTGCTACAGACTGCAACAGGGTCTGTGGAGAGGTACGTACAGCCCAGTTTTGGTTTTTGGTCAATACAATAAATAATCCAGAGAGAAGCTTTAAGAACAACCCCGAAGGAAACAGCCCAGCCCTTCCTGGAGTCTGTTTCCCAACTCCCTCCCTGCTGGGTGGCACCCCACAGCAGTGTGGATGACGAGTGCAGGCCTGTGCTGCTGGGGCACGGGAGGGAGAGAGTCAATAGAGTTGATTCTTCAGCTGATGCAGAACCCCCAGCACGATGTCCCGCAGAGTCTGAGGAGAACAAGGAGGAGGCAGGATCAGTCACTCTGCAGGACGAAGAAACATGCACCTTGGCAATGCCTCTGTGGGTTCCAGAACAGGCCAGGGAACTCCTTACAGAGGGGAATAAGTGTGTAGAAAGGCAGCTGGGTAACAGTTGCGTCAGCCACGCACAGTGGTGTTTATGGGAACAAACCTGGGGGTGGGGGGTATATGGCTTCAGTACCTCGGTATTACTGGGAGTACAGGCCCTGCCAGCGTGGATCAGACCAAGGGCCAGTCCTGGCCAGTTTCCTGTCTGACAGTAGCAGAACCAGCTGCTTTAGCGAGAGAGCCTAGTGCAAGGAGTGGTATGACCACCTGCCCCTCAGGGAAGGTTCTCCTTAGCCCCCATGAGCTAGAGCCTCACTTATGCTCTGAAGCAGGAGGGTTTCTATCCCTCTCAAAGCTCGTGTTTGCTGGTCTCATGCTGGGGCTCTTGTTCGCCAGCTAAGTGCATCTCTATGCTGAGAAATGAACCCCACAGCAGCAAGTTTCAGAGCCTGGGTCAGGTAACTCGGGCTTGCAGAGCTTGCGCTCTGGGGCTCAAAATAGCAGAGTAGATGTGCCCACTCAGGCTAGAGCCTGGGCTCTGAAACACCCCCCTCTACCGATTTGCAGAGCCTGGGCTCTGAGCCTCGCTGCTGCAGGGGGTTTTGCAGTGTAGATGTACCCTTGGGTTTGCCTGATCTCCTGTGGCAGACAGCACTACCCTGCCAGCTGCATGTCGGGGGAAAGTTTCTCCCTCTATTCATTTTGAATTTGCCACTTTCAATTTCACACACGGTCCCTTTGCTCATTACGAGACAGGGAGAACAGAAGTTATCCATCTCCCTCCTCAGCCCCAGGCACAATTTTGCATCTCTTTATCATGTCCCCTGTTCTGCCTCTGGTAGACAGTCCCAGGCTTTCCGTGCCCCTAGTCGTTCTCGTCACTTGTCTCTGAACTGTCTACTTGTGCTTTATCCTCTTTGAGATGGGGTGACCGGAACTGCATTCACTATCTCCATCCTGGTCTTTAAACCTCCTAATGTGCTTGGACTGCTGCCAGGTGCTGAACTGGCCCTGGCTCTGGTTAATTAGAGCCCAGTAAGGTGTACGAATAGTTCAAGCAGTTCCCTCCAATGTGCATTGCTTTGC
This sequence comes from Terrapene triunguis, assembly GCF_002925995.2. Lineage (NCBI taxonomy): Eukaryota > Metazoa > Chordata > Testudines > Emydidae > Terrapene > Terrapene triunguis. Next base: position 1,088,890 of record NW_020664544.1, read on the forward strand.
ATTTGTATCTACTGTAGCTATCTGGCCCTATGCAGGCGCTTGCCCCGTGTTACTTTGTGTGTGGCTCCTAGTCCTTACCTGTGGCTTACAGTGCTCTTCAATCCAGGTGAAGACACAGGCTGAAAGTTCCTGAAAACTTGTTACCGAGATGGAGGCATTAAAGGACTGGAACAGTGAATCCATGATGCCTTGGAAAACATTAAACTTGACTTGGTCAGAGACCTGGTCTTTCCCCTCATTTGGATTAGCCTGATGAGCTTTCACAATCTGCTCATAGTTTCTGAAACAAACCAAAGAAACCTGGATAAAATGGCAGGCTCGGGAAGCCAGCTCTGGCCTCAGACACTTTCCAGAGCTCTGTTTGAGGTGTGAGAGACCAAAGATATGCCGCAGTGTTTGCTTGTTCGTGTTAACTTTGCTTGTTAGGACCATAAGGCGACACTCAGACTGGCTGTATGGTGAAGGTAGCAGGCTCTGGGCTTAAATTCCTTTAGGGAACTCATGGCCTCCCTTCCATGGTGGAGAGGAGATCCAGGAACCGGCTGGGGCCCCTTGCTCAGCCCATGCCCTTTGCACTGTACTGGGATCTGTGTCCGATACTAACCAGCCCTGGGATGGAATTGCACAGGACAGAGGGGGAGAAAAAGGTGAGTATGGTGGGCGTCTGCTGCAGTATGTGTAACACAGGGTGTCCGTCTCCCTGGCCCCTCGGGGTGGGAGATGTGTGACAAGTTGCTCCTTACACTTTCATGATCTTCAAAGCTGTGACATCTTTCCTGAGTGTAGAAACTTCCTCCTCCTGCTTCTTCTTCTCCTTATGGAGGAACTGAATGTAGTCAATGGCTGAAAAGCAAAGGGAGGACGAGGATTTAGGATGCTCAAGACAGATCAGAGGTCACAGTGATGTCGCTCAGCAGGGGACAGGATGAGCAGAAACTGGGGCACCTGCAGGATTGATTCATGGCCCTAGATTTCATCCCCACAGGCCTCATGCATCCAAACTGACCAGGAGCCAGGCTCCCCTGTGCCTCCTCTCCTCAGAGGGTCTCAGTGCTTCACAACCCAGCTCCTGGGAGGGACAGCGAGGTGCTCTAGATCATACGCTAGCAGTGGCCAAGCTGGGAGGAGTCTCAGCCTCCTAAGCCCTAGACAGTCTTCCACCCTCAACCTAAGTGGTTTAGATGCCTGTGAGCTGCAAGAAGGGGGTGACTGGAGGGTACGGGGGCTGGGCTGGGCTGGGCTAGGCAGCTGTAACCGTGTGCCTCCCTTGCACTCTAGGCTGATTGCACAAGTGTTACCCTCAGCAAGAGACCAGGACAGTGTCAACCTGCAGAGCCAGCTGGGAGGGAGCAGACAACTCAGTGAGGCCTGGAACAAAGCACCTACCATTTTAGTTTTGAATGTCTGCAGGGAGGGTTTAACAGCTCAGAGGACTTTCCCCATCGAACCCCCATGAATGGAGGTGGCTCCAATTCTGGCTGGCCAGTACCCCACTCAGTGACCAGAGGAGTACAGCCGTCCAGCGCAGAAGCTATTTGTCACAGCTGTTAGGAATGCCAGCACAGGCCCCGAAATCACTCCCCCCCAGTCCCCAAACTCACTTTTCTGCAGGACGATGGCTTTGCTCAGTTTCTGGGAGCCAATGGAGAAGTCTTGCTGCTGGCACGTGGGAACAATGGCCTGCAAGTCATCGTAGCCTTTCTGTGGGGGAGCAGAGCGGAAGTGACAGGGTGTTTTAGATTCAACAGCATGGGATGATGGCAGCTGGCTGGGTAGATGGTTTAACAAGGTGGAAAGCTACAGCTCCCCCAGGTTGATACAAACCCCCTACAGCAGTGTTTCCCAAACTTGGGACGCGGCTTGTGTAGGGAAAGCCCCTGGCGGGCCGGGCCGGTTTGTTTACCTGCCCCGTCCGCAGGTTCGGCCGATCGCGGCTCCCACTGGCCGCGGTTCGCCGCTCCAGGCCAATGGGAGCTGCTGGAAGCAGCGCGCACTTCCCGCGATCGGCCGAACCTGCGGACGGGGCAGGTAAACAAACCGGCCCGGCCCGCCAGGGGCTTTCCCTACACAAGCGGCGTCCCAAGTTTGGGAACCACTGCCCTACAGCATCCTGAATGTTTGGGGGAACATGGAATTTAACAGCTAAATAACACTAGGTGCTGGTGCCGTAGAATAATGGACCCTCTGGGTCTGATGTGAAAGGAAGGCGCTGTCTGAATTCTCATGCAAAGGAGCAGCCTGCTAGCTGCTCTGAGGTTACCTTGATGGCATCTCGTCTCTTCTGCTCAGCCTGGGTGTGGGCGCGTCTGCGCCGGTCCTTGTATGACTCTTTGTAGGTTTCCTGGTGATAATCGCTGTCTTCATCATCTGCAGCGGAAGAATGGTCACCGTCAGCTCTGGGGGCACATGGCAGCTCCCAGAGCCCAGGAAGCAGAGACAAAAACGGATACCTCCAGTTACTGAGGCAACACAGAACCCAGGCAGTGTCTGGACTGGGGATCATTTAGACACCTGTGCCTGAGAACACCTCCCAGGGACACCACTTAGCTACCGATTGGATGGACTAGCTCCAAACAGCTCTTTCAAAAGGATGGGGCCAAAACACAGTAAAGATCCACCTGTCCAAGGGCATCTCTGCTGACAACAGCCCACAGCATGAATGAGCAGCTGGGGAAATTCACTATAGCAGAGGCCAATAACAAAGATACTAGGTGCCAACTGCTTCTCCTGCAGGCCCCTGGGGTTGGGCCCTGGCTTGTCTAGGCAGGATTCTCACTAGAAGGGCTCTGCTGCATTACAGATTTCAAGAGGGACTGGGTGTCTAAGCTGAGATCCCTTCCGCAGAGGGGCCAACTTTTCAGCACTTCCTGGAATCAGGCCCCTTTAAGGTGTCTCAGAGTGGGCATCCATCACCACTCAGCACTCAAAAACCTCAGCCAAGAAGTTTCTTCAGCACTTCGCTCCAGCTCTCCTCTGTTCTCCATTACCAGGAGAGTCCCATCAAACTGCCCTGCAGGAAGCCAGGACACCATCCTCCCTACCCAAGGGCAAGACTTATGCTCTAGCTGGCAGAAGAAGCTCTTGCAATCACAGTCTCTTACAGAACAGCTACCTAAGGAGAATGAGACTGAACAGGAATATGAGTGAGAGAGTGGGAAAAACCCCTATTAACTGAAGTGCTGGAGAAGCTGGTGGAACATAGAGAAGGGACCATACCTGTATTGGGGACTGAGGAGGCACTGGTGGAGCCAATGCTGTTAGCTCGGGATACAATGCTTCCTTTCCTGGTGCTTTCCACAAACAGCGCTGAAAGAGAAAATACCACACCGTATTTCCCTAAGTCATGCAGGAGGCAGTGAGTAAGTGTCATTAACCCCCAGAGACACTGCAAACTGGGACAGCAAAGGGATCAACTCTGCGAGGCAAGTCACAGGGCAACCAGCTCCAGGGATTAGCAGCTGTTGCAGTCCCAGTCAGTGTGCAGATAGGTACGATGAATGCTGAAAAGCCATTGGGACCAGACATGAAAGCCAACTAAAACACAGCAGTGTAACTCTAATATCCTTTACACCCGGTTCCCTGTCTGTAAAATGGGGAAAATACATTCTGGGAGACTTGCGAAGTGCTCCAAGAGCCTCTCATTAAAGGAGCAAAGAATACATCGATGATCGCGACTGTGCTGCTTTTCCGATGAGGAGATGTTAGTCTTGCTTTAAAAGGCCAAAGGGTCTGATTAGAGACTCTGGATTTGGGCCAAATTTGACCAGATTGTCCCTCTTCTAACAGCATAAGCTAGAGCAAAGAACAAAAGTGACCAGGGCTCCCTGGCCCATTTAGTCAGCTGTGACCTGACAGAGTTTGGGAGAAGAGGACACAAAGCTACTCACAGGGATCCAGTCCACTGTCACTGTATGCAGAATCCACCTGGTGCATTGTAGGATGAGCGAATTACAGCATGAGAAAACGGGAAGAGAAGAGAGAAAAAGAAACCAACCAGTGAGTGAGGCAGTTTCCTCTTTAGTGCATTTGCTTTTTTGCGCAATAAACTATTGTGCCAACACGTGACAGCAAGTCATGCTGGGGCTCTTGTTCACCAGCTAAGTGCAGGGGAGGGATAGCTCAGTGGTTTGAGCATTGGCCTGCTAAACCCAGGGTTGTGAGTTCAATACTTGAGGGGGCCACTTAGGGATCTGGGGCAAAATCAGTACTTAGTCCTGCTAGTGAAGGCAGGGGGCTGGACTCGATGACCTTTCAAGGTCCCCTCCAGTTCTAGGAGATGGGATATCTCCATTTATAACAATGTGGGTGGTCCCATGAGCCCCCACACAACACATCCGCTTTCCAGAAAAACAATGCTGCCCAATTCCCTTGCAGGCTGAAACACTGGTTTGTTCTTCAGTTTAACAAGGCTGTGACTGCAGGGTTGATCTGGTTACAGTTTTACTACACTTTATTCTAGGAATACATGGTCAGATTTTCAAAAGCATATGCACATTGAGGACAACAGGAGAAGCTGGGTGTTGAGCAATTGTGAAAATCTGACCCTGGTTCCTGCACAGACTTTGGGCACTTATGGACACATAGTCAACACTTCCTCCCCCTTTTACGTTGTTACATTTATCTGAATGTTAAGACTGAATACAAGAAAAGACAAATGACCAGGTAGCTCTGCTCCAGGCGTTCAGGAGGATGAAACATTCATAGAAAGTGAAAGCTCAGCCTCTGGGTATGACTCTCAAGATACACTGTTCCCTGGATATGCTAAGCAGGAAACCTAAGTGCATTCAACAGCCAAGTCCCCTGCTTGGTTAGTGTCCCTCCATTGGCAGCAGTTACATAAGGCCTCCCCCAAGGAACCAAGGATCAGATCTGTAAAGGGAGTTAGCTACCTAAAGGAGCAGATAGGCACTTAGTGGCATACCGAAAAGTGCCTAAAAACCTAAATCCTGGGTCACACAAACTTCCATTGATTTGAGGTTGTGGGCCTTAGTTCCTTTGCAAAATCCCACTAGGCATCTAAACACCTTTACAAATCTGGCCCTAAGTGTATTTAACTTCTTGGACCTACTTGAGAGAGGTTTTCCCAAGACAGTCAAGATTTTGCAGTGACAGAAATGTAGAATTGTGGAATAATCCACCCATATTGGATGGTTCCTCCCCAATCCCAGCTGCCCAGAGTTGGCTTGTGTCCGATACAGGAGGGTTTCTGTCCCTTCCCAATGTCTGGGGGCGATGGGCAGAGAATAAGTCAGCAATGGTATCTGATTCTCTTTATGCAGTAAAAGGCAAGATGCCCCAGGAGCGCCACCAGCCAGTGGCTTTGCGTCCAGTCACATCCCTTCAGAAATCTGCCTCCTCTGGCACAGAGCTGGGAACCTGCATGGTCACAGGGAGGTTGGACACCTGACCTGACCCCTGGCCTCATCCCTGATGTGACCCCACTCCTGATGTGACCCCTGGCCCCACTCCTGACGTGACCCCAGTCCTGACCCCATCACTGACGTGACTCCAGTCCTGACCCCATCCCTGACCTGATCCCTGGCCCCATCCCTGATGTGACCCCAGTCCTGACCCCATCCCTGACCCCTGGCCCCATCCCTGACCTGACCCCAGTCCTGACGTGACCCCACCTGACTTCTGCCCCCACAAGCCCCCGCCCTTGGGCTTCCCCAGCCCCGACCCACCCTCCCACCAGGCCCCTGCGCCCGCTGTGACCCGGCTCCGGGCCTGGGGGACTGAGCCCGGCGGGTGCCAGAGGGGGGTGTCGCCCTCTCCCGGGGAGAAGGGCCCCGCGGTGTGTCCCGCGCCGGCCGCCGTCCCGCTCCCGGGACTCACCTTCCCCCAGGGGTCCTCGGGCGAGGCGCCCGCCTGCTCCGCCATCTTCCCGTGGACTCGGGTCATGTGACCTCCCCGCATCAGCCAATCACAGCGTCCGACCATTGCAGGGTCAGGAGCTTCCGGGAGACGCCTGCCGCGGGGACTGCTGGGAGATGCCGTGTCACCGCGGGGACTGATGGGAGTTGTAGTTCCACCGCGGGGACTGATGGGAGCTGTAGTTCCACCGCGGGGACTGATGGGCGCTGAAGTGTGGCCACGAGGGGGCGCCGTGACACTGAGGCTCCTGCAGCGGGAAGCGCCGCGGTCTCAGCACGGGGCGGGGGGGGGGGGGGGGGCGGGGACCCGGGGGGGGGGGGGCCCGGGGGGGGGGGGGGGGGGGGGGCCCGCAAAGTGGCAACCACGTGTCAGAGCTGCGAACCGGGACACACTGGTGGGGGAATGGCCAGGAACACCTGGGGGAGCTGGTCCTGTGACCTTACATGGCCCCATTACCTGTCCAGTGACCCCAGATAACCCCGTTTCCTGCCCTGGGTCTGGGTCTTGACCTCAGGTGACCCCATTACCTGTCCAGTGACCTCAGATGACCCCCATTACAAGCCCTAGGACTGGACCTGTGACCTCAGATGACCCCCATTACTTATCTAGTGACCTCAGATGACCCCATTTGCTCCCCTAAATCTGGACCTGTGACCTGAGATGACCCCATTACTTCTTCAGTGGCCTCAGATGACCCCATTCCCTGCTCTCAGAGTGGGCCCGTGACCTCAGATGACCCCATTTGCTCCCCTGGATCTGGGTCTGTGACCTCAGATGACCCCATTACTTGTCCAGTGACCTCAGATGACCCCATTTGCTCTCCTGGGTCTGGGTCTGTGACCTCAGATGACCCC
>NW_020664544.1:1095627-1106033 GCF_002925995.2 Terrapene triunguis
GATGACCCCATTACTTGTCCAGTGACCTTAGATGACCCCATTTGCTCCCCTGGGTATGGATCTTGACCTCAGATGACCCCATTACTTGTCCAATGACCCCATTACTTGCCCTGGATCTAGGCCTGTGACCTCAGATAACCTCATTCCCTGCCCAGTGGCCACAGATGAACCCATCCCAGCCCTAGGTCTGGGTCTGTGACCTCATATGACCCCCATTCCCTTTCCTTGGCCTGGCTCCTTGACCCCCAGGTAACATCCTCTCCCTTTGCTGGCCCACCCACATGACCCCCAATCTCTGCTGTGGGCCTGCCCTCCCCACCCCTAGGGATGGTCTAGACAGTATTTAGTCCTGCCATGCGGGCAGGGGACTGGACTCGATGACCTCTCGAGGTCCCTTCCAGTCCTAGAATCTATGAATCTATGAATCTATGAACCCCCTCAAGGGTTCTCCCATCCTAGGCCTGTACCTGTGACCTCCGTTGACTCATCTCCCTGCCCTGTGCCTATGATTGCAGGCGATTTCCACACACACACAGCCCCCACCAGGGACTGGGTCCAGGCCCATGAGCCTAGGTAACGTTGCTCCCTGCACTGGGCCTGGGAGCCCCATCGGCTCAGACCCACCCCTTCCGGACCCTCAGATCATGAGATTTTCATGTTACACACAATCAACCATTGAGGGTTTCAGTTTTTTTCTTTTCTGTGCCTCCTGGATTTGACCCTTAGGGTCATGTTTCCTACTTGTCTTCCCAACCAGGAGTGCCAGGCATGTATTGGTTTACATGGAAGCTGAGAGTCGCCTGTAATCACAGGAATCCAGGAGCTGAGGCTTTGATATGAGGCTCCTGATGAAACTAAGAGTTCGCCACACTGTGCAGTTGGCAGGAGCCAGACTTGGCCAGGAGACCTCTGAGCCCCAGGCCTGGTTATTGGCAGGGGCAGGACAGTCCCTGGTCTAGGCCTGTAGAAAATCCCCAGGGTCTGCATCCAGAGGAGCCAGAGAATCTAAAGTTCACTGGGGACAACCCTGCAAAATCCCTGGCCTCAGGAAGTGGGAATCCCAGGGGCAGTCTCAGGCAGGAAGCAGAGCCACCTGGGGGATGGGGGCCAGCACAGGAAGTGGGGTCCCTGGGGTGGGTGTGTCACAGGGGCCAGCACAGGAAGTGGGGTCCCTGGGGGGGTGTCACAGGGGCCAGCACAGGAAGGGGGGTCGGGGGGGGGGGGCACGGGGGCCAGCACAGGAAGCGGGGTCCCGGGGGGGGTCACAGGGTACATGAGGGGTGTGGGCAGGTTGAGTTCAGTTCACTGTGCTACATCCAGAGCAGTATTTGCCAGCTAGGGTCTTTGTGGGACGTTTCCTCTGATGAAGCTGATGCCTCCAGACCAGAAAAGGAAGCTGCTTCCTGCTCGACATGATACCGGCCCAAGTGGGGCTAGCTGGAGGCGCTGGGAGATGGTGCAGGCACCTGTGTCCCTGTGACAATGCGGTTCTGGCAGAACCCAACTGAGAGTGCCAACTCAGGACAAATTGCTCAAACAGGGCAGTTACAGCCCCAGGCTGGGGTTTTTCCACCTCTAAGGCAAACCAAACCAGCCGGACTAGGAGGACTTCGGTCTCACCCCACTGGCTAACCGCAAGTCTCACAAGCAATCTCCTTAGACACTCCAGTTTCCCAGTATTACCACCAGTGCCACTCGTTATGGGGACAAATGGTTATGAAAACCAAGACCCCAGTAAAAGAAAAAGGTTCTCCTGATCCCAAAGGACCAAGCCCCAGACCCAGGTCAATATACAAATCAGATCTTACCCACAAATCACGCTGTTGCCAATCCTTTAGAACCTAAAATCTAAAAGTTTATTCATAAAAGGAAAAAGATAGAGATGAGAGTTAGAATTGGTTAAATGGAATCAATTACATACAGTAATGGCAAAGTTCTTGGTTCAGGCTTGCAGCAGCGATAGAATAAACTGCAGGTTCAAATCAAGTCTCTGGAATACATCCCCCACTGGGATGGGTCCTCAGTCCTTTGTTCAAAGCTTCAGCTTGTAGCAAAGTTCCTCCAGAGGTATGAAGCAGGATTGAAGACAAGATGGAGATGAGGCATCAGCCTTATATAGTCTTTTCCAGGTGTAAGAACACCTCTTTGTTCTTACTGTGGAAAATTACAGCAAAATGGAGCCTGGAGTCACATGGGCCAGTCCCTGCATACTTTGCTGAGTCTGAAGGCATATTGGCCTTCTCTCAATGGGTCCATTGTATAGCTGATGGTCCTTAATGGGCCATCAAGCAGGCTAGGCAGAGCTAATCCCAGCTTGTCTGGGATGTCACCCAGAAGCATAGCATAAGTTTGCCATACAGACAGTATAGAGCCAATATTCGTAACTTCAACTACAAAACTGATACACACATATAGACAGCATAATCATAACCAGTAAACCATAACCTTGTCTTAGACACCCCATTTGACCCCCTTTATACAAGATTTGGGTGCCACTACAGGACCTTGGTTGCAACAATGATCTATATGGTCCCAGTTTATGTCAATAACGTCACAGTCCCCTGCCCTCCTCAGCGACCTGCCTCAGGGCTGGGGTGGGAGGCGGGCAGGGGCGGTGCCCCTCAGCCACGGCTCATTGAAATGGCGCAGGAACCGTGGTCATCTCTGGGCCCCGTGGGCTCCGTGCCACTCCAGAGCACCTCGGTCCAGCCAGGCCTGCTGGGCCCTTTGCACACTGGTGTGAGGGGCTCTCTCCTGGAGCTCTGGGCACTGGCTGCCATGAAGGGCTTGGTCCAAGCAGCCAGTGTCATAGGCGAGGGGCAGGCCCCCGGCCATTCTGCCAAGCGCATGCCCTGGAGCCACCTCCTACCTGCTCCTTGCTGTGGTCCTATCCCCAGAGCTACCCAGGCCCATGGGACTTGGCTGAGAACTGCCCCCGCCTGGGGCAATTCCGGAGCCCCCTGCAGCCAAGGCTGTGAGGCCCCAGCCCCTGGAGCAGAGCATGGGGCTGGGATTCTGGGGACAGGCAGCTGAAGGGTTTCCAACCACATGGGGAAATGTCCTGCCCTGCTGGGATGCACCTCCCAGCGGAGCTGGGCAGCGGTGCCCACCAGAGGAGGGGCTTTGAGCCTCCCGGGGTGACAGGGTGGGGGGAAGGTGCCAAGCAGGGACTGCAGCAGGCTGGCTCAGTGCTGTCCCTGCGCAAATGCCCCTTGGCGCATTCCTGCCCGGCCACTGCAATGGGGCCCTGCTCTGGGCACCGCTCTCTGCAGCAGGCTGTGTATGGCCTGGGCTCTAAGCCTCTCCCGTCGCCTCTGCCACCGTCAGCACCCTCCCACTGGCTGCGCTGGCCTCCCTGGAGACCTGGCAGCCTGGGTCCTGCTTCCGCCTAGGGGGGAATGAGCTGATGCTACACTGCCGGTACTGCCTCCCTCCCAGCACCAGCAGGACGATCCAGCTCTGGCTGAGACACAGCAGCACCTGGGCCGGACAGAGCCCTGCAGCGCGGGCGCCAGAGACATGACGGGGGCGGGGGGGGGGGGGGGGGGGGGGGGAGCAGAGCAGAGAGGGGAGCAGGCTGGGCTGGGAAGGGGTGTCCCATGTGGCACTGCAGGGCACTCGCCTCCAGGCCATGAGCACTGCACAGCCCTGAGACGGAGCTGGCCTGGCCTCAGCACGTGCTGGGAGCACATGGAAGTAACATGCAAACGGCACCTTAAGCCCTAGCGTAGGTGAGGCCCTGCCTGGGAGCACGGCCAGGCCCCCAGGCTGGTGCAGGCCACAGAGCCGGCGGTGCCACGTGTGACTGAGCGCGGCACTCGGGGAGGTTCTGTCAGGGCTCCTGGGCTCGGCTCTCATGCTGCCCTCGGCCACAGGCCTCACCCGCCACCAGCTGCTCCCTGCTCCCAGCCAGTCCTCAGCCCCCCTGGGAAATCACCGCCATTCCTCCCCTGTGCGCAGAGCTGCTGCGAGGCAGCTCAGCCTGGGGGGGCTTAGTCCTTGTAGCAAGGCGCTTGGCTGGCCCCCAGCCGCAGCAGCAGTGGGCTTTACCCTTTCCTCACCAGGTGGGGACAGGTAGCACCTGGGGCGCCGGGCGGATTAGGTGACTTGCCCCAGGTTGTGGAGGTGCGCTGTGTCAGAGCCAGGAATCGATGCCCAGGGCTGCTGACGCCCGTCACCACTAGAGACCAGGCCACCCTTCTCCCCGGCAGTCTGCCTCCAGCAGCAGCCGACACCCCATCATGCACCTGGCCACTTGGGCCATTCTGCACCTGGGGTGACCAGCTGGCGCCCTATAGCAGGAGAGGGCACTGGCTGCCTTCGCCGGCTCCCTGGCTCCCCCCACCCCAGGTGTTGTTGAGCAAAGCCTGTGCAGAGCCCAATCGGTGTCGCCCCCCCACCCCGCCCCCGCACAGAGATCGTGAGCTGCCATTGGGCAGTGGGACGCACACCCCCAGGGCACTGGGGCATAGGCAATGTTGATTCAGTCAGCAGGGGCTGGAGAACCCGCCTCCCTCCCATTGCATCAGTGGAAGGTCCCCTCCCATCCCGCTGCCAAGCCAGCGCGGAGGGCAGCCTCCCCCAAGGAGCCCCCTGGACAGAACCAGCAACTGGGCTAGTAAACCAGGGACCCCCATCGCCACCCCCCCACCCCCGCTGCAGACCCTGTGGTCAAGAGCTCAGGGCACAGCCCTGCCAGCCACAGCCTGGAGTAGCGGGAGGCTGCACCTGCTCCCGCTCCCGGCTTTGGGACCCACATGGCCACAGCCCTGAGCCCCTGGGCCCAACCTCAGCGCACTTCCCGCCTGCAGCCCCCAGCGCGCTGCAGCCCCCCAGCTTAGATGCCTGCGAGTGCCACCGAGAGGAGACAGTTCCCCAGGGGCGCCCCATTCCCCAGGGCTCCTCTCCCTGCCCCCTCGCCCCGGGACCTCCCCTGCGTCCTGACAGCGCGTCATGTTCTCTCGCTTACGCCAGGTGCTGCTGGCGTAACCAGCCCTGAGCTAACAGTCACCTCCTGTTCCTGGTGTGTCTCTCCTGACGCTGCTGTGGGGCCAGCACAAAGTCCATGCTGACGTGCCACCTGCCCTCCGCTGGCTGCAGCCCCAGTGGAACCAGAGGGCACAGGTGCAAAGGCCCTTTGCATCACTCCGGCCACGGTCCTGCTGGGGCTGCACCGTGACACGCCTGGGCTGTGACGGGTGGACAGCACAAGCCCTCGCTTCCCCTGGGGGCTGCAAAGGGCAGCCCTGGAACCCCGCTGGGCCTCACTGACCCGTGACGAAGGGCTATTCTCTGTCCAGCGACAGGGCCCAGAGCCCCCCTGTCACTGACCGGGCCTCGCTTGTGCTAGGTGCTGTTCACCCAGACCCTTCTCTAGCAGCTGGCACGCACCCCTAAAGGCCAGCGGCTCCTGCCATTGGCTCGTCTGCAACAGGCGTTTGCTTCATGATAACAAATCCAATCCAGGCAGGGCTAACGGAGGTTTCTACAGTGGATACGAGCTACATCCAGGAGGGACCCCTGGAGCCACCTACTCGGACCCCAGCCGCTCACAGAACCTCACCTGCTAACACCCGACACCTGCAGACAGTGTGTGTCCTGCCCCCCTCCCTGCTCAGAGCCTCCCACCAGAGGGGCCTGCCTGGCATCAGGGATTTCGAGGCAGCCTCCCGCTCAGCACCCCAGTGGCGGGATCTGTGGGGGCAGGAGGAAGATTCCTGGGCCACGCAGCCCCTGGCCCTGGCCCAGCGTCTCTCTAGCTGGGCCGTTCCAGCACAGTGCGGCGGGGCTGTTTGTGAGCACGGCTGTGACGCAGATGGGGGGAGAGCACCGGGAATCGGCGACCTTCCCTCCCCCTGCCTGCAAAGCCACACACCTCCCTGCGCAGAGAGAAAACATTCTGTGCTTTCCCCCTGACCCTGGACACGGAGCCTAGGTCCCCCCGCGCAGCAACTGGGGGGGCTGCTCCCCCCAGGCTCCTTCAGTCACTTGCCTGGAGCTCCCTGGTCCGACAGCCTGTGCAGCACAAGGCGGTGGGGGGGCCCCAGCCCGCCCCTCCCCCTTTGCATGGTTTGGGCAGCCGCCTGCCCAGCCCCCAGTGGGAGGCCAGAGAGCACGGCCGGGAGCTGTGAACCGGCGGCTGTGACCCCTGAGCCCCAGCTGAGCTGCCTGGTGCTTGTCCATGGGCTGCAGCTCAGGAGCCTGAACTTGGTTCCTTTGGTGCGGGGCTGGTTCGCTTCTGCCCACACGGGGGTCCTGGCTGCTAATAGGGAAGGAAGGAGCAGGTGGCTCTCAGCTGGGCTGCAGCACTAACGGGACTCAGCTCTGTGAAGCAGGAGGGGGCAGCCGCTCAGATCCCACCTTCCATCCTGTGGGAAGTCCAGCCCTGGCCCAGACAAGACCCCCGAGCCCAAGCCCCAAGCCCAGGGGCAGGCTGCCAGCAGGGCCCTGGGCCCAGTGATTGGATTGCAGACCTGCCAGCAGGCTGCTGGGATCACCTGCACAGAAACCCAATTAGCAAGGGGCAGGTGCAGGCCCATGGAGGGATTGGAGCTTAATCAGTCTGAGAATCTGCCCCTGGGACTCGACCCCGTCCCACTGGGCACTGCAGCCACACTGCCCCAGCACCAGCACGGCGCCCCTGCGATCAGCAGCAGCTCCACTGGGCCGCACTGTGTATTCATCAGAGCACGCCTGGCCGGGGGGACACGGGGGGACAGGCCATTCGCCTGGACACTGACACGCTGGGATGCAGAGACACCAGCCAGGGGCGCACGATTCAGTCACTCAGGGCAGCTGCCCCAGCACTCTCTTGCCCGGGCTGCAGCCATTTGGGACACAACCCCCCCGTGGGTGAGCAGCACAGGGGCAAAGCCCAGGTTCCCCCCGAGCAGCACATCTAGCAGGGCCTGCCCTGGGGTACAGGTTACAGGGCCAGTTCCCCACAGGGGGTGAGTTTAACTGTTCCACTGCTGGAGGCTGCCAGGGCCAGAACACAAGCGCCCTCCAAGCTGTTCTATAGCCACCTCCCCCACGACCCGGGGCTGTGACGTGGCCAGGAAGCTGGGATCACACCGGATTCCGCAGCCCTTCCCTGTTCCCATGGCAGTCTCCATTTCCTGTTTGCCTTGCTAAGCTCAGTGCACTGACATCACGGTTACGTAACTTCCCAGAAGCCGGGGAAGGAGTCTGCTGAGAAGCGATAAAGGCCCCAAGGCGGAAGTGAGGCGGGTGGGTGAAAAAATGTTCAGAACAACAAGACTTCATTCCAAATTTTATTGAGGTCACATTAAAAACAGAACATTTAAAAACAGAACAGGACACAGAGTCTACAAACATTTGATATTGCAACAGACACACAGATCAGGACAATAGACTTTTGGTCTTTGTGGCACCAACATTAAATAGAAACAAAAAAGGATTAAAAAAATAATTTATCTCCAAGGTGTGTGGATTAAATAGACATAAATAGAGCAAGGGATCTGGGTGGCGTCCAGCCAAAATCTGGACAGAATGAAACGAAGACAGAGTCTTCTGCTGAGCTCAGAGGGGTGTCCCATTGCATCTGGAGATGCTGGTCCTGAGGCACCATCACATGCAGCGGGCTGCCTGCAAACACTTCTGGGGATGCACGTCCGTCTGCGGGCCGTACATCTTCTCCGCCCACCTCTCAAAGGCCGTCACCATCTGCTTCACCACCTCATCGAAGAACAGGTTGGCCAAGTGGGAATGCAGGATGGACTTGAACTCAAAGGAGACCTGGCAAGGAAACACAGATCTTAACAGGGGGCTGCCCTGGGATCTCTGGCCAGGCAATTAACCGTACCGCTGAGAACCAGCGCAGGAGTTGCCACACTTTGCCCAGCCAGTGGCTGCACGGGCAGATTGCAGCTGCCCTCGACTTCCTGCAGAGGGGCAGCCTGCCAGAACTGCAGGCTGCAGCGTCACTGGGGTGGCCTGTCTAAAGCATTCACTAGCCACGCACGGTGACCCCCCCCCCCCATGAAAGAAGGAATGCTCTCTGCAGGGCCAAGCCTGCCTCTTCCACCCCCGGCCCAGCGTGCCTCGGGGATTGGCACAGACGGGAATACTCACATAGAAGTCTAACGTGCAGGTGTCTGGCTGCCCCGGCAGCCCTGGGCTAAACCGCCACAGCGTCTCCAGGTGGCTGAAGATGCGGCTGTCGTTGCATACAGCCTGCAGGAGGAAAGGGGGCTCGCGTCAGTTTCACCCCACAAGGCTCTCAGCTGATTTCAATCCACCCACACCCAGGAGTGCCCAGGAGCCAGTGACACTGAGCCAGGGCTGCTGGAGCCAGTAAGAACCGGGCTCCCTGTTCACACATGAGTTCACATCTGCAGGAGTCTGTGAACGTGGAACCGGGTTACACAGGCCGTGTGGTAACATGTGAGCCCCTATCCATAGAGAGGCTGGGGCTGCCAGTTCGCTTGGGCAGAGGTTCCTTATCTGGCACCCGTCCCGAGCACTGACTTATTAGTGTGACGTCAGCATATCCTCAGCCCTGAGCTGCCTGGAACTGGACCCACACGGCTCAGCACCAGATACAACCCTGGTTTTGTCTGGCTCCTTGGAGCCCAGCTGCTGCCTCAGCATGAGGGGTGTGCGTGTGGGGGGGGAGCTGCATCTCACACACAGACGCTTTTCGAGAACGAGGCAGACGGGGGTCACAGCCACAAGCACATGAGGCCTGGGAACCACAGGAACCTCTTCCAAGACCAGCCTCTGAAGTTAGGTGCTTGACAGGCCCCGGGCCAATTATCAGAAGTGTCGAGCACCTGCAGCGAGTTGTGAGTGCTCAGCATCTCCCAGCTAAGCCCAGGGTGTCTGGCCCTGGGATCCCCACAGGCCCCTAGGCTCCCTGGTGGCCCCTTACCCGGATCTGGTGTTGGGGAGTCAGGGAGATTTCAGAGACGTAGCGCTCCACGAGGGGCGCGAAGCCGACCTCCAACTCTGCCCGCGTGAGCCCTTTGCGGTAGGACAAGACCTTGGAGCTCTTGCACCACGGCACAAAGAGCTGGTAGCTCTCCACGTTGGCCACCACGTTGTACATCTGCTCCATCGAGTAGCTGGAAGAGAGGGGAGACAAGCCGCCTGTGAGCGGGTGCCGGGCGGGTGACGCGAGACAGGCAGCACCTGGCGAGGGGGTCATCAGGCTGGGAACTCAGCCACTGACCTGCACCCTCCCCCCTTCCCTGGGCAACAGGCTCCTGCCACTGCCCTCTGCCCACCAGAGACAACTCCCACTCCCAGCCCCTTGGCCAGGTCCCCCAGCTGAGCCGCCGAGACCCCCTTGGAGCCGCTGGGGGGCTCAGATGCTGAACACCCCTGCCCGACGGGCGACTCTGGGCTCCACACTCACCCCAGCACTCGCGCTTCCGCGTACTCCATCCGCTTGCCGCCCAGCAGAGGGGCTGCCAGGTTCAGGAAGGTCCGTGCCGGGGGCTGCAGCACCCGCGCCGGGGCGACGGGAGGCCGCTTGGGGGCCTGCGGCGTGGCCAGGATCCCACAGGAACTTAAATGCCTGAAACACAGAAGGGCGGTTACAGGGGGTGAGCGTCAGGGCACAGCCCGGGGCAGCGCAGCCCCTTCAGCGTGGAACACCCCCCCCGGACAGCTCAGCCCCATGGGGTCCGGCTGGGCTCAGCCCCGGGGAGTCAGATCCACAGCCCCCCCGTCCCCCAACACTGGGCCCCCAGAGCAGGACTGGGGCTCTTCCGGCGCCCACGGTACCTCGCGCCGGCTGGGGGGCAGGACACGAGGGGACGGGCCCGGGGGTCCCACCCGAATCCGGACCCAGAGTTGGAGCCACGTGGGGCGGACAGGGGGCGCCCCATCCCCGGGGCCCGGGACCAGGCGGCGGCTCCGAGCGGCCCGGCTGGTGGGACCGGGAACCCGCCCGGCAGCATCGCGGCCCCCGCTCCCCCCGGCCCGGTCCTTACCGAGTCCGGTCCCCGGGGCGCGGGCGGCCCCCAGCTCCGCGCAGCGCCCGCAGGAACGCGGCTCCCCGGCTGCTGCTCCCGGTCATGGCTCGCGGCTGGTCTGTCTGCGCCGCCCCTGCCCCGGCACCGGACCCGGCTCCCGCGGGGTGGGTCCCCACGTGCTCCAGCGACATGTGGGGAAACTCCCACGGGGCGGGGCCGCGGCCGGGACCGCCCGGAGACGGGCCAAGGGGGGCCCTGGGCAGCTCAGCTGTATGGGGGCAGGTCCCAGGATGGGTGTCTGGGGGGCGGGTCTGGGGCCCGGGGGAGCAGGGTGGGGGGCAGGTCCCAGGATGGGTGTCTGGGGGGCGGGTCTGGGGCCCGGGGGAGCAGGGTGGGGGGCAGGTCTCAGGATGGGTGTCTGGGGGGCGGGTCTGGGGCCCCGGGGAGCAGAGTGGGGGGCAGGTC
>NW_020664544.1:1106433-1116271 GCF_002925995.2 Terrapene triunguis
TCTGAGTGCGACCCCCCCTTATACATTAAACACACTTTTTAATATATATTTAACACCATTATAAATGCTGGAGGCAAAGCGGGGTTTGGGGTGGAGGCTGACAGCTGACAACCCCCCCCATGTAATGACCTCGTGCCCCCCTGAGGCCCCCCCCCCCAGTTTGAGAACCCCTGGTCTAGGCAAAACTCCAACCTGACCTACAGGCGCGCGGCTGGTTTCCGCCGCTCAATCCTGAGCGAGGGCCGGTTGTGTAACAGACACTTTACAAACCTGGCTTCCGTTGCAGATGACTCACACTCCAAGTATGTTGGCCAGGCCAGCCCAAGGGAGCGGGATTGCAGACAAACCGCCAGCATATCCAGACCTCCTGGCCCAGCTACTCTGACGCCCTCTCAGTCTGGAATTTAATTTCCTCTTTCCCTCAGCTAAAAAGTGTCCTTGACTTCCTGCAGCAGACTCAGGCCTAGGGAAGGCAAATGAAATTCTAGCCGAGGTTTTCATGAGGCGTTTCCACCAGCTCCAAGGGCTGGAATCGCTCGAGGGAAGAGCGGCAGCAGCATTGGGAGACGGTCTGAAACCCGCCAGTGCTGTCGCTCTGCAGCCAGCATCAGGGAATCAACGTTCTCCTTGGTTGGAGGCAGAAGGGACAGGCCCCAGCTGGGCCTGGTTTCTGGGATGGGCTGAAGTTCAGTATCATTCAGCTCTGCTTCCCCTCTGGGTATGCCTTGTACATCACCAAGAGCTCAGGGACAGTAGGGTGGGACCTTTCCTTCATTGACCCTTGGTGATGGACCCACCCTATCCTCAGAGATGAAGCTTCTGTGACCAGAACACAGCTTGGGGGAAGAGTGCAATTGATTTGCGGGAGGGGAAACACCCTGATCTACTGTAGGGCTGAAAAGAGTGTGAACAGCAAGCCCTGCTCCCGCCCAGTAAGGAGCAGTCAGGCTTTGTCTACATGGGAAAGTTTGACCGGTTATACCGGTATAGCTAAACCAACAGTTGTTCCAGTATAACCCCACATGGACCCTGAGAGTCCACTATCCAAGTGGCTTTTTCAGGTTAGCTTAAAACCCTTCCTAAATGTCATAAGCAACGCTGAAAAAAGCCCCTGGTCCACTGAATTTCAGTGGTGACAAGGATGGGGCATAGTGTTACTATACTGTTCCAACTATCGATACCAAGCTGGGAGGGGTTGCAAGCACAGGCGCCAACTTCCCCCCTGTTCTGTGGGTGCTCGACGTAGAAAACATGACCTTTGAGTGAAGATTGAAAAAAACTGGGTTTGTTTAGTCTGGAGAAGAGAAGACTGAGTGGGGACTTGATAACAGTTTTCAAGTACATAAAAGGTTGTTACAAGGAGGAGGGAGAAGAATTGTTCTTAACCTCTCAGGATAGGACAAGAAGCAATGGGCTTAAATTGCAGCAAGGGCAGTTTAGGTTGGATATTAGAAAAAACTTCCTGTCAGGGTGGTTAAGCACTGGAATAAATTGCCCAGGGAGGTTGTGAAATCTCCATCATTGGGGATTTTTCAGAGCAGGTTGGACAAACACCTGTCAGGGATGGTCTAGATAATACTCAGTCCTGCCTTGAGTGCAGGGGACTGGACTAGATGACCCCTCGAGGCCCCTGCCAGTTCTATGATCAGTTTAAATTCACACCTTGGCTTAAACCAGTATAACCTTCCTTCCCATGTAGACACCCCCCCAGACTCTGAAGGGAGTGGGGGCACTGCGTCCCTCCTTTGCTCTTTGGCCAGAGGAATGGGGGAGGGTGGACAGCTCTTCCGGGTTCTGCCTGGGAGTTGGAATGTTTGTCCCCCTACCAAAGAACATACAAGGAGAGATTAGAGCTGCTGCTTCTTACGTGGCATCTTTATTATTTGCACCCACTGATTCGCTGCTACCCTCTTGGTGGCTGAATGGTCTTTTTGACCCCCCCAGGAGACCTCTCCGTCCATCCAAGATCTTATTCTGCCATCAGCTTTGCCTTCACGTGCCCATAAACATGCATCACCCGCTGAACCTATGAACACGGGCCTTGCACTAGAGGTGCTAGTGGGAGTCAAATGAATCTCAAATCATCAGCACCCACAAAAGTGGCATGGAATTTAGGTCCCTCTGCCCCGTGCAATGGTGATAGCCGGTTGAATGAGAGCAGCTCCCCCTGCTGGCCACCTGGCACAACTGCTAGGTCTATTTTTTAAAAGTGAATGAAGCGCCTCGGTTACTGATAGCCAGAGAGCAGAGCCAGGGCCAGGGCCGGTTCCTGCACGCGGCTTTGGCGCTGTCTGTTGGGACAGTCGGGTGTAATCAGCACTCGACTGCAAGGCACAGAAGGGCAGGTCCCGGGAGGCTAAGGAAGGGTTCAGAGCTGGCTGGTTAGGGCACCGTACAGACTCACCCCGCACAGGGCCAAGCCGAGCACTGAGAGAGAGCAGCCAGTACATGCTGGGCACGAAACTGAACCCGAACTCAGCCGCTGCCGATTCCAGTCCATCGGCAAAGCTCCCGCTGCAAGGGCTGGTGATGGCAGCAGCACCCGAGGGGCGTCCACATCCCCCCTTCCTCACTGCACCCTGGATCCAGGGAGGAGCGGGGGGGCACGGCTGCTTTGCTGCACTAGTGTTGTGCAATTTGGATCCGTTTCCCTGCTGCACAAGAGCTCTGCACGGGGGCTTTGTATCATCCCTATGAACAGCCTTAAGCTAACTTCAGTTCAGGCTCTGAAAACACTAGGCTGGCACTGGCAGTGCTCAGAGAATGGGGAAAAGCCCTCCCGGGTCCCCCTAGTTCAACAGACCTCGGGCCCGGTGCTGGCCCAGTGCTCAGCACCTGTGGGTGCAGGAGCCTGTGCTCCACGGAGTGACACGAGGGCTAGTGAAGCTCCCATCACGAGCCAGCAGGATTCTCCCCTACGGCGGGAAGAGCTGCTTTACCGTAGACCAGCAGCACAAATGCAGCCTGCTCGGGGACAGGCCCTTGGGCTCGAGGTGAACAGAAGAAACAGGCTTGGCAGAACAATTACCACACCGAGACAGACTGCGCAAACCGGACCTTTAACTGGCACATGCCCGCAGGGTACAGAGTCCGCCCAGGTCTGGCAGCCCGTGCCACCGCGGCCCATCCACTGAGAAAGGGGGACAATCCAAGCGATACTGATCATACAAGGGGGGTGACGGCGCTCATGTCCCCGCTCCATACAGTGTAGCCCAAAGATGTTTAGGGTGGCAAATGGAGCTGGGCCTGCTCCTGGGACGTGCTGTGGGGCAGTGATCTCTGGCTCCTAGGAGACTGCAGCCTCAGGGGGTGCAGGGAACGTCAGTCACATCAGGCAAGGGCTGCTGCTGCCTTCCTGGCTTGTGCCCAGGCTGCCAGCTCAGAGCAGCTGCCCCTCACTGCCCTTTGAGCCCACAGCAGGGTACTGCCTCTTGGTCAGGGCCTTTAGCAACAGTAAAGCAGGATGCCTCTGCCCCCAGCCCCTCCCCCCCGATACCAGACGAGCCATTTTAACCACCCAGCTGAGACCTGAACTGCGCCCGGCTGACTGACGACATGCGATGCTAGAACACGGTGTGAGAGAGAGTGGGGTCAAGAGCGCAGGCCCTCAGCCCCTGGCAGCAGGGCCCAGCAGTGCTGGGATTCCCAGTCTGGCTGTGCATGAAGATGAGACGGGAGTGATGGGAAAAACCACCAGGTCCCAAGACTCTAGTCTTGGGCGATGCGCTGCTGCAGGAGGGCCCAGGCCTTCTCCACCTGCCAGAACAAACGTGGGACAGCAAGTCAGGGTTCAGAAGCAAAAAAGGGCACCAAATGCAGCTGTGCCAGGGCGGAGATGGGCACAGCCTGCTAGAGCACTGGCGCAGGGGCAGGCGTGAACTCCACTTACAGCGCAGTACGGACAAAGCCCCAAAACCTTTCACTCATAACCCAGCCGGGGGGCAGATCTGCCAGAGGTGGCTGCAGCATAGACAGGACTTGGGGGTTCTCACTGGCCACCCACTAACACCTGATTCCGCTGAGCTAATGCAGCAATTGGGCATCTACCAGAATCCGCTGCTTTCCAAGGAGACGACCCTCATCCTGGGAAGGAAAGAGCCAGCAGCCATAGCTCCTCCATAGGGAGAGGGACACGGAAGATCTCTGGCTCCGCATCTGAGCCAACTGTAGGGGACCAGATATTCCGTAAGCCCCATTCCACTAGAGCGGAACAACGCTCTCACCCGATCTGAGCATAACCCGGCGAGCAGTGGCTTGTCCAAGGCCCTAAGGGGAGCCCAGGCAGGACTCCTATCTAACCACATGGTATCTAAGTCCTTGGCTGAAGCCGCAGGGCAGGTAGGGCTTGCATCTCTGCCAGAGGGATGGACCCCAATGGCTCCCCTCCATCCCTGCTGGCCTGTCCTAGGCAAGACAGCAAGCGCTCCTGGATCCCCAGCCTGGGGGACCCTGGGCTCTCACCTGCTTCTGGGTAGCCTCCGGCTCCCAGAGGGTGCACAGCACAACATGGGACTGCGTCACCCTCTGGGTGGTGCTCAGCTGGCTCTGCAGTCTGTTGCGAGCAGCCTCCTCACTCAGCCCGTCTCTGGCCACGATGCGGCGCAGGGCCTGCGAAGACCAAGAGGGGACGTTCACTTCCACGCGGGCGCACCAGGGGCCAATCCCGAACCGCAAATGGCTGGGGCGGGGAGTCACCTACCTCCTTCTCCGGGACGCTGGCCATCCAGACCTCATGGACCATGTCTGTCCAGCCAGCCTCCAGCAGCACGGCAACATCCAGCACACACACCACTTTACCTGTGGAACGAGGCCATTCCCCATGAGTGCTTGGGAACCACCAGCGCACACAATTCCCCGGGGCTGTTTGTACGAGCCAATCCAAGCAAGCCTGAAATGTCACGAGTTCCTGCAAACGGGCAGCGCAGACACCTTACCGCGGAGCACGAGAAGAAGAGAAACCAGCAGGCCCCAGACGGTTTGCTGCCTAGCATGTGCACACAGGCTGGGCCGGGCCATGGGAGCGTCTCCAGGAAAATGCCTGTGAGGCTAGCAATGCTCCAGGGGCGTTCCATTTCCCCAGGGAGCTAGAGGAATTCTCTCCCGGGGAAACTCACTGCTGGGATTTGGAATTACAAATGCACTCATGGCCTTTTCTGGAAAGGGAGGGGGGGCAGAGTATCCAACCATTTCATGCAAAGGCTCCCAATCCAAGTCTGGTAGCAGTTTGGCCCCTGGCACTTACCCAACTGCAGGAAGATGCAGTGGACGAGCTCCCAGTAAAGCACAGAAAGGACTGAGCTGGGAAAACCTACCAGGAAGTAGATGCAGCTGCAGACTGGGGCTTAGGACAGCAGTTACCCAGGGTCTCTGGGCTGCGCGGTGGTAACGGGATGATATGTCCCAGTCCCCTTTGGGCTCAGAGGGAAAGATCACGCTCACCCTGGTCTGCTGCTTCCTTCAGCTGCCTCTTCGTCATCTTTGCAATCACAGGCCACACGATGTCCGTGAGACACTTTAACCGCTCCTAGCAAGGGCACATGGCTGGACGTCAGTTATTTGCTTTCATACGATCAAGTGACAGATTTCCTGGGTAACCCAGCAAAGGGAGTCACCCACAAGCATCCCTCCTGCCCCCTCCTCCAAGGGCCCCACGTTTCCAGCTTGCTAGGTTAGCCCCCGATGGAAGGTGGTGATGCTGCCCTAGGAAGCAAGGTGCTCTTCTCCTCTTTCCTGCCCTGCAGGGAACAGATTCTCCGAGCGACTCCATCAGTAGTAGCCTGATCTCAGTCACTGCAAGAGCTCAGCGGAGAGGATCTATCATTATGTAACAGAGGAAGCTGAGGAAGTGGGAGTCGCAGTCCAGGCCCCAGCAGAACGGTGCCCACACAGGGCTCCCACTCAGACAAGCCAAGGAACGACGAGGTCATGGAGACTGAACTCCCCTTCCACATCTCAGCTGCAGCTCAAAATCCAGGGTTGCCAATCTCCCACTAGTGAAAGGAGGAGCACAGGAGCAGACCAGTGGTCCGTGTTCCCATCACCGTGTTGGTTAATTCTGCTCTGGGAAACCCCAGGACACACAGGGTCAATCAGCCTGGGCCACATGTATGCCAGTGCTTAGACCAACACTGGGAGATGTCGCCCTGGGAATGGGTCTCCCCTGGTAGGTGGCTTGTGCTGCCACTGCCTGGGCTGCAGAGGGGATCCGGGGATCCAGCACTGCCAACACCTTCACACTAGAGAAAAACAGCCAGTGGGAGCCGAGGGAGCAGCAGAAGCACAGAGGGGAAGATACCGAAGCCTTGGCAGCAGTGGGGACAGGAGAGGTGAAATACTGACACTGAGATGGGCGGGTTTTACCTGGTTTCCAAACACTTTGGCCCCAAGGATTTTCCTGTTAATTGTCCCATCTTCATTCAAAATGTCTGGAAGACAAAGAGGAACAGTAAAAAAAGGACTCAGTTCAGATCCTCATGGGAGAAGGGCTCCACGGGAAGCAGGAGCTGCTGAGTGGGGTCTCTGCCTGGCATTCCCTTAAAGGGATCTGCAAACAAGGTTTCAAGCCCTGGGCTTCTTTAAAGTGTAGAGAGGGCAGGAAAGGGCTTTTTCCTTCACCTTGAGAACATTAGGAATGTCAAGTCCAGCCTTCCCTGCTCTAGCTGGAGAATTTGTTGGCGGGCACAGCTATGGAGTGGGAGGTCTCCCGCCTTACCAGAAATGTCCTTTCTTCCTACGGTTCATTAGGCAGTGGAATTCAACAGGAGTTAAAAACAGCTCAATGATCTTCCTAAGAATCTCTCCCCCCTCCACTGCTCAGCTTTCACATATCACGTCACCAGGTCTCCAGGCACCGTCAAGACCTGAATGTCTTATGGAAGAGACAACAGATTTTTGGACAACCTTACAGGCTCGTCTCAAAGTCCCTTTCTCCTCACCTTCAGGCAACTTTTAAAGCAGAAGGGTGGCCAACATGCTCATGGCACAGAGGCAAGGCCTAAAAATGCTACAGACCGACATGCTAGGTTTCGTCTTAATTTAAGCATCTTCTGCTTGGTTCAAACCAGAGCAGTGGTTCTCAACCAGGGGTACAAGTGCCCCGGGGATACACACAGGTCTTCCAGGAGATACATCCACTTATCTAGAGATTTGCCTAGTTTTACAACAGGCTACATAAAAAGCACTAGTGAAGTCAGTACAACTTACAATTTCACAGGCAATGATTTGTTTATACTGCTCTGTATACTATACACTGAAATGTAAGTACAATATTTAAATTCCCATTGATTTATTTTATAATTATATGGTAAAAATGAGAAAGTCAGCCATTTGTCAATAATAGTGTGCTGTGACACTCCTGTATTTGTATGTCTGATTTTGTAAGTTTTTAAGTGAGGTGAAACTTGGGGGTCCAGAAGACAAATCAGACTCTTCAAAGGGTACAGGAGTCTGGAAAGGTTGAGAGCCACTGAGCTGGAGCACTGTATGCTGGGACCTGTGTACTAAGGATGAGGGCACCTGCAGCTGGCACCATTTTCTGCCAATCACGGGCAGCCTTTATGTTACCACAACTCTGGTTACAACACAGTCCTTAGCTCAGCGAAGCTTGGCTACCCTTGTCTTACAGGGTCCCTACCAAGCAGTTCAGGCTTCCAAACCAACCTATGTCCAAAAGAGTTCTCTGCCAGCAGCATCCTCTGGATCCCAAAGAGCTGTACGTTTGGTTCTGAGACACCACCTAGGGATGAGTCAGTCAACAGACAAACTCAAGGTAGCCTGGCGTTTTGCTGCTTCAGTGGCCGCGAATATCCAGTATAGGGAAGCACAAGTTAGCGAGCATCCTGGGTCCAGGACAAATAATCATGGATGCTGTTTACAGCCGAAGATGTCAGTGGATAAGAAAACTACCTCCAGCACTTCACTTTCAGACACTAGCTCTCCACAGCCCTGTTAGCTGGGGAAGTGCAGGGTACGCGGACTGCTCCCAAACCAAAGGAGGGAGAGATCTGGAACTCAGAAGTTACTAAGATGATTAGGGGGGAGGGATAGCTCAGTGGTTTGAGCATTGGCCTGCTAAACCCAGGGTTGTGCGTTCAATCCTTGAGGGGGCCATTTAGGGATCTGGGGCAAAAATCTGTCTGGGGATTGGTCCTGCTTTGAGCAGGGGGTTGGACTAGATGACCTCCTGAGGTCCCTTCCAACCCTGAGATTCTAGGAGTCTATGATGTGTCCCCGTCACCCTTGCTGCCCCGGCATTCTATGCAGAATATGCTCGCTGTACCTTTTCCAAACTCCTCCACCACCTGCTCATATGCAGGGCCACCTGGGGCATAGGCTTCGTGGCCCAGTTTGTCAACATCGATGAGGAAAGCTCCTAGGCGTTCCAAGTGTCTGGCAATGGAACTTTTCCCACTTCCAGTTCCTCCAGTCAGACCGATCACGTAGGGACGAGAAGGCTGGGCTGGGTCTTTCTACACAAAGAAGAGTTACAGCGTCAGAAGATTCCAAAGCTACTCAGCGCTGGTGGGGGCAGGAAGGGTTGGGGAGAAGAGGCCCTGATTGTGAATCCCCACGAGCTCTGAGGATGGATGTGAAAGCTGACAGCTCCTCCCTGGGACTGTGAGTAGAGACATGGTCTGGTCTTGGTATGGTCCATGGATGCCCCTGAGAGGGAGACCCCGGCACACCCCAGTCTCCACCACACCTCCCCCCAGACCCGCTCAACGTCCAGCTGCACTTCTCCCTGTGCTTAGTTATGGTCATGGGATCCAAACTAAGCCCAGGAACGTCACCGTCAACCTCCTTCTGGCATTAGTCCAGGAGGAGGATGCAGTTACAGGGCCCAGGGCCAGCTGACTCCAGCAACGGGCCCTGTCCAGGCCTCTCTGCTCAGCGCTCCCTTGTGTTGTCTCTATGTCCCCACTCTTATCGCCGCCCTTGTTATTTGACCCTGTTGTCTTGGTGTCACCCATTGTTGTTTCTGGTCCCCACTCACTGAGGTCGAGTAGACCAGCGTCTCTCCCCAGGGCTAGAAGCCACACAAAACCCTACAGGCCGGAGGTCGCTTGGCAAACGGACGGGCGTCGCGGCTGCAGAGTCTCCAGTTACTATGCCTTCCTACCTGTGGCAGCTGCAGCAGCGTTCCAAGCAGCCTCTGCCGGATGCTGGAGGAGCTGATCTTTTCCTCTTCGTTCTCTCCGTGCCCGAGATCTTTAACCAGCAGGATCTCGTGGAGGGCCAGCTCGGAGAGCCCCTGCAAACAGAATGTGCAGCACAGCGTGGTCAGAGGGTGGAGAGCCACCAGCAGCCCTTCAGTCAGACCGGCCCCCGAGCAGAGTCACAGTGAAGGCAGCATCTTCACACCAAGCTCTGGAGGCCCCCTGCAATCAGCCGGCCTGTGGGCAGTTCTGCAAGGAGGCTGGAGGTTGCTGCCTCCCACGATTAATCCCCACCTGCCTGCGACTGGGCAGTGCTACAGGCCGCTGCTGGGCAAGGACTGGGGTGACAGAAGGGGACTCTGGAGTCAGGCGGGAAAGCAGCCGCCAGAGAAGGGGAGGGTCCCAAGGAATCAGGAGCCTCTTTCTACCTACAGGACACAGCTCCCCTACTATCCTTTGGGGCCAGGCCAACAAGTAACTGCCTGGGCCCAGGAGAGAGCTCCCCTGGGGCAGGCTATTCCAGAATTGTCCATTAAGGGGATCCATGCACTGGGCACCAGCTGCTGTTGCAGACAGAAATCTCCTGCTGGGTCCAGGGCCCATCTGATGGGGCTGGCAGTTCCTATACGTGACAGTGGACAGAGAAACAGAGCCTCAACAGGGACTGCTGAGTTCCCAGGTGC